>NC_081293.1:13948055-14275833 GCF_030435805.1 Mustela lutreola | reverse complement strand
CACATCACTGACTCAGACCCAAGCCCCTCTGAGAACCCTTTATTCACAGTTACTCCGGGTCACTGAAGCAGCACGTGCCCCGAGAGGCTGCCAGGGGTCCCCCCACTGCCTATTCAGTTTCAACAATAGTGAATTTAGCACGTCAGGCTGAACAATCTCGTGGCCACCTCCGTTCATGTCTTACTGGGTTATCTTTGCATGCCAATAATTGTCCATTCGCGACAGGAATGTTCTTGAGATGACACATGCTCCAAAGACCTCTGGACTCGGTCCGCCCCCGCCTCTGGCCCCCACTTTTCTCGAACGGTGCAACACTGGAAAGACGGTGACGTGTCAAGCTTAGCAACATGGTCTCACATAACGCTGTTGACATTTCCACGCACTGCTTAATGCTGTGGGTGCACAGAAGTGTAAAGCAAAGAATCTACCCCCTCCACCCACCAAGCCTACTTTAAAGGTCTCTGCCTTTAAAGGGGAAGGGTACATTACATCGGGGATTTAAGCTTCTTTATCCTTTAGGTTAACAGCTTACATGCAAAGAGTGACAGATATAATTTATTGAGTGTTTGCGGTGTTAGGCGGTAGGCACGGTGTTGATGCCTTTGCATAGATACCTCCCTTAGTCCCTAGAGCTGCCCTGGGAAGAATGGAATCCTCAGCTTCCTTTACAAACACCAGACTGAGGCCTCCAGCCGCCCGCTTCCTAGAACCAGCACAACCAGGGTGCCCACTCAAGCCCACCTCATTCACCAACAACACTGACAACCACAGGGGAAGGAGAAGAAAAGTCCCAACTTCAGCCTGGAGTGGAACTTTGCACAAATTCTTGTTTTCCTTGGATGCAAAATTTTCTGCATAATTAATTGCTTTTGGAAATTACAGAGCAATTTCCCATTCACTGAATTGGAAATACTCCATAGAAATATAAATGCCAACGTGACTGTGGGATACCTAACTTAGGGTAATGCCTGAGTAGGGGTCTGGGGCCTCCTGGCTGGAGCAAGAGTCCCAGCCTGGCTGTGACAGCCTGGCCCAAGCGCTGCACAAGAGCTACCCCACAACTGAAGGAGCAGATCTCCTCCTACCAAAATGAGACTGCTCTGGGCCATGGGCTATGGGTCCTTCTGTCAACCCTAATCTTGTCTCTGGTAAAGGGCAAGTATGGAGAGGGAAAAGTCGGCTTCTTGGGGCCAGTATGCTGGTCAGCATGGGATGCCCCTGGCCCCCAAAAGTTATTGATCTGGATGAGAGGGTTGCCCCTCCGGAATACTGAGGTCCCCCCTTTTCCCATTTTTTGTCCAGTGGATAAAACTCATTTGCAAAAGGAGCTGCAGGAAATCGAAACAAAACCTTCCTTTGGAATTAAAAACAAGAAGACATCATAGACTCTATGTGGTTGGGATTAGGATGACTTGAGGAGGAAGCCAGTTTATTTGTCAGTGAACTTTGGTCTTAGCATGTGACATGGCAGCTGGGCAGAGCAGCAGACTGCACAGAGGAGCAGGGGATCGGCTGGGTCTCTCTCCGTGGCCGGCAGTCTTGGACAAGGCGTCGGCCATCTTGGGCCCCCCATGTCAGCACTTTCAGGAATGAGTCCACATCTCTCATCTACCCTTCCCCCCTTTTGCCCATGCTGTGATCAAGATGCAATTCAGAAAATGGAGGTTTTCCTCTGATTAATGACATGGCCTCAGGGCAGGGAGAAGGTAGGCGGGCAAACACCTGGATGACCCCAACCTGGTGACATAACCGTGGATTATTTAGAGCTTGTTGTCACTCCGTGACAGCAAAGAATTCATCTCCCATGAGATACACAGCCAGGTCCCCGATTTCTGCTGCCTTGGGGTAGGTGAGGGTTGAGGACCCTGAACTCCCATGACAGCTGTCAGGGAGTTATGGAGCCCAACCGGGGAAGTGGGAGCTGCTGGGTGAGGGGCACATGACTTACATGTCCAGAACCCTTGAGGTCAAATAGACTGTGCTCAGTAAATGTGCTCCTAGTGAATGACTGAGTTAATAATAATAATCATCATCATCATCAGAGTAAACCAGTGTGGTCCGCCAGGGTTTTTTCTTATTTGTAGAAACAGTTTTTGTCATCACTAAGCTGTCACAGAGAAACCACTCTGTAATAATCAGTGAGTGCTCAAAAGGAAATTAGATAAAGAACTTAATGAGCATGTATTACCTGAGTAGTTTTTTTTTTTAAATGATGCAAAGACGGACATTATGTCCTAACTGTCTGCGAAAGCGGTGTTTAAAACTGGTGCTGTCTTAGCTACTGAGCCATGAAGTGCGTCTGGATTCAGAGGCTGGCCGGGATCATCATTCCGCCTGTCTGGAACTGAAGTCCGTAAGGCTGAACAGTGTGAGAACATTGTATTCTTGTCAGGAAAGACAATCATTTGGAAAAAAGGACAGAAACCAGGTTTCTGAGTTAGCAAGACCTGGCTGAACCAGGGAGGAACCAATCCCGGGGCTCCTCGCCCACCGCCTGTCCCTGCAGGGCAGCTGGGCTGCTCGGAGACCACCTTGTGCGCTGTGTCCAGTGCTGCTTGTCGTCAAAGCCTGGTGAGTAGGTTGTTGTTGACATCCCACGCCTTCCTCACACCCATGGGCCCAGGCCTCTGTCCCATGACCACCAATCCTCTCTCTCCAGGGCTGCTCATCCCTCCAGCCCAGCTCAGAGGCAGCTTCTCCAGGAAGCCATGCTGACCCACCCTGCTGAGGTGGCTGTTCTCACCTCTGTTCTCCCATAGCACTTTGTCCCCTCTGAGCACAGACTACCACACCAGGCTGCAATGACTCTCGGTGCCTGCCTTCCTCTCTGCCCTGTAGATGAGAAGCTGAGTCTTTACTCCTGGCACAATAACTGAAGGCCAGCTGGATGGATGGATGGACAGATGGATGGAAGGATGGACAGACGTAGGTGGATGCATGGATGGAGAGACATCTTTATGGGTAGATGGTAGATGCACAAATGGATGGATGGGTGGATGGGTGGATGGATAGATGGACAGATGGGGTGGGCAGATAATGGGTGGATGGGCGGATGGCTGGATGGATGGACAGATAGGTGGGTAGATGGACAGATAGGTGAGTAGATGCATACAGGGATGGCCTGATGGGTGAGTGGTCACATGGATGGACAGATTTCCTATGTGCTAAAATCAGTGTCATTCTGAGTTCTACTCCTTTTCCCCCTCTGAGTGACTGACACCTGTGCTCACCATGATTTTCTTCCTAAAATTCTATTCTCCCCTCAGCTTTGGGGACTGTGCCTTTACCTCTGAGGGCCTCTCTGCACAAGCCTTCCCTCTCCATGTGGAACATGGACATCTTCGTGCACCACAGACCCCATGTTGTTTTTCTGAGCCCAGCATGTCTCCTCTGACTCTGGTAGTAGACTCTGCCAACTCTGGCTTCAATTAAGCCAAAATATACATTCCTTCTCACCTCAGTGGCTCATCCAGGGATGAGCACATGCCACAGCCAAGGCCACTCAAAGTCCTTGTGCAGGATTTTTCTAACAGGTTATAGTGGGGAAGAGTCCGTCTTTGATTATGAGGTGACAGGGTAGGTGCCTTGCAGCTGTGGGGGCAGCATTCACTGAGAAACAGGATGAGAAGGCAGCAGAAGGAGCAGCGAGGTGACAGTGTAGCTCCGGTGACACTGTGCCTGGCATCTTGGCCGTGACCAATTACCCTGCCTCCCCAGGCCTGAGTTAATACAAGCCCCCTCTTCTGGCCTAGCCACTTAAGCTAGGTTTCTCTCATGGAACCAAGAGTCCCAAAGAACACAGCCCGCAAACACGGCAGGGCCCAAACAATTCACGTTCTCTTCCCGCCCCCCCAACCCTCGAGACAAGTCTGTTCCTCCTTCTCCTGTTCCCCGTCCTGGCTACTAACGCCATCATCTCTGCCTGGTCACCAGGCTGGAGAGACCCACGGTAGCCTCTGCCCATGCCAGGCACTCTCAGTAAACTCTCCTTTCTAGGGTGCCTCACGCTTCCCAACTGTCACCTTCTCCTCCTGGTTCATCTCCCATCCCGCTCCACCATAAGAACCTCCCACCTGCCTCCGGGACTCTCCCCAAGCTGATCCCCCTCCACACTGCCTCCTGGGAGCCCTCTGAGGCCCAGCTGGTCATAGTCTTTCTTCCTTCCTAAAGCTTCCGTGGATAAAGTCAATACTTCAACATGGCACTGGAGGCTCCCAATCTCTTGTCTTGTTATCACACATACGCTTCTCTCTCCAGGATGGTCTTCAGGCCCCTACTCCCACCTCCACCACAGCAACCTCCCTAAACCCAGCACCTTCCTTCTGCTGGACTTTCCCTGCTTCTCACCCACTGAGGCCCTTGGCTCCTGAGACCCTCCGCTGTGACACCTCGCCCCCTGAAGAAATATGGTCTCTCCCTTTGGGCTTCCCGGGCAGACTCCATTCCATCCTTCTTCCGCCCACCTTCATCCTCGAAGACGGTCATACACAATTCTGGAACCAAGACTCCATCTGTCCATGCAGCTCTGGTAACTGACAGAATGTGCAAATATAAAGTCTCTGACTCTTTCTGTCTCGGGCCAAGAGAGGCAAAAGCGACACTGGTGAGGACGTGGGCAGGTGAGGGAAGGTGGAAGAAGGTGAGGCAGAGACTCTAAGCTCTGGGAGGCACCGGGAAGGGGTGGAAGGAGAGAGACAGGATGTGGTATAAATCTAGACCGGCATTTTTTTAGTGACAGACTCCAGCAGGAGCAGACAAATGGCCCCACACCCGCCTCTGCCCAAGGAGAGATAAGGAAAGAGATACGAGGTGACAGGATTGCACAAGCTGTAGTGGGTTCTCTCTGATTCACTCTTCAGGTTACCCCTATGAGCTCTGACACCGCTTCCGCTTCCGGTGTGGACTTCCGGCCTACCTCAAGGGTGCACAGGCCCGGGGCAGGGGCTGGGGCCTGGAGGACCTGACTAGAAGCACGTTCTTCCCCCTGCTGCACTCAAAGGCAGCAGCAGCAGAGGTCAGAGGACAGCCTGGCTCTTCTCTCAGGATCCTGATGTTGCCTGCACACAAGACCTCCCCCGTCAAGAGTCTTGGAGGGGGGGGCAGGTTCCAGCACACAGTCTGGGTGGCGGGCCGCTCATGTAGGTGGGACACATCAAAAACGCAGCCGTTCACCACTCCAGATGCATGGCTAACGACTCCCATGTAATCATTTGAAGTAAAAACTGCTCAAATGAACTGGAAAATGTTTTACTTGTATTTTCTCATATTCCCGAACCTTTCTTTCCATGGTTCAAAAGTTTGCATTGTCTAATTGCTGATTTCCATTTGTGAATGAATCAGCGTAAAATAAAATTAAGTGCCAAATTAATCTACCCATCTA
This sequence comes from Mustela lutreola, assembly GCF_030435805.1. Lineage (NCBI taxonomy): Eukaryota > Metazoa > Chordata > Mammalia > Carnivora > Mustelidae > Mustela > Mustela lutreola. The sequence continues at coordinate 14,270,453 of NC_081293.1, read as the reverse complement.
GTTTTAGGCATTAATTATCCTCTGAGCCATTTTCTCCCTGTGTTTGCCACATGTTGAGACAAGCCCAGATATAGTAATATAGAAGAACCCAGTTTGCAACTCAGGAATGCAGCCCAAGCCATGGAGGAGATGTCCTTGATCTCTAAGATCCACAGTTTACTGCGTGGAAGGGATCTGATTCTAGGCAAAGGAAATGCTCCTCACTTTTTTTTTTAAATTTTTTTTTTATTTTTAAAGATTTTATTCATTTATTTGACAGAGATCACAAGTAGGCAGAGAGGCAGGCAGAGTGAGAAGGAAGTAGGCTCCCTGCTGAGCAGAGAGCCTGATGTGGGACTCGATCCCAGGACCCTGAGATCATGATCTGAGCCAAAGGCAGTGGCTTAACCCACTGAGCCACCCAGGTGCCCGCTCCTCACTTTTTAAAGGTTCACTAACATCTGTCAGACTAAGTTACTGGAGCAGAAATCTGTTGGATAGTTTTGTGATGTGTTTCTCAACTGCCCAGTTAATAAATTAACAACAACACATTTCCTCTAAGCGTAACAGAGTTGGGCCCAGGGTGGAGAGTGGTGCTCTCCACCTGCTACAGCAGGATTTTTGAAAATCACATAGCGGTTCTTCTGAGGCTGTATCAGAGAGACCTTCCTGGTTCTGCTAAAAACAAACAGAACTAAATACAACAAAATAATGGGTCTCCAGGATGCAACTGTAGCATCCTCAGTCCCCAGGAACAGGTAGAATCATCTACTTGGTGACCTGATCAAAGTCAGCATTCCTGGAAACTCTGGGGTACACGGAGCCAAAGCACCAGGACAAGCAAGTGGATGGGGGACAGAGGGCACAGAGGCCCTGATATCTTCTCCTTTGAGGTTCAGCATTATCAGAATCCTTCCAGAAGTAACGAGATATCCCTGACCAAGCACTGTTTCCTTAAAAAGGAAGAATTTCCACAATAGGAGACAACAGAGATGAACCTGGAGGAATTTATGCTAAGGGAAATAAGCCAGTGACAGAAGGACAAACACTGCATGATCTCACTTACACGAGGTATCCAAAACCATCCAACCTATAGAAGCCAAAACCGTATCACAGTTGCTGAGAGGTGGGGGAGGGGAAGCAAGGAGCCGCTAATTCGTGTATACAAATTTCAGTTATGCAAGATAAATGAGTTCTAGTGATCTGCTGCACACCCCTGTGCCTACAGATGACAACGCCAGACCGTGCGGTCAGAGGGCAGATGGCATGACAAGTGCTCTCACCATAATAAATTTTTTTTAAAGGAGGAAGGAAAGAGGACGAAGGAAGGAAGAAAGAAAGGAGATGCAACGCTGCAATGGCCACTTTGGAAGGTACCGCCAGTAAAGCAGAAGTCTTAGCTGGTGGGCGGGCTCTGGCTGGAACGTCTTAGGGCTCCACCCCTAGGGCAACACGTCGTGCTTTGGGAAACAGCAGCTCCACACTGAGCATGAACGAAATTACTCGGGTGCCCATGAACGAAATTACTCAGAATGGCCAAGAAGGGCCCCGCCCACAAACCAAGAACCCTCTGGGTTGTTCTCAACAGCGACACCATGAGGCAGCACCTAAAGCCACAGGCAGGTAGCTGGTCCACAGCCTCCAGCTCACTCTCGGCCTGGCATGGGAAGCAGAAGGGGTTTTGGAGTAGAACTCTGTTGCTCTTAGCTGAGAACAGAAGGGGGCATACTCCAGAGGAAGATGCCAGACCTCTTGGTAATAAAATTGAGCTGAGGCATCTTTTTTAGTTAGAAAAATAAAGGAGAGATGAACATATTTGAGCACCCAGAGCCGGTGAGCAAGTGTAGAGTTTATTTCGGATTGTCAGACTTCGGGGGAAAGGAGGTAAGGCGGAGGTTTAAATTATGCATCTGTAACAACCTGCAGGAATAAAGGACGATGCCTCCTTTATGGCCAAACCCAGTCCTGACATCCTTCCAGGCACTAGGGAAAGCAACCAGAGGGGCGACTGGCAAGGGAGACGCTGTGCTTCAGGGGAAGAATGTGTGCCTTTTACATTTCATCACATCCTCCTCAAAATACCTCTGCATTTGCTGTTCTATAGACAAGCTTGGAGGCCCCAAGCCCCCCAAGAGGAAAGGAACCAGTCAGCTTCTCTACAAGGGAAAGGAGAAAAGAAAACAAAGTCAAAAGGGGAGACTAGCGCTGCCTCTCTTCTGTGGGAAGGCACAAGGCAGGAGAGAGACAGGTTTTGCCCAGGGGCGGCTGGACACTGATGGAGGAACCCATGCGCCGCGACCAGGAAACCAGCAAGTGCAAGGGGAGGTTTAATGAGCCCAGGCAGCTCTGTGATGGCTGCTGGTGCCGAGATGGAGGGGGGTGTCTGAAAGGGTGAGCTTTCGAAGAAAACTGTTTTTAGGAAGCAATGTTTCTTCTTGCTGTCCCTTGCCCTTTGGAAGACTCAGATCAGGGCCTCGGTCATCCCCTCCGCGACACCTCCCGGTCTCTGGGTGGGTACGCGTCGGAGCACCTGTTATGTGAGCCCCGCTGGGGCCCCAACTCCGGAATCCCAGCTGCTGCCCGGGGCAGCAGGCACCCCAAGGGCCTCCCTAGGACGGACGGAGGAGGGACGGAATAAAAGGGATAGGATTAAATACAAGATTAATAAAATATGATGAACGAAAACACCCTGAGGCTACCCGGCAGCTGAAATTACATTTACCACATCTGTCAGGGAGGAGGTCATCCTGAGTAATACGTCCAGGCCCTGGAAAGAACTTACGGTCTAAATCCCTCACCAATGGGTACCACTGGGGAAGGTGCTGGTTTACTTTCCCAGGAAGTCTCAGCACAGGGTATAAAACCCTTCAATTCCGCTGAGACAGATCTCACTTGGGAGCACCCCTGCGTGGTGCAGAATCGGGATTTCCAAACACCTTTCGAGTCATGTGCACCTGCCCTCCGCTGCGTGGCAGCTGTGGTCACCACATCCCTGCCTTGGTGTGACCAGGCACAGTTCTTATCAGGCAGGACTGTCCTGTGCTTCCCCCAGGACATTTCTGCACCATCAGCTGATGCCATTCTGCCACGGAGGCTGTGTCACCACAAATAATTCCTGGACCCTTCCTAGAGGGTCAGTCTGAGCCCCAAACAGCACCCAAATCACCCTGTTACCTGCACACTCCCCCTGCCATCCCCCCCAGAATACCGCAAGCTCCCCATCTCTCAGCTACTTCTCACTACATCTCAGCAAAATACCAACCTGACTTAGCGAATCTACACCAACCTTCCAAGGATTCTTTAAAGGTTTTATTTACTTCTTTAGAGAAAGGGGAGGGGCAGAGGGAGAGAGAGAATCTCCAGCAGACGCCAGGGTGAGCACAGAGCCTGACACACAGCTCCATCCCACAACCCTGAGATCATGACCTGAGCCGAAATCAAGAGTTGGACACGTAACTGACTAAGCCACTTGGACGCCCCCAGGAGTCTCTGTTTTGCAGTAACGCCGATGAACTGCTCAGGGTCGGCTCTCAGCCCATACAGGAGCTGTCTCAGACCTCCTCTGCAGCTTGTGTGCAAGACCAACCTCCTGAGAAGAGAAAGGAGAGGCTCCTTCACCTCTCCCAGCCCCCGTCCGCTGCTCAGCGGCCTCACACATCACTCCATTCCCCCCACTGTACAACTTCCTATCTTGAGGCCGCCTGGTTTGGACCCATCAATGAAGAGGACAACATCTACCAAAAAGCCAGGGAAGATCCTATAAACTCAGTCCTGCTCCTAGAAGAGGGATCTCTTCTGCTCTTAGACTAACGGGGCACCAGGAACTTGAGTTTCAAATCCAGGGGTCTTCACAGGAGGGCTGTTCAGTACATCTGCTCCCTCCTGGCCTGCCCCTAGGCCTCTCCCTGTCCCACTCCTCAACCGCATTCACTTCCAGCGAATGGTTCTTCTAGTCTCTGGTTGATCAGCTTCCCCAAGTTCTGGATGCGTGGGGTCCTGCCTCATCCTTCCAGCAAGCTGCCCCTGCTTCTAGCCAGTACCTAAGAAGATCCCGCGGAAACAGAGGTCCAAGAGGGTGCGAGCCCTTGGAGAAACTCCACTGTAGGAACCTGACTCCTCCCAGGACACAACTGCCCATCTGCATTCTATCTCATATAGCAAGTCACCTACTGAGAACTTTAAAAAAAGGTGGAGGGACATTACTTCCAGAAAAATCTTGAGCATGCGAGAATTCTACAGATAACGAGGACTTTTAATTTTCTTTGGTCCCTGTTAGAACTAGTTTAAGGAAAGAATGGGATGCCATTGTCAGCTCTACTCAGCTCACCAGAACCTTCAGAATATAACATTTCACCCTTGCTCTCTGCTCTTTAGAAATGGGGAGCCTATAAGCCAACGAGCACATAGTCATACCCTCCTCCGTTTGTCCGCCTGTAAACACTCATGGAGTGCACAGGATTTGGTCAGAGAAGGCGTTCGAAGGCTCCTGGCCCTGCCCCGGGGACAAAACACAGCTGTTGTCAAAATGGTGCCCCCTCTGAACCTCCAGCCGGGGATCCCGCCCCTGTGTCTGGGAGCAGCAAGCTCATCACCTCAGGCTACAAAGACTTGGTCTCTGCTGATCAGAATCGGCTTGCTTCCATCAGCAACTAAATTCAACCCCAAGATTTAGAAGGACACCCATCAAATTATTGACAGTGACAGTTGGTGGAAAGTGGGTGCAGAGTGAAAGGGGTCAGCTACCTAACTCTATATTCCTTAAAACAAAACAAAACAACAACAACAACAAATAACAACCATGGAGAGTATGTTCATGGATTCCTTCAAAAATTAAAATACATTTTTAAAAAATGGCCAAAAAGGCAAAGGAAGCCACAGTTTTCAACAACAGGGCCAGGCTTAGCAGGGTTTCCGCTGGGAGCGGAGTGGGAGGGTGCCCACCTTCCTTGGCCACGGGGATGACTGAATGGCCCGAGGCATTCTGGAAGTTCTTTTCAGGGATGGACACAGCTCAGGCTCTCCCGATGGTCTCTCCCAGGCTTAGACCTTGACTGTCAAGAGCCTCTCTATTTGCCACTCCCCCCACCACCAACTGAGTTAACCCCTAAGATCCCAGCAGCAGCCCAAAGTTTGCTGAGTGGGCGTGAGTTTTCACGCTCACCTGGCCTCAGGTGACCCTCTGTGCTTACTAAGCACCCCTCAAAGCATTCCCCAGTTAAAGATGGGAACATCCCTCATTAAAAACGCCTGACTAGCTCTGGAAGAACCTGGGGCCGAGGGTCGAGGTCTGTTTCTGGCCAGCAGGCCCCACTGCCTGCCCTCCCCTTGGCTTCCCTGCCCCAAACAGCCGCCCTGTAGAAACCCAGAAAACAGGAGCTCGGCCAGGAAAGCAGCCGCAAAGGTTTTCCCGGCAGAGCTCCTTCATCACCCAGCCCCCAGCGCCTGCTTACCTGCAGATGTAATTCGTCTTGCAGGAGTCCTGCAAATTCAGGCAGTTGGGCTTCTCCCTCTCCTCGTAGGAGCACACGGGCACGATGGTCTGCCGCCGCCGCTCGGTGCACGCGATGTCCCGGCAGGAGCAGAAGAGCATCCCGTAGCTGTGCTTGGCGGGGACCTTGTCAAAGAACTGCCGCAGGGCCTTGTGGCACTTGCGCCGGTTGCAAACCTCGTTGGACATGCTGGTGGTGCACGGGGTGATGTAGGCGGACCGGTACTTCTTGCAGGTGTCGTCGAGGTTACAGGCCTTGGCAGCGTCCAGGCAGTTGTTCCCCTTGGGCACGGGCTCCACTGCAGAGGAGAGAAAGGCAGGCGTGACCCCAGGGTGGGGGGCCCCGAGGCTCACATTCGCTCTGTTCTACCTGAGGCTCGGCCGGGTCCCGGGCGATGCTGGGAGCTCTGATCAGCTCTGTGTCTTGAAGCTAATAGGTAATGAGTTCGTGACAAGGAGAAAGTATATGGAGTGCAAAGGCTGGGAGCCCAGGGCAGCCCACAAGCCCCTAGCAGTCCCTTAGATGGATAATTAGGTAGTACTGAGTGAGGCCAAAAGGAGCCAAAGGAGCCGAGGCACCTGCCTGACGAGGTATAAACAAGGCAACAGGAGAACACGTTTCCAGCTCCTGGTTGGTAAACTGAAATTAGGATAAAAGAAAAAGGCAACAAATTATATACTTGTTCATTATACAGTATATAAAATGATATGCTGAATCTAAGTATAATTGCCATGCAATCCTCCAGGAATATAATTATGTAATAAATGCATATAGTACATGCTAATTACTATATGATTACAGAGTAATTACATGGTTATTTGAGCCCAGAAGACAAAATATTACGCCAGCTCTCTAAACAGGAAGAAGTAACTACAGCGAACTTGTGTTTAAGTTCTAGCTCACAGGCCATTGGAAGAAAACCAGAATACATTACGTGAAAATTTGCAAACCTCAATTACCACTTAACTTGCCACATACAATATGTGGGATCCATGAGTATTGAGGGCTGCAAACTAGAAAAATTCAGCGAGGATTCTGGATAGGATTTCAATGGGCTTACAAACCATAGGCCTCAGGAATCTTAAAAAACATATGTTGCCTTCTACCCAAGCTCTCTGTGCTCGTGCTCAGAGAAAACAGGGTTGTCCACTGCCATGCTGCCCACTGTGCCTGGAGAGAGAGCACAGGGGAAGCAGGGCCCACTGCAGCAGCCAAGCGGACTGGCGGACAGGCCCAGGCCCAATGCCACAAGTTAAAAGATGAGCAGACAAGGTTAATGTAGCTTGACATGATGACACAGGTGTTTTCACAGGAGGGAAGTGATGGAAAAACCTTGTAGGGCCTGGTTATAAGGGGATCCATGGAAAACTGATCATTAGGTGTAGCAGTGACCTTCTGGAGACAGCAAAGAGGTAGAAGACAACCTCGCTCAGTTGTGAGAATTGTTTTCCCCACACCCTTCCACTAAGTTCCTGCTCAGGCCTCGGCCCCTGCTTTGGTTCTGGAACGCCCTTTCATTCTCCTTGTGCCCTGGTCAGTGGGGGCCACGAAGGCATTTGGGAAATTACAAGAGGCCAGAGAACTGATTAAGAGAGGAGAAAGGATCCAAAAGACAGGGCAGTGCACTTAGTGTACATTCAAAGGGCACATGGCACATTCCCCAACCTTAAAGAAGGCAACCCTGCCAGCAGTGTGACAAGGATGAACCGTGAGGGCATTATGCTAAATGAAATAAACCAGTCATAAGAGGATAACTACTATATGACTCCACTTACAGGAGGTTCCTAAAACACTCAAGCTCAGACAAACGGAGAGTACAATGCTAATGGCCGGGGCTTGAGGAGGCAGAAATGGGGAGTTTCTATTCAAGGCACATCAAGCTTTAGTTACGCAAAAGGAGTAAGTTCTAGAAGTCTGCCATCCAACATCATGCCTACCGCCGGTGGTGCTGTATTGTACACTTAAAAATCTGTTGAGAGGGTAAATCTCCTGTTAAATCTTCTCACTACAATTTTTTCCTTAAATGTAAGTAAGTGAAGGGCACACAAAGAGAGGCTACATTTCAGGCAGCGAGAAAGACCCCCTGTTTCATGATGGTGTGTCTTGCTTTAAGAAAGCCCAGTATGCAAAAGTCTGAAGTCACCCAATTACACCCTGGCACCACGAGCCAGTACCCTAGTATGCCTTAGGTTCGTGTTTCTGCGAGTCATCGCAGATTCGAGACATCTGAAACCAACTATTTAATGTGAAGGCAATAAACAAGACATGCAGCCCTTCTTGGGTAAGCAGGACAAGAAGCCAGCGGCCGCAGAGATCCCTGCTGCTTTAACAAGCACACCTGGTACATTTTCTCCATCACGACCTTCCCAGACCAGATTCTCTCTGGCTCCTCTGCCTTCACACTCAAGCTCCTCTGCACTCAAGAAATGAAATAGGCACCATGTGCCCGGACGGCATCACCAGGACCTACAGGCCTTGGTAACCCTTCCTGTCTTTTCCTCTTTTGAGACTTTTAATGTTGTGCTGTTGGGCCCGTCAACAACAGTGGTTTATATTCTCAAAGGTCTAGAGTTTCACAGAAGATTTCTAAATTATCCATTTTTCATGAGAGTCTAAAATAAATTAATATAACCAAAGACCAAATTCTGGACCATCTGGATTAGGCCCTGCAGGCGAGATACAGGAACATAATTTTACTGCCTGCATTTACACTTGTCCTGGTATTGAATGGTGTTTTACGATCTCTAGCTAAAAAGGGAAGAATAGAGGTGGTGCAGAGATGCACCTAACACCTAAATGATGTAGCCAGTGATATAGGAACAAACAGTTGACAGAAGTTCAGATGGAGGAAAATGGCAGAAGAATTAAGTCATCACATGACAGCCAGTAACACAGGCCTGCTCAACTCCAGAAAACTCAGGCTGACACAGGAGTCTATCCCAATTGGAAGCACTGATTTAGCTTCAACAAAATGGTATTTTACCCCTTACATGAATGTCATTAACTTGCATTTCATTGTTTACAAAGTTCTGTTCCTATTTAATTTGTGTGTATTATTTTTACAGTTGTGTAAAATTACAAAATAAAAGTGTATAGTTCTGGGGCGCCTGGGTGGCTCAGTGGGCTAAGCCACTGCCTTCGGCTCAGGTCATGATCTCAGGGTCCTGGGATCGAGTCCCGCATCAGGCTCTCTGCTCAGCAGGGAGCCTGCTTCCCTATCTCTCTCTCTCTCTCTCTGGCTGCCTCTCCATCTACTTGTGATTTCTCTCTGTCAAATTAATAAATAAAAGCTTTTAAAAAAAAAAGTGTATAGTTCTATGTTCATGTGTCAAATAAAATTATAGTAAAAAATTATAAAATTAAACACATAAGGTCAAGGAAATTTATTTTTCTTTCTTAAAGTAATCTGTATAATATATAAGTTTTTTTTTAAAAATTGGTCTGGAGAGAGGCTCCTTGACATGGGTCTTGGCAATGAAATTTGGGATATGACACAAGCAACAACATCAAAAATAAACAAAGGGGATGATATCAAACTAAAAATCTTCTGCACAGCAAAGGAAACCATTAATACCATGAAAAGGCAGGCTATGAAATAAGAGAAAATATTTGCAAATCATATATCTGATGGGGGTTAATATCCAAAATGTATAAATAACTCAGACAACTCAGTAACAAAGTAATAAATATGATAATAATAATAATAATAATAATTCCATTTAAAAATGAGCAAAAAACCTAAATAAACATTTTGCCAAAGGAGATATTCCGATGGCCAACAGGTACTTGAAAAGATGCTCAGCGTCACTAATCATCAAGGAAATGGATATCAAAACCCCATTGAGCTATCAAAGTACACCTGTTAGAAGGGCTAATGTCAAGCCAAGAAATAATAAATTGTGCGGGGGAAATGGGAACCTTGGGCACTGCAGGTAGGATTGTAAATTGACACAACCATTATGAAAGACAGTGTGGACTTTCTTTGAAAAATCAAAAATAAAACTATCATGTGATCCAACAACTCCACTTCTAGGCATACATGTGAAGGAAACCAAATCACTATGTCAGAGAGATCTGAACCCCTATTTTCACTGAAATGTTATTCACAATAGGCAAGACATGGAAACAACTGAAGTGTTTGTCAGTAGATAAATGGGTAAAGAAAACAGGCTGAACAGACATTTCTGCAAAGAAGACATCCAGATGGCCAACAGACACATGAAAAAGTGCTCCATATCACTCGGCATCAGGGAAATACAAATCAAAACCACAATGCGATATCACCTCACACCAGTCAGAATGGCTAAAATCAACAAGTCAGGAAATGACAGATGCTGGCGAGGATGCGGAGAAAGGGGCACCCTCCTACACTGTTGGTGGGAATGCAAGCTAGTGCAACCTCTCTGGAAAACAGCATGGAGGTTCCTCAAAATGTTGAAAATAGAACTGCCCTATGACCCAGCAATTGCACTATTGGGTATTTACCCTAAAGATACAAACGTAGTGATCCAAAGGGGCACGTGTACTCGAATGTTTATAGCAGCAATGTCCACAATAGCCAAACTATGGAAAGAACCTAGATGTCCATCAACAGATGAATGGATCAAGAAGATGTGGTATATATACACAATGGAATACTATGCAGCCATCAAAAGAAATGAAATCTTGCCATTTGCGACAACATGGATGGAACTAGAGCATATCATGCTTAGCAAAATAAGTCAGGCGGAGAAAGACAACTATCATATGATCTCCCTGATATGAGGAAGTGGTGTTGCAACATGGGGGCTTAAGTGGGTACGAGAAGAATAAATGAAAGAAGATGGGATTGGGAGGGAGACAAACCATAAGTGACTCTTAATCTCACAAAACAAACTGAGGGTTGCTGGGGGGAGGGGGTTTGGGAGAAGGGGGTGGGATTATGGACACTGGGGAGGGTATGTACTTTGGTGAGTGCTGTGAAGTGTGTAAACCTGGTGATTCACAGACCTGTACCACTGGGGATAAAAATATATGTTTATAAAAAATAAAAAATTATATTAAAAAAAAAGAAAGAAAACAGGCTGTATATACACACAATGGAATAATATTCAGCTGTAAAAAAGGAAATCCTGCCATGATAAGTAACAAAAGTCAGATAAAGAAAAATACAGTATGATCTCACTTTTATGTGGCATCTAAACACACACACACACACACCATCAAAAAAACCAAACTCATAGGAAAAAAAAAAAAATCAGCTTTGTAGTCACCAGAGGCAGGGGAAGGTGAACTGAATGTAGGTAGCGGAAAGGTACAGACTCTGAGTTATAAGATACATATGTGGGGCGCCTGGGTGGCTCAGTGGGTTAAAGCCTCTGCCTTCGGCTCAGGTCATGATCCCAGGGTTCTGGGATCGAGCCCCGCATCGGGCTCTCTGCTCTGCGGGGAGCCTGCTTCCTCCCCCCTCTCTCTCTGCCTGCCTCTCTGCCTACTTGTGATTTCTCTCTCTCTGTCAAGTAAAAAAAAAAAATCTTTAAAAAAAAAAAAAGATACATATGTAATGGGAAATGTCAAGTAAATAAAATCTTAAAAAAAAAAAAAGATACATATGTAATGGGAAATGTCATGTACAACATGATGACTATAGTTAACAATGTTCCATGCTATATCTAAAAATTGCTAAGAAAATAAATCCTAAAAGTTCTCATCAAATACACAAAGACAATTTTTTCTTTTTCTGTGTATCTATAGGAGGTAACAGATGTTAACTAAACTTGTGATTATCGTTTTGCAATATACACAAGTCGAGTCATGATGCCATACATTTCAAACTTCTACAGAGCTGTCTGTTAATTATATCTTAAGAAAATTAAAAGAAAAACATTGGTCTAGTGTATTCCTGCTTTATTACAATAATGTCAGCTTCCTTTTTGAAGTTGGTAAAACTACATACACCATGATTTTTTCCTTCTTAATGTTACCAAAAAGAAAAGCGATATCTTAAAGTAAAAGCTCTGTACAAAGTGGGAATAGAATGAATTATTTTATGTCCAAACCAACTGCTTAAATTTTACTTCATTTAGCAAACTCACTTTCAGCTAATTCAGTTTTCATCAATACATAACCCAGCCAGAGCACCATCTCTTTACCATTATTTCAGAGCCTGTGACAAATCCAGAATGCACAACCTGAAACATTCAGAGAAGCAAACAAAACAAAACAAAACAAGTGAATTGATGTCCTGCACACAGGTCAGTGTGTGACTAGCTTTTTGTTTCTGATTCTCATTCACACAAAATATTCTCATGACCCTTTTTCCAACTTTTTATGTGAGGCCAATCTTACCCAAAAAGCAGAACCTGGTAAAGATGAAAGAAGAAAACTGCAGACTAATATTCCTTACATAGATTCAAAATGTTCAGTAGATAGCATTTAGCAATATGTTAAAAGGATAACGTACCAAGCTCAACTTGGGTTTATCTCAGAATGTGAGGCTGGTTTAATATTTAAAAATTAACATAATTTATCATATTAACTAACCAGAAGAAAACCATATGGCTGCTTAAGTGGACAAAGAAAAAGTGTTCAACGAATTTCAGCACTCCTTCCACAATAGAAAATGCTCAGCAATCTAAGAATAGTAAAAAACCTTAATCTGATTAAGGGCATTTATGAAAAACCTACAAATAAAAATCATATTAATAGTGAAATATTGACTTTTCCCCCATAATGTTAGAAACAGATGAAGGATATTCACTCTTACCACCTGTAGTCAACACTGTTGGACTAGGACTAGAGGCCCTAACCATTGCAATTAAGCAATGAAAAGAAATAAAAGGTGTAGAGATTGGAAAGGATGACATTTCTATTTGCAGATGACTTGGAAAATCTTAAATAATTTACAAAACAACTATTAGAATCGGTAAGTGTATTTACCAAAGTCAAAGGATATAAAATTATCTATAATAACCAGTTGCATTTTTTAAACTATTAACAAAGTTTTAGGAAATAAAATTTAAAAACATAATTTCATTTGTAAGAGAACCAAAAAAGGAGTGCTTAAAAATGAACAAAAGACATGCAAGATCTCTACACTGAAAACTAAAAAGCACTGCTGATAAAATTAAGGAAGATCTAAATAAATGGAAATAGATACCATGTTCATGGATCAGAGAACTCAGTATCATTAAGATACCAGTTATCTTCAAATCATACTATGTTTTGACATAGGCAAGTAGATTCTAAAATTTATATGGAAATGCCAATGACATAGCATAGTCAAAGCAATCTGAAGAACAACAAAGTTGAAAGAGTTTATACTGATCCCAAGATTTACCACAAAGCTGTACGCATCAAGACAGTGGGGTACAACACAGGCATCAACAAGTCAATAAATGGAACATAAAACAGAACTTGGCTTAAATACACCCACACACCTAGAGTTATTTGTTTTTTGACAAAGTCACTAAAAAATATCTAACAGTATTAGAATAATTAAAAATCAATGTAAAAAATAAAAACAAAACCCCTTATTTCACACCATACATAAAAATTAATACAAGATGGATCACAGACTTAAACCTAAAAGTCAAAATCACATTTTTTTTATGAAAAAAAAAAAAGATAATATTGGAAGTAGGCGAAGATTTCTTAGGACCACGGAAAGCCAAAACATAAAAGAAGAAAATTGGTATGTGAGATTCCAATAAAATTAAAAAGCTCAGCTCATCAAAAGACAGTGATAAAAAATGAAGAAAAGGAACAGACAAATCACAGACTAGAAGAAAGTAATTGCAAAACACTATCTGACAAAGGACCAGTATCTAAAACATATGTAGAATACCCAAGACTCAACAATAAGAAACAATCCAATTAAAAAGTAGGTGAAACATGTGAGCAGACACTCCACAAAAGAAGATATATGAATGGCCAATAAGCACATGAAAAGCACTCAGGATCACTAGTTATCAGGCAAATAAATGGAAAAGAAAACCACAATGAGATCTTCTATACACCCACCACAGTGGTTAAAATTAGTCTGACAACCCCAAATACTTTCAAAGATGTTGAGCTTCTCCATTGTTGGTGGGAGTGTAAAACGGTCCAATCATTTGGGGAAGCTACTGGGCAGGTTTTTAATAAAAGGAAGCATACCACTACCCTATAACCCAGTATTTCCACTTCTAGGTATTCATCCAAGAGACATGGGGATATATGCCCATAAAAAGGAATAAGAGTACAATTATACTATATTGATAATAATCAAAACTGGAAAAACAGCTCACATATCCATTAATAGGAAAACAGCTACACAAGCTGTGGTCTCTTTGTGCAGTGGAATACCACTCAGAAATAAGAACTCATGAACTACGAGATACACACAATAGCATGGATACATCTTTAAAAATACTACACTGGGGGCGCCTGGGTGGCTCAGTGGGTTAAAGCCTCTGCCTTCGGCTCAGGTCATGATCCCAGGGTCCTGGGATGGAGCCCTGCGTCGGGCTCTCTGCTCAGCAGGGAGCCTGCTTCCTCCTCTCTCTCTGCCTCTCTCTCTCTCTGCCTCCTTGTGATCTCTGTCTGTCAAATAAATAAATAAAATCTAAAAAAAAAACTACACTCAAGGAAAAAACAAAAGTCTTACACAAAGAGTACACACTGAATGAGTCTATATATGTTCACTTCTAGGGCAGAAAAACCCAATTTATGATGAAAAACATCAGAAGAATGGTTGCTTCTAGAGGTTGGAGGGGGGAATTGGCTGGGAAGGGGCAAGAGGGAACTTTCTGGAGTGACGGTAACTTCTATCCTGATACAAGTTTGAGTCAATGCCCACAGAATGGTACACTTAAGGTTTGTACATATACAAATTTTACCTCAAAAGGAATAAATATTAAGCAAGGATTAAGAACTGGTCACTAACAGGTATGCTAAAGCATGTAGAGAAAATATACTGATATCTGCATTTTAAAAATGTAGTGATGGGTGGAAAGAAGGATGGATACATGGATACTTAGCGAAGCAACTGTATTCTAATTTAATGATAGAATCTAGATGGGTTAACTGTAGAATTTTTTTCCACACATTTGAAAACATTCAAATAAACAACTGGAAAAAAAAATAGCCCCAATCCATATAAATCCTATTATAATAAAAAGTTTATTTTAACATGCACAGGATATGGAGCAACTCTTGGCACCCCTGAGCCTCCTTTCCCGGTTAAACACTCCTGAAATCATAGGAGACGTAAGTAAGAGTTGAGTTTTCACTTGGTAAGAAGATTGATTCCCGTATCTATATTTGACAGACACCCCCCACCCCCAGTGCACGCACAAAATGCTACATTGATGACTCCAGGTCAGAGGGAGGAACATGCAGAAGGATTCCATTTAGGCCACTTGAGTCACACCCAATTCACCATCCGCTCACACGGCGCGGGGAGGAGCAGGAGCGCGCCTGTGTTTTATGGGCTGGGCACACGCGCCTCCTCGCCTGCGCGGGAAGGCTTCCGGACAGCTTTGCCATAACTCTGAGTGCCATCCTCTCCACAGCTCATTTTAGAGCTCGGCACTAAAATGCTGCTTTCCCCTCCTCCCTTCCGTCTCTAATCTCTCCCTCCATCTGCTGTTATTCATTCTTTAACTTGGTAGAATGTCTGGGATGCTGCCTGAATGGGGAGTATTCTCAGAATGAAGGCTGTTTACTAGAAATCCTTTTTTCTTGTGGGAGGACGCGTGTGTGTGTGGGCTGTGGAGGCTGAGAAGCTCCTTTCCAGCATCAGCCTCGCCCTGTGTTCTGGAGAATGCCACCGAACCAGCTTTTCCTTCCAAAGTTGGATAAAACCATGCTGTTACTTTGCAGGTTAAGTACTGCTTTTCTCGATCATCATTCTGAGGCTCTTTGGCTGTGTTCACATCTGATGTGACTTATTTCCTGTTTTCTTGGGCACATGAGGTAAAACCTGCATAGCGAAGGGAGGGCCAGCTCCCAGAGCTGTGGAATATAAAAGGGTCAGGTGTTGCTGAAAAAAACAATGAATTAATTAAGAGTCACAGATTTTAAATGTGGTCCAGTCATTCCATGGTCTTCAAACAAGTCAGCTTTCCCCTGGTGGACCTCAGTTTCCCCATTTGGGAGATGATATATCCACGTTCCCTTTGTGCCTCAAGGTTCTTTGATTTGACAGTTATAATTTAAGAAATGCCTTTTCTGATTATGACATCAAGTATTTAGGATAAAACTTGAAGATCGGGAACACAATGTTAAAAAAAAAAAAAAAACCCACAAAACCTGGTGCTCGAAAGTGCAGGGCTCTTGGCTATGTGCTATTTCAAAGAGGACATGGACCAACATTTCCAACCCTGACCTACAGGCAGAGCGAATGTAAAACATCCCTCCAACGCTGGGAGACATGGAAGTGTCAGGCATGAATTATGCACCAGAAGAAGCTTTCACATTCTAAATTCCTTTGGAGCGAGGAACTGCCTTTATTCCAAGTACAATCCTCACACTGTCCCCAATCAAAGAGGCTATCACTGTGGCCACAGCCCCTCACTACTTACACTTAGATTTATACTTAGAAAATGCCACCGTTATTGGCAGATGCTGGAGGTAGCTAACGAGTCAGAATGATTCAGGAGGAAACACAGATGGAAGCAACTAGAAATCCATTGCTGTAGATTATGAGGTGGAATAAAACAGTAAATATATTAATATCTGCATGGCCTGCATGATGTGGGTTATCAAGAAGAAGGTTCATAAGGCGCGTGGAGAGAACGTTTATGAAGGCCTGCCAATTTCTGGGAATCTTTCTGTCTTTCTTCTTTTGGGCAGCAGAAGCGAAGTCACCACCGGTTTCCTCTTTCTTTCTGACATGATTAATTACCATGTTAACATAACTAGCGTTCTTCTCCTAATAGGATCCCTCTCACGTGTTATTCCAGCAAATAAGCAAATGGGCAAAAGCTTCAAGATCTTCACAGAGTAGAACAGGCTTTTCTGGAAGCTTACATCTACAGTCCGGTCTTCTGATACCCACGCGCGTCAGATGGCAAATCCGATCACACAGGTTGCGACCTTCACAATCGATCCTTCAAGAGCTTGGCCTTTTCCAGATGGGGTGCTAAAGATTACATTTAAAACACACATGTTGCCCCTTTGGAGCCCATTTTGTCTTCACACACCGTTCCAGGCATATTGTATTACACCATGATGGATTTCCTCCTTCCTCGATTTTTTTTCCCCCTATGTTACACATCTATTCTGAGCCTCGAGCCATGCCCATTTTGTCTCTGGGGTTCACAGTGACTGAATTATGCTGAAGACCTGTGAATTGGGAAATAACGCTTGTGTCTGATGAAGACCGTGCCCAAAGTGAACCACTAGTCATGGGATCACTCGGTGCTCACTCACCCCAAGCTCACCCCGATCGACCCTCCATTTTCATAATGCGCACCCTGGGGTCCACCACCCCCATCTGTACCTAAAAAAAAAAAAAAAAATCAGATGCTTCCTGTAAGTGGTATGCAAGTCGCATGCTTGCTGCTGCTAGATGATGAATAGTGCTGTCTCAGCAAATGGGATCATTACATTTTTAATTAACCTTTCCAACCTCCTCCACCTCTTCCTTTTGTTATACATCGGATCTCTGAAGTTTTCTCTTGTTTATGTTCAACTAGGTTGGAAATACAGGGATGAGAAAGGATAGCAGGTGACGCAGGAGGGGTTGCCCAGGTGAGAAGGCTCGCGAGGTGCCATGCCTCATGGTGCGCGGAACATGGGGACAGGCGCTCCGAACTCGGTGGCTGGGTTCCCACCTAATTTTTGTTTTGGCAGCTTTGTGTTATTTAATGGCCTTGGCTACCAGGAAACTGGCTTTTTAAAATCTCTTTCAACCTAATTATAATTACGGTGTATAAATCATACAATGATCGATTATAAAAATCTCAGGTTCATAAATATTTAACTTAGCATTTAAATCCACACTGCAGGAGTGCATGAAATTTCTGAGCCCATCTCTCTGCAAACAACTGCTTTATTACAGTTCCAATGCCAATTACTGAAAGCTGAACCAAGTTTGTCTTGCGGCACACTCAGGCACATATCTGAGCACCACGGCTCTCTGCGTATTAAGATGGCACGGTTTCGTTATTTCTAAAATATGCATGCCTCTCATTAAAAAGATATTCTGCAAAGTCTTCTAGCGTCATCTTTTAATTCCTCAAGTATGGAGAGACACAATTATGATATTACACATAAAAACACTCATTAAAATATATTTTATCTAATGTAAGATTGATTCTGAGATAATTGAGGTCAGATTTGTTTGGAAAATGTATTGTGATATGCGCAGACTCTGATGCAAAGAGGAAATGATCTTCTCCGAGGACGCGAGCAAAACAGCTAAATATTTTTCAGCAAAATCATAAAGCCATAATTGGATTTCAATTTAGTAATAGTCGGCCCAAGACAGGCCATTTTTAATAATCTAATTATGTGTTCAGGGCCTACCCCAGAACTCAACGATGGCTTCAGAACTATTAATTGTACTCAATCCTGTTGCATCTTCAACCATGAAATTTGCTATTACATGTAGGATTGGCTCCTAGTTATGAGTATTTTTTTTCCAATCTCAGATAATCTTTAAAACATCCCCCCAAAATGCCTTCTCCATTCATTTTCTACAAGTGAACTATTTTAATGACTTTCTCTGGACCAGAATCCTTGAACCCAAGGAGCTCAGATGCGTGGTCCTTCTACAGAAAAAAAATTCACAATGAGATCTACAAAAATCTTCCCTATTTTTATGAAGACACAAACAACAGCCCTTTGCTTTTGTCTGATTTTCATTAATTAAAGGTATTTAATTGCTAACATCTCATTAGCAGTAAAATTAATGAGTACTTCAACTACAGAAAAAGATCTGCATGATAATGTAAACCTAATTCATTTTATGAGTACAAACTGTAGCTCTACTAATATTTAGGCTGTGCAAACTCCAGTGATATTTAGCCATTTCAACAGTAAAAGGCTAAACACGCCTTCAAAACCAGTGCTACTTCTCTCCAGAGAAAAACACTGGATGTGAGTCAAACAGGTAACAAAGATTCTAGCTCCCTCTGCCCTCTTTCACTAACATATCATCTCCGAGAGGACTAATTAGAAGGCAAATACACAGTGGTTTGTTTTCACTAATTGTCTAAGTTACTGTTAAATAAAAAGGTAGACTGAAAATAATATGTCCAAACTTTTAAACTGGCATACTCAAATTTAGAAACTTCTAAGTGTGTGCCAGGAAAAGGAATCGCTCTGGGAAGCTGGACTCTTATCTCAAGGAGGTTGCCAGCGCTCCAGACATTTCTTGAAACTCTTCCCTAGGAGCCTGAGGCATGTTCTTTGCAATACTCTGAGCAACAACAAATCTCGGCATCGGGGACAGATTTTAAAAACCAAATGTCACTTAGCACCAAATGTGGTAATGTAGCAGGCAAGGATGCTGGGCAATGCTCGTGGGGAGCAAATACGTGATAAATGCATGTAAGGATTTTTCTTTTTTCGCTTTGGGTGACTTACCAATCATGTCTGACAACGATCTGTGAAGTGGGGCTTCTTGAGAAGGTGTTGAGCCAGTGATAGCACGGGAGTAAGGAACTTACTTGAGAAGTTTTGCTTCTCAAGGTGAACCCTGTGAAGGACGTTGGTCATTTGGATGTGTGCCTTCTTGGTAGGCTCGTTAGCCATTGTCATGCTGGGCATTTGATATGTTTCTCCAAGGAGCTAGAGCAAAAGAATGCCACCAGAAGGCAGGCCAGTGGCTCGAATGTCACTTCCACTACACAGTCTATGGAAATGTACACAAAGAGAAGGGAAAGTATGCATTCTAAAGTCAAAGCACTGGCCAAAACGATGAAAAATGAAGAAGCTGAGGATCCTATTAAGTAGCCTGAACGATGCTGAGATAATAATGAATCACTGATGATGTTGGCAGTTGTCAGGACCCTCGCCGTGCGGGATTTCAGCAAAGATAAGCTAAATATCAGGTCTTTATTTTTAGTTAAGGAGCATAAAATTCAATGCCTTTCCTCCCACGAGCCTATTTACATACCTGCTGTGCTACCTATTTGCCTTCACCTGCTTCCCAATTAATACCCCATTAAGTCGCTCCACCTGCAGTGGCTTTTTCCTTCACCACAGCCCAGCAAACATCACTCATCTGCTACAGCTCAATTGTTTCTTTGGGGAAAAGAAACAAAAGCTGCATGAATAATAATGGCAGGACTTTTATAGAGTTTCCAGGGTTTGCTTCCTCAAAAGCCAGTAGCCAGGGCAGAATGTCTAGAACTGAGTGTAGACACATTCCGGAAGACGACAGACAGAAGGAGTGTCCATCTTCATTAGTCAGATCTGTGAATCTGGCTTCTACATATACAGGTGTTTTTTGTTTTTTGTTTTTTTTTTAAAGATTTTATTTATTTTTTTGACAGGCAGAGATCACAAGTAGGCAGAGAGGCAGGCAGAGAGAAAGCAGGGGAAGCAGGCTCCCCGCTGAGCAGAGAGCCCTGCATCCCAGGACCCTGAGATCATGACCTGAGCTGACAGCAGAGGCCTTAACCCAGGGAGCCACCCAGATGTCCCTCTACAGATACAGTTTTAATGATTTTTGTTTCATTTAAAAAGGGTTTCATGACAAGTCGGGTTAGTGTTTTGTTTGGTGAAGGGTGCTCAGGCAACTTATTTTAATTAAGATTAGCACATTGCTTCTCTTTGATGCAAAGAGATTTTAAGCGTTTCCAAGAGTTGATTCCTTCAAGTAGTGACCAAACCTAGAGGGCGTCAGATTCCCCTAGAGAACAAAGTTTCCAGCATGGATTCCCCAGTCCTGTCCCAAGCCCTCAGAATCTGTGTTTTCAGGTTCTTCTGATGATCAGACTTGGAATTCACTGACTTTCAATGAGCGAAACCTTTTGTACTTACAACCCATCTGTACCCCCACGTATTGTCCTAGTAAATCCTGGCTTTCTGGTTGGTTCTGGTCAGTTTCAGGAACGTAGTCCCTAAGAGGAGCCTTCTCATTGGGTAGCTCTTAGGGGCTTCCTTCCACGACAATCCTGTTGACAAGAGGGTTTTTCTTGCCCACGTTCGCAGTGTAAGTTCAGAATCAAGCCCAGGCTGGAGTTAGCAGGCGGCCCTGGCACAGATACTTCCAAGATGCGCTAAAACAAAGCCCCCTCCCCCCCACCCCTCATCGCCTCCCGTGAGCTGCAGGGGAAGCAGGCAGCAGAACACGCATGTGCGCGTCCACCTACATGCCTCAGTGAACCTCTGTGTTTTATCTCAACGTTATGCTGGCAAGTGTTCCTGCTCGTTTCATTTCTAGCTTTAAATTGGTTCCAAATGCATTCACACGTTTACCCTTCTGAGCCTCAGTGTAACTCCTGTTAGATCCCCATTTGAAGAACTATACTAGTTAGCTCAAGGATTAAGTCTAAACCCTGGCACTTTTTCCATTAAAATTCTTTACTCAGGACCTCTGTGGTGTCTCTGCAACTTAATCTGCCGCTCTGTCTCCTGTAGGAATTGCAAAGTAAATACAGCTATATCTGGGTGGTGTTCCGTGGGCACCAAGCCACCTCGCCCTGGGAGGTCCTCGCCCAGCTGGCTCCTGTCCACGGGATGCTGAGTGTGTGGAGGCAGGTGGAGGCAGGTGGGAAACCCAGTGCACTCAGAGTGTATCTGGAACAACTTTTCTCAGTGTCTCACACAAGCATATCTGCTGTGGAGTTGTCTCTCTAATGTGCACACATAAATTAAGAAGCCTGGGCTCACTGAGAGCAACCCCAGCTCCTAGAGCCCTATGTTTCCGCTTAGCTAGGACAGGTATAGGAAGGGGCGCCTGGGTGGCTCAGTCGTTAAGTGTCTGCCTTCAGCTCAGGCCATGATCCCGGGGTCCTGGGACTGAGCCCCGTATCAGGCTCCCTGCTCAGCGGAAAGGCTGCTTCTCTCTCCCCCTCTCCCCCTGCCTGTATTCCCTCTCAGACTGTCTCTCTCTCTCTCCCTGTGTCAAATAAATAAATAAAACTTAAAAATAGTAATTTAAAAAAAAAAAGACAGGTATACATTAGGCAAAATGCACCTGTTCCAATCCCAAAACTCTTGTAAGCCTCTACCTGTGCCTTCCCTGACAGAGATCTGGACTTGTACACCAGCTAGTTTTTGTGAGAAATGGCCAATTAACGAGTGGCAAGGCCGAAGCTGGCTATGAGTGTTGGAGTCAAGATGATCTTATGGGGTTTATGCCTAGAGAGATCAGAATGACATCCAGCACAACTGTGGCTGTACAGGCCAGCTGCTGCTGCTGCTCTTAACACCCCTGGATATGCCAGAGGTACGGAGTCACCCTTTTGCTAGGGCATTCAGGGACAAGAGATGTGAGGAAGACCAGCCTCACGATGGCCAGCCATGCTGCCCTTCAGCAGGGAAGGTGTGGAGAGATGAAGAGTAACAGTGAATTTCTGCCTTATAGGAAGATAGCTTGGGTCCCCGATCCCCCTGCACTGGTAAAAGAGGCTCTGTATTGTAGAAAATCCTGTTTTGTTTTTATTTTTGTTGGGCCCAGACTCACAACCCTGGGGGCAAGACAAGACCTGAGCTGGAATCAAGAGCCAGGTGCTTAACTGACTGAGCACTCATGCACCCCAGAAAAATCCTGTTTTACCATATAGGAAGAACCACGCCAGACCTTGAATCTTTGTGATTTAGACTTCTTACTACAATAGCACCAAACACAGGTATTAGCCTTTGTACCGTTGGCCTTAAAAATAGAATAATGGCTCCTGAGAATTTCCCCTGATGTTTCTAGAGCTGCCCCCATTATCAGAAGTGATCAGACAGACTCCTCCCTATGGCATTAGCTAATGAACTGAGTCAAGAAAGCTGAGAAAGTTCTTAAAGTGTAAAATATGGTAGAACTAGGGTTCCCAAGATAGTAGCATGAAGGTTGAAATGGAGACTGGTCTGACTCAGTAAGAAAGCTGGCATTCCTCGAACTAGCAAGTGCCCTCCAAGAAGTTCTTGGGAAAAAAACAAAACAAAACAAAATGGAAGTCCAGTTGGCCATTTGGTGGGGAACAAAGTTTTCCCAGTTTCTATTTTATTTATGAGGTGTGACAGACGGTCTTCAATATTAAATTTCAGAGCTGTTAGTTTTAACTGAAAGGAGATCCCTCCCCTAGAGTCTTCTATGAGCAGCCCCCCCCCATGATTTCACATAAGAAGTTCTGTTCACTATTTTAAGTGGGACCATTTTAAGTGATTTTGCGAGTTGTAGTGGTGGTTTATGCAGTTCAGAGATTTGGCTTACGAATACATTCATAAAAAGAAGTAAAAATTAAATATATCTTCCAGAAAGATAGGTCAAATAGTAAAATAACAGAGAACCAAAGCTTTAGAAGTTTAACCTATGCCCTGAAAATTGGGAACTCATTTCTAGTATGGTGTCTGCATGTTTAAAAAAAAAAAAGTGAAAGCAACTGTTTACATCTAGTGTGGTGAAGACTTCTTTAAATTACCAATTTAAATTACCAATAACTTGAGTGCTCTGCATTTGAGAAAGAATAGAAAGGAAATTATAAATGTGATCACAAACCTCACACAATCTTCTAAGGAAAGGGTTCACAATCATGTGGCTAAAACCCAACACTGCAAAGGGGGCAAAGGTATCCACAGGAGATTAGTGTGTCAGTAAATACATAAAGTACAGAAGTCCCACATATTTGACATTTGAAGAACAAAGCTATCCATCAATGTCCTGGCACAGATCGATCAAACAGAATGCTACTGTTGAAAACCTAATAGTACGATGGTAATAATGTAGCCATAAAACCTCTGGTCTGTAATTGACTGTTTCCACTTGAAGCTAACGGGTCTAAAACAGTGACTAATGCTCACCTAAAGATTTCACTTGTGTTGAATGACAATCAGTTACACCTGACACTAGTCTCAATGGATGGTCTGTGCTGGATAATGGCTCAGGGACAGATGCCAAGGGGGTGCAGGGAGAGTACATCCCATACGAGCAATGCAGGTATGGGATGTTGAAATATGGATCTCAGGTATGTTCCCTCCTGGCTGCCTCCTTTTCAAGGGCTGAAGCTGTCTCTCTCTGACAAAGTAATTAGAAATGTATGAGGCTGTAGAGTCTAGTACCATTACAGAAAGTTCCTCAGGGCATCCACGTCTTAGTTGTCGAGTTTTGTTTAGTGAGCATATTACTATAAATTACATCCCCAGATCCTAAGTGCTGATGCTCTCTCTCCTTGCAGTAAGACATTAGACATGCAAAACCCATGGACAGGGGGCCAAACGGTAAGGGCAGCATCTGCAAGACTTGACCTTCTCTTTTCTTCTTCTTCTTCTCTTCCCTTTTCTTTCTTTCTTTCTTTCTTTCTTTCTTTCTTTCTTTCTTTCTTTCTTTCTTTCTTTCTTTTTTTTTTTTTTTTAAGCTCCTACATGGTCTGTGAGTTCTGGATGCCAGTCTGGTGAACAGTTGGTTAAGTGGGTCTTCTTGGACAAGAGATGCAGCTGGACTGTCGACAGGGAGAACCGAAAGTTTGAAAGGAAAGCTTATTGTTGTTGCTAGATGACAAAACGAAAGATTATTTAGCCCTAGCACCAATTCAAAGTCTTCCATCAGTATCAATGGCTGCCAAAGGGATCATTCATTATGGGCCCTTGCCACACCCAGACTGCTCAAGTTCAACGATGCCCAGACACACACACAGTAAGACCGTGAAAGGGCTGTGTCACACCTCTTCGTGTTCTCTTTTGTTTTTAATCTCCAGTGAGGTTTTACCTGCATTACCCGAAAACCACTACCACTTTGGGAATGCTTCATTTTCAAAGCATGAGAATTCCACCCTTCCTTTCAAGACGCACCCGTGAGGAGCCCTCTGCATCTTTCAGTTCATGGTCCTGAGTAAAAGCCCTTAATGCGTTGCATTCAAGTAAAAGAAAGTCTTCCCTGGGTTTCATTGTGGCAAAAATCCCCAAGACCTTTTCATGCCCCAAGATGGATTTGCACATCTCAGCTGTTCAGTTGGCCGGTAACTGTTGGCTACCAAAAGCAGAAATTTTTTTTTTTTTTTTTTTTTTTTTTTTTAAGATTTTATTTATTTATTTGACAGAGAGAGATCACAAGCAGGCAGAGAGGCAGGCAGAGAGGAGGAAGCAGGCTCCCCGCTAGGCAGGGAGCCCGATGCGGGACTCGATCCCAGGTCTCTGAGATCATGACCTGAGCTGAAGGCAGCAGCTCAACCCACTGAGCCACCTAGGCGCCCCAAAAAAAGCAGAAATTTTTGTCTACATTGTGAAGCTCACTGTAACTAGAAATTTTAATTAATATGTCTGGTGACTTCTAATGGACTTTGAGTATACATCAGATTGCTTTGTGCCCTTTGATATATACTTAAAGGTAATTGGGTAGTCTTACTGATGTATTTTTAAAGAGCAAAGTATTGATTAATAATGTTTCAGTATTAATATAACCACTTTGTGCAGATCAAGAAACATCAATAGTAGAAAACCCATATTTATCTACAAATTAACAACTCCATATAGATCTGTTACTTTAAACTAAATGGGGTGCATCCACTCATTACATTCCAACAGAATGAGGCTCCTCATAACAAAGATTAAAGCTAGAGTTGGCCTTATTTTCCCACTGCATGAAATGAATGCTTTTCACCACTTCATGCCCCAGTGCAACAGAATAGCTACAGTAAAGCACACGATCGCTTCCCCTCTAACAGGCTGATATTTTTAATGCCTTCCTTGATGAAAACATTTCATACTTTGAGAGATTTAATTGCTGCCACTGCCGAGCAGAGTGAAATAAAAAATGATTGTACCACTCAAGACGGAGGTGGGGATGATCCTGGCTTTATTCCCGCTTAAAACCGGTTGTATGGTTCATATACTCGGAGTGTAAGTCCATTCAGATTGAATTACTGCAAAGAGGAAGTGCTGCAGTCTTTTGGCTTCTCTTGATGAGCCGGGTCCTGAGGCTGGGTTTTAGGACCCTGTGCCCAGTGCTTCTCCAAAAAATAGGACCAATCTGTTCTCTTGTGTTTGTTTATATTTCTAAAACCTAAGAGTCCCAATGATTCTACTCAAGAAGTTGGTTGAAGTAAAATTCTTCAGTTGTCTGTAGCAGAGCATAAAGGGTCCACTGACCTCCTGGCAGTTACTCTGTGTGGCCAAGACAGCCTGCAAAATGGCAGCCATGGGTTTCCATGCCAGAGGCATGGAAATTTCTGAAATTTCTGAAAGACTCACTTTGCTCTGAGTTGATGACAAAATATCCATACGTTGCCCCTGCAACCTGAACATTATGTCGATTTAGAGAGAGAGGAAGAGAGAGCAGCTGGCCGGGCTCCCTATCCTAGTTAAACTCCCCCATCTCTCTTCTGTAAGGAAAGTGGCCGCAAAAGCCACAACCAGGGAAATCTAGACTCAGAACTGAGGAGCCTCACCCAAGGAGATCACATGAGAAGATGTCAGTACCCTCAGAAGACAGGAATATGAGACTCCTGGAACCCAGTCCCAAGCCCATGTGTCTCCCTCTCATGTGTTTTGAACTGCAAGTCCACTGGCTTTGTTCAAAGAGGTATGTGGACCGAAATGTCATTGCTCTGTTTGGGAGAACCTCTGAACGAGGGCTCTGAAGGACATTTCATTAAACCCGTTTTTGAGCAAATGAATCTCCCGGCAGGCGTGAATCCCACTCCCATTAGAGTGTGACTCAGTGGACGTGGGGTGGGACCCAGGAGTCTGTATTTTAACACACTTCCCATGGGATTCTGCTAGACCACATTTTGAGAAATACTACACTGCTAAAAGAAATGGCTTCCTAGAAGACTGAATCTATTAATGAGATCAATTTTCTACATCCAGAAGTATAACAAGCCAATAGTAATCTAAGCCATAATGGGGAATGGTACTCTTTAATAATTCTATCGGAATTCTATCACATAATTCATTGATTTGCCCACTCATTCATTCATGGCGTTTGTGCTAACATTTATAGTGTTCACTACAGGCTAAGCCATTTAAATTTTGCCCCTATTTTTCCAAGACCAATCTACCTATTTGCATTCAGTTCGAGTGAGTGGGTACTAACTAAACAAATGGGGTGGTATAAATGTGCTATTTACCTGTAAGGAATAAAAAACAAAAAAAAACAAAAAACAAAAAACAAAACAAAAACAAAAAAACCAAGCATGTCAGCCAAGCAGAAAATAGTCCCTTCCTAAAAACTCAAGAAGCAAATATACCTAAGGAATAAAATACAGTTAGAGATATATATGAGAATTTGGCAGAAACTATCAGCTGGCAAATGATGAACTACTTAAAAATAGTCTTATGACAACTGGGTATCCCCTTGGAAAAAGATAAAATTAAATTTCTTAGACAACCATACAGAAAAATAAATTCTAAAGTGGATGAAAGAATTAAATGGGAAAAAACAAAATTTTAAAACTTTCCAGAAGGAAGCAAGGGAGATAATCTTTTATGACTTTGAGATAGGAAAGAAATTTTTTAAACAAGGCACACATACTCCAAACATAAAGGAAAGATATAATAAATTAACTACATTAAAATAAAGAATTTAGTACGGGCAAAACATTCCAAAAACGAAGTACAAAGATAAGCCATAGACCAGGTTAAGATGTTTAAGACCACAAAGTAACAAAAGAATGACATCCAGAAATCCCATGAACTCGTATGAATCAATACAAAAGAAGAATATGATGAGGGGATCAATAAAAGATTGCTGGGGGGAGGGGGGTATGGAGAGGTGGTTGGGATATGGACAATGGGGAGGGTATGTGCTATGGTGAGTGCTGTGAAGTGTGTAAACCTGACGATTTACAGACCTGTACTCCTGGGGCTAATAATACATTATATGTTAATAAAAATAATTAATAATAAAAAAGATTTAAAAGAATATATTGCATTAAGATAAATTCCAAGGATGGAAAAGAACAGAATTTCAAGGTCAAAGGGCAAAAAGTGATATAAACTTTCTATTAAGAAAAATCTTAGTAGTATATTATTTAAATGGTGCTAGTGAGAATCAAATCATTATGCTATTTTCATTTTATCAAACTCTTTGAAAAAAGTGCTCTTAATTTTATTGTTAAATACCTACATTACAATATTACATGAATTAAACCCCTTCCAACTACATGAACTTAAGTGGAAATTTTTATATTTCTATTTAGCAATGATGAGGTCCACAGTTTTCTAAGATTCTTTTGGGGGGTATCTGAGCAAAAGCACTTGAGGACCACAGCTATAGAGAACCTACAAGACATATAAATAAACACAAGATTTTTCATTATTCATTGCTTACTTCCAATTAGCCATTATTATTACCCAAATGCCCACTGACAGAAGACAGGATAAATGAATTCTGAGACAGTCACATACTATAAATGGCAATGAAAATGAATAAACAAGAGCTGTGTGCATCCAGATGGATAAAGCTCAAAAGAATGTCTGAGAACAAGGCAAGTTGTCAGAGTCTAGATATGAAGTGGTAACAATTACATAAAGGATAAATACTTAAAAACCAATTGTGTGCACATCTATGTATATATGCATACATGTAGTGAAGATTAAAAAAAAATGCAAGAGAATAACAAACACCAAGCCAACATGGGAACAAATCCAGCAGATCCCAGGTCAGGAGGCTCTCTTTAAGAAGAAGAATACAGAGTTTTGAACAAAAATTGATGTGGATGCTATTGTATATGCTACATTGTCAAGTATATTCTGGACAGGAGAGCACTTGAGCCGGTGTTGATAAGAATAAAATCATGTATTTATTTGAGGGGTTGCATGGTCTGCCATGTTTTCCCTGGACTAACTTCGGGCTCCATACATTCCGTGCTTTGTTTCTCTCTCAGGAGTAGGCACCACAGGACACATTCATTTTGCTCTATGACCTCTGGTCCTGTGCGTTCAAGTCGTGCCACGTTGCTCGCGAGTGGGCAGCTGGAACATTCCAGAAGCTATGCCACCAGTCCTGCCCTGGGATGTCTAGCAATAATTTAACCATGGGACCAAAGTAACCGGGACCACACAAGACTACCCTGCTAAACCCAAACTCCGCTTATGTCACTGTTTACCTTTGTTTGTGTATTTGAAATGTTCCATGAAGAGACAGAGGCAGAGAACATGCTGAGTGTGCTCGCATCCTGAAGTCCCCTGGGGAACAGCGGTGGGGAGTTCTGCAGAAGTGACTGTGAGAGCTGTCTGGCTCCAGGGGTGGGGCCACCGCTAGATCCTGTGACAGCTGTCAGTCATCCAAGGTCAAGCTCACGTGCAGCCCTGGCTGGCACAGGCGGTTCGCACCACACCATCCCATCTGGAAACGCACACAGAGACACATCCTTTCTTCCAGAAGAGACCAGTTTATGCCCCCCGCTCCTGACTCCCCACAGAAAGGGCTACCTGTTTTATCAAGACAAAAGAAATCGCTAGAGCCAAGCGGGACTCTGTCACCACATGTCACTTCATATCAGCCAGTACATGTCAAAGAATGACACAAAAAGCTGCCACCTGCCATCCGCTCACAGAGCACATCACACTTCTTTTTGTAAAACACTTCAACAGTAACCAAGAGAAAATTTCCTTTATGAACCACAATGCCATCTCGGTGAATGAGAATGAGTGAAAATCTCATTTTCTAGAACGGGAGACAAACAGAGGAGGAAGGGACTTTGCAAAAGATCTTAAGTTAAAAATACACCCTCCACTCTCCCCCCTACCATCATTCCTCCCTCACATATCCGTTTCCTGGGGACCACAGCGAAGGTGTCAGAAAGCAGCGAGGAGCCTTTTTTGGGAAAGGAGTTGTAACAATTTCTACCTAAAATGACGGATATTATAGGCTATGACAGTTGGGATTCTTTCCACTGTGCTTTTATCAACAGTGATAACAACCAAAGTTATTTGCCGGGGTGGGGGAGGAGGCTGTTCTGAGAATCACCCCTTTTGTCTCCTGGCTAAATCCTGGAACCCTTTGGAACAATTACCAAGAATTATATAATTGAAGGCCAAATGTGATTTTAGAGATAATCTAGTCCAGTATTCTAACTTAAAGGTGGAAGAAAGCAGCGAGGTGCCCGAAACCACACAGCCAGCTAAGGGCAGAGGCAGCAGAAAAGCTCCTGTCCTTCCTGTGGCAGAGAAACGTGAGTGGTGGGCTGAGCTTACGGGGGCAGACCCTGAAACCAGACCCTACGAGTGTGTGCCTTGGGCAAGTGACTTAACCTCTGTGCCTCCATTTTCTCATCTGCTGAATGGGAATGTGGTAGTAACAATATGAGCCTTTACAGGTTGTTGGAAGGATTCGATGAGATAATACACGCCCCCTAGCAAGAGCTGTTAGCACTGGCTGTTTTCGTTCTACCGTGAACCAGCTCACTCACTTGTTCCACACCACTGCCATGACTCTGCTATCAGAGCCACTGTTCCAGAAAGAGCTTTACCGGGGGTATGGACAGACAGCCTAATGAATGTAAAATGATCATGTCTGTATGATGGCTGATGTAAAATAATTGGCTTTGATCTTAAGGATAAAAGTCACTAAACACAAGGATGCAGCTTTTTCCAGGGAAGGGAAAAAATGAGGGGAAGGACGAGAGAGAACAAGGAGACGCACAACGGAGACACGGAGAAAGATGCATCTGTATTCTAATGGGATCAATTTTTAACTTGATTCAAATCAAATTGCAAACGCATTATTTTTTAAAGGAAAGAGATTGTTCTAATAACCAGAGCAGACTGTGAGGAAGGACGGCTGCACACATCCAGACAAGGGACTGGCTGGGCACCGGCACCACATAAGCACTCCACAAGCCTAGGGGGGATCGCTCTATGGATCAACTACCTCCAATGCCATGCATGCTTTTAAAAGATGCTTCCAGAATGTTCTTGGAAGACAGAGTCACCATCATGTTGGAGAAGTTATAGCAAATTAATAAGGATCTCGGCATGCTTGAGAATACTTGGTGTATAAAAATGAAGTCATTACTCTTTATCTCCTTAAATTCCAAGAAAGCAAGAAATAGCAGCACAATAAAAAAATCTTTCATAACAGTTGATTAGAAAATATGGCCTGCGGAAAACCAGGCTCTCATCGTACTTCGCACATTAAAAATCCAAATATGTTAGAGAAACTGGGATTTTTAACCCCCCACAGCTTTAACACAAAGGATCACATTAATAAGATACAATTTAGATTTGCATTTTTTAATAAGCTCGGGATCAAAGGGAATACATAGCTGAAGGGGTATTAAACTTTGAGCACACAAATTGCTCTCCACACACTGGAAGAAGAAAACACGTTTCCTTACCGCAGGAAGACATCTATAATTTGAGAAGCAGAAAATGTATTCTTTCTTTGGTACATTAGGACTACGTACCATTTCCAGGCACTTCGACTCAGTCCAGGCAGATGTACCTGTGCTGACTTGGTCCATTGTAACCTTACACGTTCCAACGTGTTATTTGAGGACATCAGCCAAGCAGCTGATTTAGAACTTTTCATCTCATGTCCATTCCTCGTGATGTAAAGACAAGAATAAGTCCTTTAACCCCTCAGGTTGGGTAGGATATAGCTGCGGTTTACTATTTATCAAAGCACCCTTCATTATCATCAAAAACAAAACCACTACCATTCTAAAGCTTGAACTCAGGACTCCAGGGGCCATAGAGGCTCGCTTGTAACATGTTTCAAGCACACCAAGAATGACCTTCTGGAGATGAATGGTTATGTTAGTCAATATTTGCTGGGAGTTCATGATGTGTCTAGCACAGTATCGAGGAAGCACTCTACATGCATTATTTCACAGTGTTCTCCCCCATTTTAAAGATGAAGAAATGGAGGCCTAGAAAGACTAAGCGGTGTGGTTGGGATTTGAACTCAGGCAGATCCCTGCCCTTTGGATCCACTGCACCCCCGAAGACCAAGTTATTCTTTCCCTGGCTCCCCAGCCCAGCCACCAGACCCTGGATCTTCTCAGGAGCATACTCAAAGTTTGCATGGGTCCTCCTCTTCCTGTGTGGTGAATGAAGTTTTTATTTGCTGTCCCATTGCTCTTCTTAGGAAAAGCCCTGGTTACACTATATTTCCTTCAGGAACTTTCCCAGATCAGAGCTGGCCAGCCTTTTCTGCTGGTGCTCCTGCCTGATGTGTGATCTGGAAATGCTTCTGAGGGGTTCCACAGTAGGTGTCTCCTGGCTATCTTCACAGACCACACCTCCCAAAGAACAGTTTCAATATTCAAAGAGCATCTCTCTGGTGTCTCCTGCCCCAGCCTCATTTGTTTAAACCAAGGTGTCACCATCTGGATCAAATACCGCCTTGAAGAAATCTGATGTTGGAACTCTCCATTGAGTGCATAAAATAGGACTGGGAATCCAGGCACGGCCCCCTACAAGCCATGGATGTGTTTTCTCCTGCTGGGTTTCCATGAAATACACCTGAGTTCTTACTCCCCTCTGTGAGTTAAGCAAGTTGAATTGGTTTCTGCTACCCCAAACCAAGAGACCACTGACTACGAACCACCCCAAAGAGGAGCCTTTGTAGTTTATGCTACTGAACCAAGGACACAGGGAAACCCCTCCCCTGGCAGGGATGCTGGGAACACACATGCACCTGTCACAAGGCCAGACAAGAAGGGAGCACCCAGTATGCCACAGCCACTAATTCCTTCTTGCGGGAGAGATAGCTGATGATCATTAACGTGGGATGAGAGCAATAGCTTTGGTTACTGGATAAAATGATATTTAAGGAGAGACTTTTGAATGGTAGTGATGGATCTGCTAGGGAGGTAAGAGGCTCCATCTCCTTTGGCAAGACGGAAAGAAGAGGACCCATGTGGGATTTGTGAACGACACTGAAGAGGGCAGAGAGCAGGGCTCACTGGTTGGTGAGGGGAGGGCGCAGGAGGGTATATCCGTGATGAAAACCTGCGAGGCTGGCTGTCTTAAACTCTTGGACGGGCACAGGCCAATAACAAATGGTCATTCATTTATTTAACTGGTTATCAATCATCTACCATGCTCTCCAAATGAACCACAGTTTAGATTCCAGTGGGAGAGAAAAGCAAAGCAGAAAAATGAATGAAAAAGATACGTATTATGGAGGGAACAATTTCACGGTATGATGAGGAATCTGCCGCCGGGTTTGGGGAGAGGAGTCAGGGAAGAGCCCTCCCTGTGGGTAAGAGAAGACCTGGAGCAGGGAAAACCTCTGTCATGTGGGGACACCAGGAGTAAGGCTTTTGTGTCTGGAGCAGGATGGGAGAGGGGCAGCAGTAGGAAATGAAGTCAGACAAGCCGGCAAGGGTCAGGGATGCATAGATTCATAAGCATGGAAATGAGCTGGGATTTTACTCGAAGGGCAATGGGAAATCGCTGCAGGCTCTGAGCAGAGACGTGACATGATCCTAGTCGCATCTGCTGGGTGGTGTATGGAGGGCTTGGTAGAGTGCGGTGAGCAGAGAGCAAACAGGAACATGGTTGGAAGGCGAGCACAGTAACTCAGGACTCCACACTGTGCTATCCCACAGCCTCGACTCCGGAATCACCACTTAAAAACGTTCACCAACAGGCACCTCTCTAGCACCATACTCACCCACTCCGCAGCAGTAGGTCCATTCCAATGTAAACACTGTAAGACAGTGTCTTTTAGGTATTAATTTATTTGGGGGAATGTTAGAAAATCACACATGCTTGCTACCGTGACCGTGAGGCAAAGTTGTGCTGTGGACTTCCTAACATAATTTAGACTTATTTTAATATCTGCTGCACTAGTTTGCTAAGCTGATGACTTTTTATTATTCAGCAAGTAATTATCACTTGTTAGACAAGTCCTTTTGTTGAGCCCTGAACTGCACATCAACAGTGGGCTGAACACGCTATCAAACTACTCTTATTTAATGGTCAGCACCATCAACTGTGCATCTGTCCATCCATCCAGCCAGACAGACATCCAACATACAAATACTCCATGTGATCCTCTTTATTGTTCCAATTTTACAGACCAAGAAACACCACTCAGGTGGCAAAGTGATTTGTTTAACACTACAAAGGCAGTAATCCATGGAGTTCCTGGGTCAGGAGAGCAGGTTTAGAAGATGGACATGAAGGTTTCAAAAGACGTGGAGACAGGGAGAGTAAGGGGAATGCTAAGCAAAGCATGAAGACTTCCCAGAGCCCTCAGGGCTAGTGTGTCACTATGTCCCCTCCTTCCTACACCGTTCTGGAATTCCTGGAGTGGGAGTAGGCAGGTAAGGTGAGGACTAGGACACCTATGAAAAGTAAGAAGTTTCCCATGGCTACCCGGTCAAGGTCAGGCCCTTTGTCAAAGACATCCCACCTGAACAATGCCAGAGTTCCTGCCAGGTTGGGTGTTATCTGTGGCTTTGGACATTAAGCATCCATCCCTTTAGAACGTCATTTTGGATAACTTTCCATTTATTTGAGAGCTCTTCCACAAGTAGGGACGCCACAAACTGTGAAAGTAACCAGTAAAGGTCCTAGAAAATAGGAAAATTTAGTAAAGACCTGAGATAGGCAAAGATCTCGTAAACAAAGCCCAAAGAGCACTTACCATGAGGGGAAACTGTAAGTGGGAATGTAGTAAGTGAACAAACTTCTGTTCATCCAAGGAGGCCATTTCAAAAGTGAAAGGCGATCTACAGTGTGGGATGAGATATTGCCGATACATCTCTGACAAAGGGCTTCCATTCCAATTGTATAAGCACTTAACAGATCCATCATAAAAAGAGACAACGGAGTCGAAAAACAGGCAAAGTACTCAAATACGCAATTCACAAAAGAGGACATTCAAGTGGCCAAAAAACAAAACAAAAGGAAAAGCGCTTAACATCATTAGTCATCAGGGAAATGGCAAAAAGAAAACCACTACACACCCACCAAGATGAGCACAATGAAGGGACAAAATTAAAAAACAAAACAAAACAAAAAAGTGCATGACTGAGAATATGGAGTTTCTAGTACTCTTACAGTGCGCTGGTGAGAGCGTCAATCGGTAGGAGCACTTCGGAAAAATAAACTGATGGTACTAAAGCTGAATATAAGCTTTCTCTTCTGACCCAGCTGTTTTAGTCAACAGAGATGTGGACATGGATTCCCTGAAAGAAACCTACAAAAATTTTCATAGTGGCACCATTCAATAGCGCCAAATGAGATGTGAGCAAATGTCTAATGACCGAAGGACACATAAACTGTGATGTGGTCACGGAAGAATACTAGACAGCGATGAAAATGGGCAGTTGCTCCATAGATGAATCTCCGGAACATAATGACATCCAGCAAAAGAAACCAATCTCAAAAAGCATATGTGGT
Organism: Mustela lutreola; assembly: GCF_030435805.1. Taxonomy (NCBI): domain Eukaryota; kingdom Metazoa; phylum Chordata; class Mammalia; order Carnivora; family Mustelidae; genus Mustela; species Mustela lutreola. The sequence goes on along the minus strand of NC_081293.1, from coordinate 14,235,561 downwards.
ATCATTCCATTTACGTAACATTCAAATGGGCTGGAGCTGGAAAGTTGGCTCCTGGAGGGGTGGTGACTGGGGAGGGTGAGGAGGGGGGGCCCTGGATCCTGGCAATGCCCCATTTCTCCACTGGGTGGGGCTTACGTGGCTGTGTTCACTTGGGAAAATTGCATCTAGCTGTACAGTTCGTATGGTTTGTTCGCTAGTCTATTAAGATCAATAAAGAAGTCAACTATAAAGTTAACTTTTCAAAAGTGACTCCAAACACCATCGCAAGCACTGACTGAGCACCAGCTATGTTCCAGGTGCCGGGCTGGTGCAGAGGGGACAGGAGATCTGCCCATGCATAAGAACATGAACTTATGCATGAATAAGACCAGGTCCTACCAGCTTCGACATCCCTGGGCTTCTCTCCCTTGGTGACCCAGGCTAACCAGAGAGACTGTTAAATACAGAACAATCAGGAAAGACCTTACATAAAGTAACTTCCAGTTCTTCAGAAAAGGGAGGAATCCCAAGTAACACAATTATCCACCCGGGATCTTAGCTGTTTTCTAGAGTAGGGATTTACATACCCAGTAGAGTAAAGCTGAAAAACGCTTGTCATTCTCAGCCCCATTTTAAAGTAATATTGTTAGTAGCATCTCAGAACTCTTCCTTGTCGAGAACTGATCCTCATGGTGATCCTAAGAGATATGTGTCATTACTCCCATATTAAAGCTACAGAAATAGATTTAAAGCAGGTAAAGTAACTTGCCCAAGGTCACAAAGCTGATGACTGGCAGAGTAATCTGGATTAAGTTCACGTTCTTGTGCTCCCACGCCCTTTTAAGAATTGGTGGTGCTGTTCTAAACACAGCACGGTTCCAAATGCAGACTGTCCCTCTAAATCTTTCCCCCTCTAGTGGAGGAAGGGAAGAGTCAGGCAACAGACACCACCTGTCACCTGCCTTTCTCTTGCTCAGGGGGTGCTGAGAGGCAGCCCCAGAATGAGAGTGATTTGTTCCGAGTCACCTGCAAACATCTAGAAAGGACCCCGGTGAAAACAAAGGCTCTTCTTCCAGAGCCCAGATACGGATAAAACATTAATGGAATACAAAATTATAAAATATGAGTTTATAGTTCAGCCCCAAATTCACTGATTTCCTCAGCAACTTTTATCCTTCAAGCACGGTCAGCTTCAGGGAAAGATGGTTAACAGAGGCAAAGCTCTGAAAGCAATGTGCTGAGGAAAATGCCGGAAAGCACAATTATTCCTCTAGCACCTCATGAAAAATTGAAGGTTTGGCTGTCAGGGTGTAAAAGCCGCCCGGGTTTCGTGCCACCAAATCATCACGCTAGACGCATGCTGGAAATACAGGCAGCACCAGAGCCATCGAGGTTTACGACTTGGTAAAAAATAGATGGTTGTAAAGACCAACTCTGGTTTATGAATCTGGCCAGTTGGAAAGAGAGAAGTCCTCTGTCAGAACAGGCTCTCCAGCACACCCGCTAGAAAATGCTGGAAAACAAAGGCGGCTACCTTCCCATGGAGGCCAGAGTCGCCCCAGCAAATCAGCGGCACCTGAAGCAGGAGCCGAAGGAGACTGTTTCCACTCAGCCATGGATGGGAGAGATGCAGGGCTCCCCAGCCAAGCCAGACGAAGTGTGCCCCTCGGAAGAGAGGACGGGGCCGGAGCTTCCAGAACTCCTCTGAGTCCAAGATTCGAGAGGGTAGACCAGCAAGGACAACAAAAGAATATTCCTTTTAATGAGAATAATCTATCAGCACTGTATCAATCTGATTAATGTAATGGGACCATTTCAAAAGGAGGAAATTACAGGTCATTAGGCGTAATTTAAAATTAAGTTAGGGGTTTAAATGATTTTCCTCAGTTTTCTGAAGAATTTACCCAGAATTTTATTTTGCATGTTTCAGTCAAAGGATAAATGGTATTTACGGGACTTTACAAACCTTTCCTGTGCAAAGAACTGTGTGTGTGTGTTGGCCTGAAATGTGGAATGTAGCTAAAACCGCCTCAAAAATCTGCCTTGCCTCCCAAGTCCCCCCTGCAGGGCTTTTTTCCTGGTTCAGTGGAACCTGTATCCCCTCCTGACCTGTTCTTTATTTATTTTATTCAGTGATAAAGCAAACACCTCAATTCCAGGTTGTTTACAAAACAGTTTGATAATCCGATTCCAATTAAACGGCTAAGAACTACAATAAGAACAAAAATATAAATTATGTTAACCATCTGTTTTTGGCTGACAAAGGCGGCAAATGGAAAGGTTAAGTTGATACTCTGCATTTAATCTGTGCTATTGTGGAAGGAAAACCCAATTAGAGATGGTATTTCATTGCAGGCTTTACACTGTTTCCCCTTTTGTTCTTTAATGTGAGTTGTACCCATTCTGTTCCCGAACCAGGGGAGGGTTCATTATCTCCTCCTCCAGCGAGCTACACTAGGGCCCTCATTTATAAACAAAACACCGCCACAGCCGGCAAATTAGACCCAGTTCCTCAGCTGCCCCGTCACTCCTTTGTAGTGTTCAAGAACAGAACTGTCTTCACCCCATCACAAGACAATGGGCTCCCACTGCAACCCACGGTGCTTGCCCAGGTAGGATGAGCAAGGTCGGAACTCAGTGAGCAAGGGCTTTCAAACATGAAACAAGTAAAGGTTAATCCAACCATTTCCTCTGGCATTAGCTCTCCAGGCCCCACTGGTGTGTGGACAGCGTAGTCTCAAGGAGAACATCTAGAAGTCTTTCACTGAAGAGATGCTGCTGGTTGACCTGGATGCAAATTGCACCCCGGGTGAATAAAAGTAGGGTTTTAGTGACTTCTCCAAAAGCTGCTAGATCTATGTATCCAATGTCCAGGAGGGGCACACGTGTTGTCTGAACTTGCCACGGGGGGAATTCCCAGCACACCAGCCCTCTGGGCGATGGGAGGCACCACCCTACCCATCACTTGCTCCAGAATCAAGGGTTCTTCTCACTTAAGCTTTCGTTCTTCTGAGCATGCTGCCCCCATGCCTTGAGCACCTCCTTTTCCTCCTGGTGATTTCCTACATGTCCTTGAAGAAAAGTCCCTGCTGATTCTCACCATCCTGTCTTCTTTGCCAATGGGGCTTCTCCTCCTTCTAGCCCTGCCACACCTTCACAGGGCCAATGGCACTTGTCATAGTATCTGCTCATGCCTCTGTCCTGCTAAATTCAGAGTTCCTTACTCCAGATCTACCTTAGTAAGCTTTCTATCCCCAGCACCGAATACAGCAGATGATGGCCTGATGGAGGAATGAATGAAACTTCCACAGTCCAGTTTCTTGCCTTGAATCTCAGGGTGGTGATGTAGGGAACTCAGTTAGGCTCTGATGTTCTCCTGGCTATGGACAAACACAGCAATCTGAAGAGACTAAGAGCCTTCCTTTCCCTACTTAGTGAGCTTGGTAGGTCTGAAAACTTCGGTAAGAGGAAGGGTTATTGCCACTAACGAGTTCTTATGGTGTACAACTTGTCATTCCCACTTCCTCAGGGACTGTCCCTATAGAATTACTATCAGATCCACTCCCCCCTGCCAACCACCACTACCACCAAAACCAGTACAAGCAGTAAGATTTATTCCACAGAAATTATATGGCCATGGGGCTGGAAGATTCTTGATCAGTATATGCTACCAAGAAAGCAACGTAATGACAGCTACCCCATGACTGAAAATCTCCTTGTGACAATGATCACCAAGTACATCCAGAAATTCTATGACCAGATTTCTGAACTGTAAACTCCATGAGGGCTGAGAACCAAGGATGGGTTGGGTGCCAGGCTGGAAAGATATTTGTTGAATGAATGAATGAATGAATGAATGAATAATTTGGGCCAAAAGCTTGGATAGTGGACAAAAAAGGTGGTTTTCTCTCCATTTCCTTCATGAGAAAACCCAGCAGGCCCAAAGAAGTGGTCTGTGGAAAGTGGGGTTGAACTCTGGGCTTCTAATGTGAGGCAGGAATAGGGCCTACGGCCCTGGAGTGAGGCCTGTACCCTGAAGGGAGAGCATTATTCCAGACGAGTCAGCATGCAGAGAGGGCAGAATCGGCAGGAGAACAGAGGTGGACACTGGGGACCACCAAAACAAGGAAGGGTAGAGAGATCTGCTCCCCCTTTCCCCGGGGAGCCCTCAGATCAGGCAAAACACTGAGGTATTCAGAAAGCCTAGAGTCTAGGGGGCTAACCCTTGGCACAAAGGTACTGGGTTCCCAGGGGCAGGCTCATAGGGAGGGACCCAGGGAGACCAAGCTCTGTGACAGAGCTGAAGGTCCCATACTGATGCAGTCTTGGTCCCCATCAGCAGTACATGTGGTTCTTCTAAACAGGGAGATACACTTGACCCCTAAACACCACCAAACACAGGCACTGCCCCTAGTCCGCAGTAGAACCTCGTACCTGCAGAAAACAGTGTGCTGTCGTATGCTAATATAAATCCCAAGTGCCTTCCAATGCGGATGAGGCAGCTATGAACCCAAGTCATAAACAGAGATCAAAATAGCAAAGGAAAAACAAAGCAGTCTCTTTCATGACCTCAAAGTTACTATAATCAGCATCCCTAGTTACCTTCTGACCCTGCCACTCTGCAGAAGCCAAGGAAACCTGCTCTGGCCCTTTGTGTTCTAGTCCCATGAGACTTCTGACTTAGCCCTTCCCAAGTGTGTTCCTTGGAACTGGGGGAAAGGGTCACATGATGAAGCTTTTCTCCGTCAAATCAACTCCGACCCTCCGGGTCTGAAAGTAAGGAGCACATCATTTTTTTCCCCCTCTTTCCTCCACTTGTCCTTGTGTCCCAGGTCCCATACCCAGTCCTTCTCCCCTGAGCACTTCTCCTCACCGAATGTTCCATGCTCCTGTATGGTAGACCCCCAGGCAGGTGACACCCAGTGCTATCCTCGGTTTCCCACCTTACTTCAAAGAATGAGACACAGAACAGGGGACGTGCAGAGCTCTGAGTCTAGAGAGGCTTCCCCAGGGGAAGGGGCTCCCTTTAGGGTATAAAACGCCATGTTGCCCTGGGCCCTAGGTCTGCCTGGGGGTGTGGGGGGCTGGCCAGCAGCAAGCACGGTGGACTTGCACTACACATTACGCTGCTTTTGTTGGCTTCACGGCCCTCTTCGGACAAGTGAAGTGAGGAACTGTGGCTGCAGAGGAGGTGGCAGAGGAAAGCCCGCTCTGCTGAGCTCCAGGTACCCCCACCCCCTGCCATGGCATGAGGGCCACAGGAGACCATGCACACAGGAGCCCAGGGGACCGCACATCCTCTCCCCTCCTCCCACTCACCGGAGATGCTCTTAGGTCAGATCAGAAAAGAAAAAGCGAAGGTGGCCAACAATTCTGCAACTTACCGATCACTTAATTTAGTAATTAATCCCAACTCCCATCCATAACTAAACCATAAAGACTCCAACATAAGGAATACATTTTCTTTGCAAAAACGGACATTTTACTTTTGTTTTGTTTTGTTCTGACTAACCCGTCCACCAGGGGCATGTTTCCCGGACAACACACAGAACCGTCTCATCAATGCCATGGACTTTGTTCTTCCCCTTGTAAGGTCTGTCACTCACTCCTCAGCCCCCCCACTGCTGGACATTACAGGGTGTTGGTTTTTCTCTTTAGGCTTTTGTTACTTGTTGTTACAAGTCATGTTGCCGTAAACATTCTGCAATTTATGTCTCTGAGCACCACATGTTCCTACACTAAATTCCTCGAAAGAAAATTGCAGGATCGAAAAAAAGGGTATTTTTTAACTTTAAAAGATATTATCAAAGGACTCTCCCAAACTGCTGTTAACCATTTTACATTCAGACCAGCACTAAAGAAGAGGGTGCTTATTAGCACTTTTCCCACAATAGTTACTTGCATGGGTCTCTTAGTCCCTCCAACAGTCAGAAACTGCCTGGCAGGCAGGAAACGTCATTCATCCATCTCTGTGCATCACGTGCTTGGCGTTTCATCTCCCTCACAGTAGATGCTCGAGGAATATTTGCTAGATGAATGTCAGTAAGAAATCATTAGACATCATTCAAGTGCCTGGGATGAAACCATACTCCACAAGCAATAAACTAAGATCCAGTGTTATACAACATGACAAAGGCATACAATTATCTGTAAGAATAACCGTCCTAAATGGGCTGGAGATCAATGACCAATTAATGGGCAATATAAGTTTCACAAAAGGATGTATTGCCTTTAACAAATCATGCATTTAGACAACCCCCAAGTGGCAGGGACCACCAGGCACACAGCCATGAATAGATCTGAATATCCACTCACATGCCACATTAAATTCTACACAAGACAGGGTGGGTTCCTGAACTGCTCAGAAAGGAGGACACCTGTCAATAACCACAATGCATTATTAATTCTTTGGTTATAGGATCTTAATTTACTGCTCACCTCCTCAAAGGAAATCCATGCAAGAGTAGAGACCAGGGCAAACCTGGGACTCGTGTCTCCTTCTCAGGAGAATATTCTGGGCAAGATGGCACCACAGGTAACCAGAGAAACAGGATGGCTTCCAGCCCTGGAGAATGGGCCCGGGAGGCAGAATTCAGAAGCACAGAAGCCATGACACCAACTTGGAAATGAAAGGCGAGTCATGGTGCCATGAGACTAACTGGATGAAGGGGAAGGTGAAATCTGCGTCTTTGAGCACGGTTCGGGAAAACTTCCACTAGGAAATGCATGATCCATTACCTTCTAAAACTCTGGGTTTTCTTCAGTGTGGTCACCGCAAGGACAGTCTTCCTGCCCGAAGCTTCCACGCTGACTCACAGCATTTGAGGTACTGTTTGCCCTGCTGATTCTCAATCCCAGACCCTCACCTTCCAGCTCTGAAACAAGCGGTTCACATTTATGATGAATCCCACCATGTGTTACAAGAACCAATTTGGAAACAATGGCATTTCTGTAATAACAAGAGCATGGAAACTTCTTACATCAGGAAGGAAATTGATTATAACCATGCCATGGAAATCTACACCCTAGGTACCATTTTATTACTATTGTGCAAAAAATTACAGGTCAATCAGCAAATTGGTCATTTGACCCTATTCAAATAAGAAGCAGTATTTACGGCCGTTTAAAACATTTAGAATTATATTAAGGCCACAGCCTCAGATCAGAACACCTGGCTGAGAAGGGTCTGGTTTTCCGGATTGTTTCCTGCTCACTAGTTCTTTCTCAAGCTCAAGGTTTCTGAGCAAGATTAGCTTTCCTGACTTTGTTTTTTGGGATTATCCCAAATGTTGACTGCCTCATGTTTTACCAGCTCTCCCAGAATCCAAAGGTGCCAAGACTGGGTACCCAGCAAAAGCTGGACATGAGTCTACACGGCAGGCCTAGTCTGCTATGCCCAAGTCTACACAGCAGGCCTAATCTGGCCCATATCATGGATCTGAGAAGGAGATCAAAGCAGAGAAGAGCAGGGACTTGAGATCTAGGTAGAAAGAGGCCACAGATCAGAGATCCTATGAGATTCACATGACCTCTAGTTTCAGAGCTCAGGGCATAGATATCCCCACCAGCTGCAGCACTGTGCTCATCATGGTCAGGAGGTGGCTGGGAAGCTGGGGCAGCCCAGATGGCCTCCCAGCGCTGCTGGCTTCCTGAGCAGGACTTCCCAAGCTCAGCTGGCTCTGGGCTCCCTTGCCGAGCTCATGTGGTAGGCCTCAGAGTCCATTCCAAAGACATTCATCTTCAGAAGCTCTGGAGAATGCACACATATGCACGTGCACACACACACACACACATAATCATATACACACACACAAAACCATTAACCATTGACTTAATGGAAGAATCTCACAAGAAAGCAAAAATCCCATGGTGAAAACCTCCGATTATCAAAATAGATTTTTAAGATTTTAAGAAGACAATTATTCCATCGTTCAAAGGATGGCTGCACAAACTTGTGACTATACTAAAAAGCACTTTAAAGGGAGAAGACTATAGTATGTAAATTATATCTGAATTGTTTAAAAAAAGACTGATTTAGAGAAGATTTCCTTTTGAGGGCTGTGCTTTCCTTTCTTTGTTGGACAGACAATGTGAGCAGACCCTTACGGACAGATTTGGGGTCTGGCTCTCCTGTCTTACAAAAAGCAAATACATCTGGGCCGGGAGCAGGAGGACGGGCAGACAGCCACGCCCTCACTGTCACGGTCACAAGGCTGCTGACAATTCTAATGTCATGTGCTGCTGCTAGCAGGCAACCCCCGATTCACAGGTGGGAAAGGCCAAGCCCCCTGCTCTTAATCTCCCCAGGCCTAGATGAAGAAAATCAATGTAATGACCCATAAGAGGAACCCGCTCATAAAGAAGGTCACTAAACACCTCCAGTTATCCACTGGCTCTTTAGGAAAGAAAATACCATAAAAATCTATGAGTAGGGCATAACCCCATGCTCCATTAACACATATGATTTGGGGAGGAAAAAGACTCATGGGCACTCTTGCTAACATTTTCTTCTTTGCTTCTATCCCTACCCACTGCCCTGGTTTGGATCTGGTGTTCCCTGGGTGTCCACATGCCAGGTACTTGCATGAGAAACACCAGAGGCCACAGCACACCGCCGACAACCTATTTGTTCTCAGTGCATTGAAGACATTGTTGGAAAACAATTTATCCCCAGACCCAGATTTCCAGTGTCACTACGGTGCCTTCAAGGCCCATTTCATCTTGGGTTGTCAGTTGCTAAGTGCACACTCTAAGCAGCATCTTGAAATTCATGCGAATTCATGAATAAATACAATTTGCTCCTTGGAAACATGCCTTCACCTTTCTCACGAGACCTCCCTCCCCCTCTCCCCCAGGCTCTGCGGACTGGCTGCCCCAGTATTTGGATGGCCTGAAGTAGGTCTACTGAACCCAAAGCCCATGGCCCCCACCATGGTCTTGGTTCTTCGATTTTCCCTTTTTAGAGGACAATGCAGCTGGTAAATTTGTGAGTCACGGGGGGAGGGGAGGATCTAGAAAGGCCACAATCTCACACTCGTCTCAAATATGGGCCACCGATTTCCTTCATGTGGCCCTACTCATTTAGGTATTCTAATTCATGTGAACCCCCAGGGGTGTGTGTCCCTAAGTTTAATCTCTCTCTCCAGCACAAGGGAGACATTGGACACTGAATGCCACTAGACCTTGTGTAATGCCAAGAAGTCCTTGCTACAGACACCCCATAAATGTGTTCACTGTACCCCCAGTGCTTCTGTTCAGCAGACATCATTCCTACTCTTGAAGAGATCTGCCACAGCCCCAGGTCAGGAGAACCTGGCCTCTCGCTTTCCCTGGGGGGATCAACAAGAGAAGCCACTCTTCTCAGCCTTTCTTGTCATCATGGCCGTGCATATCACAGACAGAATGCTGGCTAATTCAGGCTGACAAGCCCCCAAATTAGAGTCCACCAGATAGCCTCTCATCCCCCAACTCCTCATGACTGCACATCTGATGCACTGTATCAATTAATACCAAGACACAACCTGGGGCTTAGTACCATGCACCAGCTTAAAAAATCAGCAGCACCTCTGTTCTGCATTTTCCTTTAAATAAAAATCCACTGCTGACCCCAAAAATCGCAGACTGTTTTGTTTTTCAGTAGTCTTTGTGTAACCAATTAGTCTCTTTTGTGCTCTCGGTTCTGCTTTGGTTTGGGTAAGAGTGAACAGCATTTAAAATGAAGGCATTGTTTATTCACAAATCAAATAAGCTCCCGACAGCTGCCCCAGTGGCTTCCTCATTCAGTTAAATTAATGCCCAAGGCCTCAGGGTGAATGGTCTTCTGGGGAGAATGTGGCCATTCATTTTCGGATTCCCATTTGGTGTTGGGTCTTTTAACGCCAAATCCTATTTAATGTACTGTGTTATGTTAAACTGTGTGCAAATTTATTCTATGGACTACTTGACAGAATTCATACTATTAAAGTCAAACACGATTTGCACTTGAAAAATAAGATCTTTACTTCACTTTCAAAGAGCAGCAACCCCATGTTACCTTCAGCGGAGGTTAAGTCTGACCAGATCCTGCCCTCCCTCTGAAACCAACCCTCATTTTCTTCCCCCGACCACTGTCAGAAAGGTGCATTCTGTTCCTAACTCGTGAAACCATTTCTACAAAATTTTTCTAAGTTTCCTGTAAAAACTGGTTTTTTTTAGTATGTTAGTAGTGCTACTTTCCAATATTGTACTTTCTCATTCTGCCTTGCAAAGGACAGACAGTTCTTAATAACATGATGTTGAATTTTATAACTGTCCTTCAGATTTTGTGTTCTTTAAAAATGCTGAGCTTTTAAGAACTTTTCATCCTGAAATCTCTGAGCCTGAAGGGTTTTTAAATAAATGAGAGCCTAAGTTTCTTTGGTAGTACTATCTGGAGTCTCTCGACCTGCCTTCAACTCATCCTAGTCCTCAAAACTATCCAAGAATGCTCAAAATAGTAGACACGTGGTAATTGTGTGTTGCACAGTATTTGTTTTTATCATTCATGTATCCTTCTCCTGCTGTCATGGATAAGAAATTACTTTACATACTCCTGAAATCGTAGGTTCATTTTTCCCCTTGTAACTCTGAGGGTATCCCCCGAGGGAAACCCTGACTCAATCACAGTGCCAGACTGTAAATCAAATGAAATTGTACTTTCTGTTCTCTCACATGGTAACACAGATGAGCTATCCAACCATGGTCATTAACGGTACTTTCCTTGGTTTCCGAAATCACTTCTAACCAGGATAAGTCTGGGGGATTACTGGTTCTGTCCAAGCACAGGAAACAATTTTGGAACTCACACTGTACATGCACACGGTCTCCAACACTGCCTTAACCTTGGGGTCACTCTCCCTTTATTTCTCTCTCTCTCTCTCTCTCTCTCTCACACACACACACACACAAACACACAAGAAAGAGATAGACAGACAGACAGACAAAGACAGACAGAAGACTTCGTGGCTGTTTATACTCACTACACAAATGCTCCCAGAACCATGTTTCTACTGTGAAGGCACTTCACTTCTTTCTTGCATCTTTAATACATCTCTCTTCCACATGGTCCCCTCTTAACATAAACACAGCCAGGCCTCCTTCTCCAAAAACACCCTCCCACCACTCCCCAAGTTTTGATCTGCTGCTGACTCCCCACTGTCAAACCCCTGAATCAGGAAGAGAAGAACTTCCAGCTCAGTCCCCCTCTCCTCGCCCGCCTTATTTCCTGCTTTTACCAAAACCCTCCACGGAATTCCCTCCCATGGAGGGTCCCAAGGATCTCCTTAACCTCACGTACAACAGTGTTTTCTCAGACCTATTTTCTTTAACTTCCGATCAGCAGAAGATGGTCAGCTGTCTACCACTTCTGGACTTGCCCTCCCTGACATCAGACTTTCAAGGTTTTCCTCATTTGCCAACTGCTCTTCAAGCCATTCCCATACCAATATTTGGGCCAAGAAATCCCTCAAATTTGAGCTCGCCCTCCCCACCATCATGGACTGGGATGCCTCTGGATCGTCACAGGCCACGCTCCATGAGGTCTTCCCTTTGCTCCCTTGTGTCCTTCTGTCCCCTGAACGACTGTAGCACTTTATCTGATGTACCCTCTTACTCTCTCTGTCATGTTATCTCTCCTCCTGTCATCTCTCCCTGGCCAGATCCTGAATTTGTTGTGGATAGAAACTATCTCAATCCTCCTAAAATCCCCGTGCGTTTGGCCCAATGCCTGGTACGTGATGCCTGCTGAATGCTGAATGAGTTCATTTTTAAATCAGTTGTGACCAAAGTCATTTTTTTCTTCCCAGTTTCTTTGTTAGACTCTCATTTGACACCACTGGAAGACCAAGCTATGTCTTTACCGAGTAGAACAATCCATTCAGACAGCCTGAATTTAAAATGGAGATTCCCAGGTTTCAGACCATGTGCGGTACTGAGTCTAGAGTAGATTCCAAGAATCTGCATTTTTATCCAGCATCCTAAGTAACCGGGCCACGCTCAGAGGAAGCCTGTTTTGTATCCCAAATCCTGATATAGACACTGCTACGAAAGACCCATGAGAGTTAACCTTTAGGTCAGGGGCAAAATTTAGTCCTCAATCACAAAATTCCTTTTTTTTTTTCCATTTCATTTTTTTTTCAGTGTCCCAAAATTCATTGTTTATGCATCACACCCAGTGCTCCATGCAATACATGCCCTCCATAATACCCACCACCAGGCTCACCTAACCCCCCACCCCCCTTCCCTCCCAAACCCTCAGTTTGTTTCTCAGAGTTCACAGTCTCTCATGGTTCGTCTCCCCCTCTGATTTCCCCCAACTCACTTCTCCTCTCCATCTCCCCATGTCCTCCGTGTTATTCCTTATGCTCCACAAGTAAGTGAAACCTTATGATAACTGACTCTCTCTGCTTGACTTACTTCACTCAGCATAATCTCTTCCAGTCCCATCCATGTTGATAAAAAAGTTGGGTATTCATTTTTCTGATGGAGGCATAATATTCCATAGTATACATGGACCAGGTTTTCTTTATCCTTTCGTCTGTTGAAGAGCACCTTGGCTCTTTCCAGAGTTTGGCAACTGCGGCCATTGCTGCTGTGAACAATGGGGTACAGAATGGGCCTTCTTTTCACTACATCTGTATCTTTGGAGTAAATACCCAGTAGTGCAATTGCGGGGTCATAGGGAAGCTCTATTTTTAATTTCTTAAGGAATATCCACTATTTTCCAAAATGGCTGCACCAACTTGCATTCCCACCAACAGAGTAAGAGGGTTTTCCTTTCTCCCCTGAATCATGAAATTCTTAATTCTTAGTAAGAGTTAATCACCAAGAACCTCACAGTTTTTTTGTTTTTTTTTTTTTAAGGTGAGACAGGCGAGTTCAACTGTAAATAAACAATAATTTATCTACTAAGTACGAGAAACTCTCCTAGGCATTAGAATACGGCAGAGTTTAACAGACAAATGAAAATTCCTGCCTTCCCGAGGCTCACCTTCTGGAGGAGGCTGGGTGTCCGTGTGCCCAGACCTGTTACCATTTATGTAGGTCTCAGAAGAATGAGGGGAAAACCCGAAGTGTTTAATAGGGCCAAAGCACACATGTTTCCACAGCATGTGTAACTGGTTCCCACACTGGGTGGCCTTGGCCCAGTGTCCTTCTGGGTCAGCTATTTCCTTCCCCAAATGTCTACCTGCTGTTGTGTCCCCCATGGTTCTGGCCTCTGAAGGAAGTGTGTGGGTGCTAGCCTGTGGAAGTAAACAGTCCAGCCCCCTCCGGGGGCCTATGACCAATGGTGGAGCAGGGCAAGCCTGTGGGGGCTGGGCAAGGAATTCTCATAGGGTCCCCCGAGAGCCTCCCTTCCATTGTCTGTCAGACAGAAGCCGTGGGGCTGGTGTTGAATCTTTCATGGGTATTGGCTGCTGCTGGGATTGTTTTATTCATCATTACTTTTATTTGATCCAACTGTTTCTTGAAACCATCCACATCCAGCATGCAGATTATATGCGTACCAGATTTTCTTTCAAAAATAAAACCCACAATGACTCTGCTATGTAAACACTCTCTCAGTACTTCAGAGCACTTCAATAGCTTCCCTTTGAAAACAAAACCCTAAGTGGTATTTAGACATGGGTTCCAGATGGGACAGTTAAGTGCACCTTGCCCCTGGGAAACGAGCGGTAGCTTCACGGCTGCCAGCTCAGGGGCTGGTCCCTGTTCCTTGGCGGTGCCTCCTCCCCCTGGTCACTTCACATCCAGCTCCCTTCCCTGGTTGCCCTCGCCACCGTGGAGCCCTGCCTCCAACTTCAGGACACGGGTCCAACTCCAGAATCTCCAACAAACTCACCCAGCACCCCTGAGCTCACCCAAATCCTCCTTGGCTTGACCGGTATAGCTCACGCTTTGCCTTCCAAAGATTCTCCAGGAATCTATAAACTTTAAAAAGTGAAATGAAAAGCTCCTTCCCACAAAGCTGATCTTAATCGCCTGTTCGTCAAAAGTCCCCAATAAGCTCCTTTTAAATTTAGGGCCAGGAGAAAGTCACCAGGGCCACTGATGAGGTGACACTCAGCCTGTCTTGATACATAAACAGGGCAGGAAAATCCTTAACTATTTTCTTTGGCATCGAACGAAGTAGGCGGCACTAAAAAGGAAGGGTAACATGGCTTACAAGTTTCTCGATTTTTAAGTTATCTGTTGAGATAATTCACATTAAATGCTGGAACATGACCTGGACACTGTTAACTATTCAGCAGACGCTGGCTCTATCCACCCTTCAAACTCCTACCAAATCAAAGGAATCCTATACCCTGTTTGTTACTGACCAGAGTAGCAGGAGTGCCATTCACCCTCTCCTTTCCCGACATCCTGCCCTTAGACACTTAAAATGCAGGCTCCATACTCCACAACTTTGGGACACTCAATGCATATTTTATAACAACTTATCTTTGTTCGTCAGGCTTTGGGAAGTCTCAGTTACAGACTCAGGGAGGTTCAGCATTCTGCTCTTCAAAAGGCCCCTGATTTCTCCACTCCAATCTTAATAAATCAAATGAAACAAACTATACTGTTTATGTAAATATAAACTTCTCAGTTGATAAAACTGGGCTCAGATAAGCAAGAAACCCCTACGAGTTTAGACGAGAAGGCACCAGACAAAGAGCTTCTCCTGAAAGCTTATCTGTTCTCCAGGGACCTTGATTTCAACGGCTGCTGTAACTCGCTGTCTGAAAGTCCTGGGAGAATTCATTTTTAATTTTAAATATTCACAGGACACTCCTTTCTGATAACATACCCTGGCTAGGGCTCCAAAGTCATCCTCACAGTTCTTCTAGGCTAATCTTTCTACGTTTAGCTGTAAAAGCTGTCAATTAGGAAACCCTCTCTCCCTGCCAGTCAGGAACCGCATCCTATTCTCCTGTACACAGACACACAATGAATCACAGGCTTCACTAATCCTTTAAGAATGTTAGAGGTCCCCCGGGACTGTTCCAATGAAGGCAAACCCTGCCCTGTATTATGCTATTTCCTACTAATCCTAGGAAAATGAATGTTAATTTATCATGAAAAAGGGTTAATTATGCATTTATTTCCGACGTAGGTATATGAGATCAGGCTCAGAAATAATACTGAGGATAATTCTCTTTTAAACGAGGATTCCATTTTAAGCATTTTTATCAAACAGACGCTAAACTCGGAGCAACCGTGCAGAAGAAAAAGAGTGGCAGGGTAATGACAAGACCCAACCATAATTTTAATTAACCTTGTGATCCTGCTTAAATATATTTTGCCTTGTAAAAATCTGTAATAACATCTATTTCAATCTCCTCTGCTATTAGTTATTAAATTGAAAATGGATGCCTAGACTGATGCAGCAAAGATATTTCAAGAAATTTTTCTTTATTCTCCCTGGTTTATTAAAGTAATAATTTGTAGCATAAAAAGTTCTCTGATTAAGTAATTTCGTGTAATTAAATCACCAGATTTATGAGGCTTCCTAAAGCAGCACACACAGCTGGAGTGATGGTGACTGCCGGCAGATGCTGAACCACAAATGCATCTCGGCCATGGTTTTCCTTGAACTTCGCCGCTGCTCAGACCGAGGGTTTGTCGGTTCCACGTGACCTCTCCCGTGGCCACTGAGGTTCTGAAGTCTTCTGCCTACTGTCTCCATCTTGCTAATCAGTTAAAGAAGGGCTCTCAGGAAAGAGTCATTCTGCAGGTGTCAGTGTGGGAACGAAAAGGAGGAGTGGCACAGAAATCGCATGTCCATCAGCCCACACACGATCACCCTATGCCCCAGTGTGGTAGCCTCTCCTCATTCCTTCTCCTGCATTCACTGATTCCCCACTGCTCCCTTCTGAGCGGAGGAGGATCGACTCCGAGACTTGAGCCTTCTCGGCCGTCAGCTAGGACAGCGCCTAGGAAGATGGGACCAGGTTAAAGTTCTTGAGCCAGACTCTCTAATCGTTACAAAACCTTCAGACTTTTGCTAGCAGAAGAGCAGCAAAAATCCAGGATTCCTCACAATTTTCATAGAACATGCAGTCCCTGATCTCTCTGTGCTGCTTTCACTCCCGACAGTGCATACGTCGGAAGTCACCGGGGCAGGACCAGGAGCTTGCGAATGTCTACTTCTCGGGCCACCCACCCACCCAGCACGTGGTTCCTGAGAGCCTAGGGTGTGCTTTCTGGTGAGCTGGGATGGGGCAGAAACAAGGGCCCAGTAATCCTGTTCTCAGTAAGTTCAGAGTCCAGCAAGGAGGCAGACACGGAGGCCAAAAATTACAGTATGATATGGTAAGGTATGGCAAGGTGGTCAGTGAGAGGGAACGGCAGACTTAGTTGGAAGAGGAGATGCAAAGGTTTCTGGGCACAGGAAGTGGCATTTGAGTCCCTTCTTAAAGGGAAAAGAGGTATAGAGAGAACATGCCAGGCACAAAGGAGAACAGGTATGAAAGCAGGAGGCCACAAAGGGACTGGTCCTTTTGGGAAATTCAAGTTGCTCCAGCTGGCCTGGAAGGATATATACAAGGAGACAACTAGAGAGATGGCGAAAGTCTTAAGAATTCAGGACCATGTGTCCCAGGCTGAGGAGTAGGGACCTCATTTCAATAGGGCTGGGCCTTCACCACCTGGGGGCTTCCACAGAGCACCCCCCACCACCCATGCTGGCTGGGACAGACCCACTTGCTCAGACTTGCTCTTGGGGAAGCTCTGTCTGGCAGCGGTGAAAAGACGGGCTTGAGAAAAGGCACACACAGAAGCCAACAGCCCTTCGTGAGCTTTTGCAGGCACCCAGAGGTGTGAGGACAAAATACTGATGTGAAAACATCCTCAGCAGGCCATAAAGCAACAACTTTTAGGGGTCTACTTTGAAGGAGACAATATTTATTTGGATATATAATTCACCGACTCACACGACACATATTTGTGGAATATTTTCTCTGTGTCTGGTACTGAATACAAATATCTATTTTTAAATTGGAAATTGTTACATGCTCAGATTCTTATATCAGTGTACTTTTGAAAGCACTTTCACGTGACTATTCAATCGCAGGCTCACCTCCGTGGCACTGAGTACTGAGCACGTCTAAGTTTCTGGGGACAGGGGCTGTGGGGCTGGTGCTTTCCTGGTTGCTGAGTCCCCACTGTATGTGATCCCTGGATGCAGGAGACTGGATTATGGTCTGAGAATGTGTTTGATGAAGGCATGATGGGTGTCGTGGCTCCCGTTTTTCAGATGAAGAAACCAAGGTTCAGAGGGTCCACAGTCATATCAGCTCAGTGAAGGAGCAGAGTCCAGATGCCCCTTCCAATCGCCCCAACACAGGGCTTTCTCCAGTACTGTGCCACCTCTGGTATAAGACACCTTTTTTTTTTTTTTTTTTAAGATTTTATTTATTTATTTGTCAGAGAGAGAGGAGAGAGAGTGAGCACAGGCAGACAGAGTGGCAGGCAGAGGCAGAGGGAGAAGCAGGCTCCCTGCCAAGCAAGGAGCCCGATGTGGGACTCGATCCCAGGATGCTGGGATCATGACCTGAGCCGAAGGCAGCTGCTTAACCAACTGAGCCACCCAGGCGTCCCTATAAGACACATTTTATATTTTTAACCCACATGTGATGAAGAATATCCCCACTGCTTTAACAGAACTGCCTTTCCAATAATCTACACATTACCTCTGAAAGGCACGAGATGGATTATCAGCCCCCCAAAGGATTCACAAAGGTTCTGTTCTACACCGAGGCACAAAATCTGATTGTTGTAAAACAAAACACTATATTAAATACCCACCTAAACTACAGAAGGCTTTCTGTAATGTATCTGCTTGCTTTGGACTGAATAGTTTTTTCCCCCCAGGTGAAAAAAGTCAGCCAGTGGCCAGACCTGCCAACCCTGATCTTTTCGATGAATTAGGCTTCTCAAAAAAAAAAAAAAAAAAAAAAAAAAAAAATCGCTTTTCTTTTTCTTTGCAAACCTCCAAAAAGTGATTCTGTCCTTGTGGGTTAAAATATGATTCCAGTAAATTTTGATCTATATAAATTTGCCAGTAACCAAGGAGCCCTTCTCAGACTCAGATATATCTATATTTCAGGAAAAAGTGCTAAGTGAATTCTAACGAACAAAATGAGCTAATTTTGTGAATCTTCCAACTAGTCTTTTTCCTGCATTCTTCTCCTTAATAACCTATAAATTTTAGTCATGAGAATCATTCTTCAGTGTCTGGGCAGTAAAACTCTTGCTAAAAATCAATAGTCTGCCTACTTTTTAAGACTTCAACGTGTTGTGAGGCGGCACAAGCCTTTCTATATAAAACTCCATAATGACCTAAAACAGATTTGATTCCAGAAATCAGGATTCTCACGCTAATAGGCTTTCTATTTAAGAAGGCTCTAGTAACTGAGAACAGACTACCAAATGGGTTAGATTTTTCAATTTTATACCTTAGTCCATAAGTGCTAATTTCTCAGTGGAACAGTCAGATAATATACTACCAGGGATTACTGAACTCTTGTCACAGTTCTGAAATATTAATTTAAAAGGTTATGCACCAGTGCTAATATAAATTATCTTTTAAAACTATCTATATGGGTAACATTTTAATAAGCCTTAAAACATGATTTTTCTCTCTCAATGTTGAAAGCAAAATATAATATATAAATGGCTCTGAGAGAGTTGTGGATTTATTGTATTTTTTTCCAAATGATTTGCCCGACCATTTCCCATAACTGATGAGAAAGCCCCAACGGGGGGTCCTGCCTGCAAATGCACTGTCCTAATCAATTTAAGGTGGCAGGTGCTCCCCGTTCCCTCCATCCTAGGACTCTAAATGAAATCTCTTTCTTCCGTAACCTGTTAGAAAACCTGCTCACGGCATTCAAGCTTCACCTGAGCACATCACGAGGAAGAGGCAGGATATGGTCAGGCCCCTGGGGAAGCAAATAAAATACCAACACTGCAGCGGGCTGCAAAAATGTCAGCTTTCCTCCAGGTTAAGAGCGTCTGTTCTGTGCCGAACATGCACCCGGCTTTATCCTCAACATGGAGCCATATCCTTGGGAAAGAGGATGACTTGGAGGAAATATGTGACTTCGGAGCTGTCTAACTACGTGCCAACTCCAAAAGATGCCTTGACATTTATCAGAAAGCGTGAGCAAGCGGGAGCCCAGCAGGCTGCCTTCAGCCAAGGACAGAAGAAGAGAAATAAAATGCAATGTTAGATTACTATACATAGATCATTAAAGGGTGAGATTAATGCGGGTTGATTTTATGCTCGTTACAATCCTCGCCTGGGAACCTCGTCCAGAATTCCCTTGCCAGCTTTGCTTTGTGAACGAAATTAGAAGCTTCAAAATAATCAGTAAAGGTAGCTGGCCCAGACCTCTGCCATCCTCGGGGTCTCTTGGATTTGCCGTGGTCTTACCATGGGCTCAGGCTTCCCTCTCCTCTCTCACCGTGGGTCTGCTCTATCACCATAGCAACAATATGTAAACATCAATATGGTAATAAAAATAAACACATAATTCAGTTGCACTGCATTTTAAATTCAGGAGGAAATGGAATGCTTTTTTTTTTTTTTTTTTTTTTTTACATCCACTGCCTTATTTTCCAAAGGGACCTGCTCATTTCAACTTTTCAGGGCCTCAGCATTAAGTCAAAAAGCTGGTCCACATGTGAGGTAGAGTTTCCAGCTGCTTACTAAATGATTTCCTTTAGTTTTTCCTGTGGATTAAAAAAAAAAAAAAATAGGGGCTACTAATGTCTGAGGCAGGCAGACTGTTTCCACCACAAATAACCCAGCAAGTGCACTGTTTTTTTTTTTTTAAAAAGACGACAACAAAATCTTTGATTTATAAACAGACAAAATATCAACCAGTTGCTTGTTTTTTGGTTTTTTACAGCCTGAGAATTTCAGACTACATTTTCCACAAACATATGTCAATCTGCAAATACTTACAAAGAGCCTACTACGTTCCAGTGCCCCTGGTTAGCTTTGGAGCAGGGAATTTAAAAAGGACATGGCACCTGAAGCATTTGGAGACGGGACAGAAATGCATCCATAGAGAATACCTGAGGATCCTAAATGGAATTCATTCATTCTTTCTTCCATTTTTTCCCCCCTTTTCTGCCTCCCTCCCTTCCGTCCTTCTAGCCAGCCTTCCCTCCATCCCTCTAACAAACCTACACCATTGTGATGCCTTCCATCAACCAGGCACTGGGAAGACAAAGATTCAGTTCAGCCCTCCGGAAGTTCACCCCTTCTCGCAGGCCAGCAGATAAGCCGGAGATGGCCATGCAGGGTAGCAGGTGACACGGTGGGACTGAGGTCTGGGGGCACAGCTTCGCAGAGAAGGGACAAGAGAGCTGGGCATCAAGGAGGAGAGGTCATTCACTAGGGAAACAAACAAGGTAGACCAATGACATGATCAAAAACAAAAAGCCTGTAACATACCTGGCTTGTCTAGGGAAAGGAAAAAGGTCAAGTGAGTCTAGAGCACAGAAGATGAGGCTGGAAAGAAAGCCAGAGGCCTGACTATGAAGAACATCAAAGGCTCTGCTAAGAAATTGCTGCCTTGGCCATAAGGAGTCATCTACTGTTCTAGAACCATGACAATTACAGGAGCATATCTGTATGTTATGATGGGGACAACCCTGGGAAGACAGAGAGAGAGTGTTTCATCAGGAGATTTGTACAACGGTCCAGGTGAAACTGTGAGGGTCCGGGCTAAGACAGAGGACACAGGCCTGGAAACACGGGGAAGGATCTGAAACAACCCAGAAAGTGGAATGCCAGGTCCCGCCGACTCTTCCTGTGATGAGTGGAGGAGGGAAAGAGCAGGAGGAAAACAGGCTGACTCTGGGCTCAGAGCCAAGGCAGTGCTAGGATCTGTGATGGGAAACTCAAGGAGAGGGCAGGCCTGGGGCTAGGGCAGTGATAAGCCTGAGGAAGCTGAAGGAGAAGCATCCAAAATAAGGATCTAGAGCCCAGGAGGAGGGCCTCGGCCGGATGTGGCAGCTGTCAGAGTGTAGGTGGGTAGCCGAAACCACCGGAGTAGATGAGAAGAACACAAGAGGAAGCAAGCATCTTCACAGGGACATGACACAGCATCAGGGAGATGACAATTTGGCTAGAAAAAATGAATCACATGAACGAGAAACAGTAAAACTGCTTCCGAAGATCTGAGCGGTATCACTATCCATTAAACACCGCTACCCACCTCCCGCTCTTCCTTCCGCCTAACAAATAAGTACACACATCTGGGCCAGATGTCCCAATTCCTGAGATAGAAAAGGAACATGCCATGAAACAACGTCCACCAAGGACCTCAAGTCAATGGCAGCCGGAGGCACGAGGCCCTAGAGGCCCAGGCCTGAGCCCATTCTGCCGCATCCATAACAACGGGGTCCGCTGGCCAATGCCATGGTTGCATTTTTTTTAGATCTTATAAAGTTGCGTTTAGTACCTCTTGCTGGGTACCAAATTCATTAGACTTACAAAATGCACACTTTCAAAAGCAAAGACACTTCTGCCTGCAGTCTACCTGAGTTGGAATTGCATACAGATTTGGTTTGCACTTGGCTTCTTCCCAACTGGTAAATTGTGAAGTTTTCAAATAAGGCCAAATTATAAACACAGGAATCTTTGCCATGCCTGGAACCCTTCCCTGGAGCCCTCCAGCCCACAAGGGGTTGGTGGGGGGCGGGGCAGTTCTCGCCCCACACACTCATACAGTACGCATTGTCTTTACGGTTTTGTACTGCTAATTAACTACTTCCTGATTTATTATTATTTCATTGTCATTTGGCTAGATGTCAGGCTTCTTGAGAACAGGTTGAGTTACACTATTCTGGGTGTAACAAGGCAGAGACTCTGTGACTACACCACTTGGGCATTGAATTCGGGATTTTGGGGAAGCAATCCAAGGTTTCAAAATTGGGTGCAAGAGACAGATTCATGTCTGAGGGGCAACTGACTAAGTTCTACAAGAGGCAGAAAGAGTGTGCAGTGGATGCCCAAAAGAGGGCAGTGACAAATCACACCTGATTTGACTGGTGGCGGTGGGGGGCGGGGGGAGGGGGCAGCAGGGGGCATAGTTCATGACTTTGCTGGACTCAGTAGATAGACTCAAACCAAAGAAGCCCTGAAACCAAGTGGAGACGCTCTCCCAAATAAAGAGAAATGTGCAAACAAAATCATCACACGGGCTCTTTTGCAGACTCAGAGCTCTCTCTTCTGTTCTCTCTTAGGGTTCTTCCCCAGTGGAGTCATCCTCTTGGGTCCATCCTTTGAACACCTTGTGTGCACTGGAGCCCTCTACACGTAGGGGCACACGTCTGTTTGCAGGAGCCAGAGCTCTCCCCAGCCAGGGCCCTGCTCCCCATCCGCTCCCTCCCTTAACAATGGCCCATGTACACAGTAGTGTTAAATGCAGAGAGAGTTACACAGAAACAGAGGGTTGGTTGGCCTCCAAGCAGCTTCCAATCAGATGAGGACACCAAATATAACCTCAAACCAACCAACTACACCCTCAACACCAAATGACTATATTCTCAGGATTTTGTTCAATTTAACGTACTACCCTCCTGCACATCAGGCACTGATCTAAGCACTTTATAAATGGTAACTAATTGACTCTTCATAAAAGCCCATGAGGTAGTTTGTTTCTCACCATTTTGTCAGTGGGGAAACTGAGGCATGGAGATTAAGTGACTAGCTAGTGGTCATGTGACTGGTAAGGGGCAGGATTTGCACCCATGCCCTTCACTCTCAGCATGTACTGCCTGCGTTTTACTCAGATCCAAGAGTTGGACACTGGACACACAAGATAGGCTAGCTCTTCAGGTCACGAGGTCTGAGATAACAGTCTGAGACAAAGAGGTATGCCTTGGACCTGGAATAATGAATGGGATTCAGACAAGAAGAAGGGATAGGGACAGGCCACTCCATGCAGAAAAGATGTCCAAAAGAGAGCCAACAAAGTACATAGAGGTGACCATGAACACAGTGACTTGACTGGAGTACTGGGAACACAGGCAGAGTCCACAGGAAAGCATGTTGGATCACCTGCTGGGCACAGAGCCAAGCCTACCTCTCAATGGCAGCGAAGGACAATTCATCCCACTCCTGAAGGCTTTCAAGAGCCACAAGGGTTTGGAAGCAAGTAGACGTTGTATCCAAAGGCACACGTTTTCTGGTCACAGAAAGGCTAGTTCAGATTCTTGAGCTCTAGGGGTGGTCGGCCCAAAGAGGCTGGCCCTATGCACAGTCTCCTGGAGACGAAACACAGATTCTAGGTGTCACCCACCAAGCCAACCTTACAAAGGCGACATTTTGTTTCCTATGCTGTGCATCTCGTAACTCTGGCAATCTGCAATTGGTCAAATGAATGAAATTCCTTAATAATCATTATTCAAATCCACGGCAGTCAGCAAATATTTCTTTCCAAACAAATACATAATTAATCCAGAGAACACCTTTTTGACTCAAAGGTTTTAAAGCATCTGGCTGAGGTGAACATGCAGGAAAAATAATGGTATTTCCAAAGGAAAATTCATACATAGTTCAATTTACAATATTGTAATAAGACTCTGCAGCATAAATTCCAACACACTGGACAGAAAACCTATTTGTGTAGCGTGTGAGAACATAAATAAAAGCCAAATACTTAGACTGTCCTCACAAATATGAAATTTTCTTTTGTGAATCTACGTTTCCTGACATGTATTCCAAGAAAGTTGGGTCCCGTGATAAATATTTCGACTCAAAGTTCTTCATCAATATCAACTCTCTCTCTCTCATTATTTAGTTACTAAATAAAAAGGATGGTAATAATAGAGTAACAAATAACAGTGTAATATAATTAAAGTTATGTGTCAACGGGCATTCAATATTCAGTCACTACAAATACTGCCAACAACAGCTTCCTAACTTTTTCTCCCAACATAACTAATTATCTCATCCTTACTTTCTAGCTTCAACACCTAACGGTGGCCAATCATTGGACCCTTTTCCCATTTTTCAGCTTCTTCTATGCCCAACTTTTAAGGTCCCATTCTAAGTAAGTCTCATTCTGTTTTGGTTTTGAATTCTGGGGTTAGAGCTGCATTTTGTGCTCCAACTGGAAACACTATCCCTTCTGGGCTTCCACAGCCCCACAATCACCCCCTCTATAAATACCGTTCTTTCTAGACCTTTCTATAAACCACATCAGTAGTCTCTTTTGAGAAAGCCTCCCTTTTCTGAGATCTTCATTCCATTTCTGAATAGTGTTTATAAGTCTTTTTATGGATAATTTCAGTAAGGAAGGGCCCTGGGTTCAGAAGCCTGATCTTTTCCCTCCTTCTAAATCACCACCAGCAACCACTGTCGTCCCTAAATAACGTGTTTCCTGATAGACGACTTTGATGAAGCTCTTGAGGTGGATGATAATAATGAACTTAAATAAGCCTATCAGACTCCATTTGTGAGAACTTAGGGAAAAAGACACCATTATTCTCACGCCTATAAGAAAAATAGCGTGCAGTAATCCTACTGCTGCTCTCGTATGTGAGAGGCACTATGTTTCTTCTTGAGCAGCAGGAAACATGGGCTATGTGCCATGTGTACAGAATAAGAGAATGAAGTGAAGACTGGCTAGAGGCCTGGGTGCTCAGCCTCTGGCCCTAAAACTTTATAAGGATGCAACTATGAAGACAACCAAGGCCAGGGCCACCAGGCTGGCTCAGTCGGTACAGCACGTGCCTCTTGATCTCAGGGCCATGAGTTCAAGCCCCACATTGAGCATAGAACCTGCTTTAAGTAAATAAATTTTTTAAAAAAAGACAACTAAGGCCAGACTTTTATAGGCTCAAGTCACCAAGGGACTGAAGAAAACCAAGGTCATTGGCCTGGTAGTGGAAAGGGCACTCATTGGGCCAGAAGTCAGGAGTCAATAAGGTCTAGCCATGCATCTTAACATATGTCCCCATGCTGAAAGTCTTAGTATAATGATTTGTAAAATGGCCACAATCACATCCCATTGAGCTATTGGTTCATTTTTTTCCCTTTTCTCAAGAATTTATTAAAAAACTCCCACAGCAGAAGCTATGAATTGGCTATACAGTACAAAATCATAAACTGATCTCTAAAAGTTTTCAGTAGAAATGTTAAGAAACGGAGCCAGTTCTGTTATACAATATCATATGTATGAAAGAACACACAAACAAACGTGGGTGCCTAAAAAACACCTTGTTCGAGGATACGCATGTACTTGAGAACACGGACAACACACATGTGAGTTGTGGCTCGGGTGGGGAGGATAAATGGGGAATGGTGTGTGAAAAACCTCAATAAACCAAACACAAGGGGAACCTGGGTGGCTCAGTAGGTTAAAGCCTCTGCCTTCGGCTCTGGTCATGATCCCAGGGTCCTGGGACCAAGCCTGGCATCGGGCTCTCTGCTCAGTGGGAAGCCTGCTTCTTCCTCTCTCTCTGCCTGCCTCTCTGTCTACTCGTGATCTCTGTCTGTCAAATAAATAAATAAAAATCTTAAAACATACACACACACACACACACACACAAGAGTTGTCCCTTCCCAAGGCAGTGTTGACAGCACTCCATAAATCGAGGAGGATACCATTACTACTAATACTAGTAATAATAATAACAACATAACAATAACTCTCTTGATGGCTCTGTATTTTATTTGGGAACCATAAAAAAGAAAGTATGTCTTAAATATTCAGTGAAAGAGTAAATCTGTTTTAAGTGGCAGAGCTTGGATGGAACATGGCTCTGTCTGTACTCACTCCCTTACTCCCAACCCCCAGAAGTCAAAAGTCTAATTAAAGAAGCACTTTGGAAAATTGCTAACTAAGCAAATCTGGAGAGCTCTTGCTTCTGTGGCCAGCACTACACTGAACTACATTCAGGAGCCCCCCTGATGCTAAGGCTAGTTCCAAAACAGATCAAGCTGTCCCCCATCTTCTGAGCTGGAGATGACCCAGAAACAGTCCAGAAGTTGCCTCCGCAAGCCAAGAAACCATCATTTGACTCATGTCCAACTTCTGGGAGCACTAGCAGACCCCATTCATCCCTTCTCCCAAGTCTCACATGCAAAGGACCTGTCACCATCGCTCAGAGGGACCGCATGAAGCAGCCTTCATTCTGAAAGTTGTAGCCACTGTCACTAAGCTTTCTGGTAAATACCCATGTTCAAGTCTCACCAGTACTTGAGCGCTCCTGGAAGACATTTCAAAACTATTTTGAGATCCTGGTTTCCCCATGCTTCCAAGCCAAAGGCAGCCCAGTAATTTGTGATGACCCAATGCCATGAGATTTATCTTGTAGAAACAAGGTCACCCAAAAACCTTCCCAGATGTCTGGCTGGACACATTTTGGCCTCTTTATTTTGCTTTAGCTTTCTCACTTTTCCCAAGTCTTGACTTCAAATGGGAAAATGCATTCTTTTCCTCTGAGTGAACAAGCACAGCATTTGTTGATCCGTGTCCTTTTGTTTAACCATTTCAAACCACCTCATCAGTGCACTCCAGGAAGAGGAGAAAAGAAGTTTCATTCTCACTGGGCCTGGGGTTCAAGGCTGGTCACCTCAGGTCAGATGAGGCCTGGTAGGTGAGGACAGCACTATACACTGGGATGTTACCACCCACTCAGGGAGCACTACAATGGGTCCAATTCAATTCTAATGGCTTATATTCCCTGACTGCAGTGAGTGACACATGCCAGTGTCTGCTAAGGGCTTTAAATACATTATATAATGGAACTGTCTCAAAAGCTCTATAAGCTGCCCTTTATTATTGTAAAGGTTCAAAGGCATTAACTTGCTCAAGAGCAAGAAGGTGGATGAGAACACTGATCACTCTGACATCATGCTTTTTCACCCCATTCCAGCCCTTCACTTACTTTTAGCATCAAGAGAGCAGAATTCAATGGATGGAGGGCCAGGTGCTCACAAGTCAACTGATAAGGGCAAGAGAGATGAGTCAAAAACAGTATCACTCAGGCTCCCCCTTTTCCCAGGCTCCTCTCGGAAAAAGGCTCAGCGCCCTTGCAGGCTGGGTGAGATGTCCAGCTTCTGGTCCTCCTTTTTCTTTCCTTCCTCCTCTTCTCTTACGTTCAGTCACTCACCCACTCTTTCATTATATCCACTGGGTCTCTTAGGTCAGGAGAAGCTGATACTGCTCACTACGACATTTTGATGCCATTCATCTGTGTTTGGTAGCACACCAGAGCCTCTGATCCGAGCATCACTGCCCACCTATCAGTCCCGGTTTCTGTTCCAACTCCCTGAAGGCTGGGGGAGTCCTCCATCTCCGCATCCCAGCGACATGCTCCAATTTCACTATCAGGACCTGGGACAGATCACCAGATCAATGCTCTCAGCTTCACCCCACCGCCTCCCCTAGGAAATTCCCTTGAGTGAAAGTCACTGCCTCGGCCTGTGCTTTGGAACATTCCAGCACACCAGCTGTTGAACATACTTCCTGAAGTTGCATGGAGCATTTTCATAAGACATGGCACCCATCCCACCTGGAAGACTTCTAAGAAAGTCACGTGTTTCTGCATAAGCCCAACTGCTCATGAAAGACACACTGATTATAGACTCTGATTCTCCTTTAATTATAAAGATAGCTCGAGAAAGGCAGCTTTCCTGACCCTGTAGTAACCAGTTCATGGACTCTCCAGGTATGCAGAGGAATTGCCTGCCAAATTGCCCCAGGTGGCTTGGGGGAGCCCCTGAAAATCCTGAGCTGCCGAAACCAGTCACTTCACCAGACACTAGTCACTATAAGAGGGAGAAGATGTCCGCAGAACTTGGAGGGGGCTGGATCAGCAGCCTTCTCTCTGGGCCCATGTACCAGAGGGCTTTCCTGGTCCTCAGAAATGCCCTCACTTACCCAGCTGAGGAGTAATGACAGCATTTCCCCAGAAGAGTGATGGGTTTTTTATTGGGCCTGGCAGGGACCTGTAGCTCCCAGGTATAGCCCCAAACCAACTCACCAACAGAGTGGGGGTGGCATCTGGCCACCAGAGTAGGCCGTTCTCTGGCCAGCCCCTGATATACAAGAGGAGGTGGCACCACAGCTGGGTTCCCTGGCTGGCTTCTCCAGCTCTCATTGAAATGTCTCCTCAGAGGTCACAGCGGAGACATAAGGTGCTCTCAGTGGTCTTCCCTGCCCTGAAGTGAGGCTAGATCGAGTTTTGCTCAGAGCAGGAGGCTCGGGGAAAATGGGCTGCATCAGTCATCTGGGGTTCCTGGTTGTTTAACCAGAGACCTGGCCATTGGTCTTGCTTGGACCTTCTTGCCCCTAGAGCCAGGACCAAGGCAGAGAGCCTCCTGGTGGGGACACCTCTTTTACTAAGAGACCACCCACCTTCAAGAGGCCATCATCTGAATTTCCATTGGCTTCTTCCATTTCCCTATCTTCACTCCCTGTCCCTTACTAGTTTCTTCAGGGAGCTCCTCCTTAAGAGATCCTTGGCACACATATTCTCATCTCAAGAGTCCACTGGACAGGAGGCAAGATGATATGGGCTGGGCACCACTGATTGTTTTATCTGTTACTGTGCCCTTCACAATGCTCAACGATATCCCCAAAAACCTACAACTGGATGACCTCTAGCCAATCTCTAGACATGAACTCTGTGTATCTTCAGGAAAGCTGCAGTCCTGATTCTTTTTATTTTCTTTCACTTCATTCTTTGTTCTGGTGGCTTGGGGGTGGGGAGGGAGCAGGAACCATGGGCAATTCTTTCCCAAGGCTTCAGAACACAAGGTCAGCCAGCAGCAGCCATACTGTGGTTTGACTAGGCCCTCAGCACATGACCCCAAAATGGTACCAGAGGCATGAAAGCCTCCTGTGTTAACCCAAGATGGTATGGTGGCAGGCATGATGGTCCCAGGGACAAGTCCCTGAGAAAAAGAGATGCTTGGGAGGGTGTTAAAACAGTCCTGGACCACCTTGCCATGTTCCAAATAGGTCTGTATTTTAACCAGTGATGAAATGTGACTCCCCCACAACCCCCAAAGGAACTAAGTGACAAGATAAAAAAGCCACATTACTTCACACAGAGGTGATGGCAGTTCCTAATTACTGACGCACCACCAAGCAGGGGATGGCCAACAGCCAAACGAGCGGGTGCCCTTACAAAATGAGGGCATGTGGCACAAGGGATTGGTTGACACAGATGCCCGTGACACTGCACGATGCTGGAAGGCCAATCTTTCTTCAACTATATAAGTCAAAGGGGAAATCCTCTTTTAAAGAAATCCACATTGAAATACCATATTGTTTCCCACCCAATTATCTCTGGAGTCTGTATACATACAGGGAAAAATGCTGAATGTTCATTTTAAGTGCCATCTATCATCTGCTTAATTAATCGCAAGCAAACTCCTACTAGCGTTTCAGGTGAACAGAACATAAAAGAAATGAGATTTTTCCTGGCAAATGAAAGTACTTATAGTATTTATAAGAAATAGGACTCGTCCCCGGAAGAAACAGAACAGTTTTAACTGAAATTCATGCCTCAAGACCTTGTGAGCTTTTTAAGGAACTTCAAGTGCTTCTCTCCCTTCTCAGGCTCAAGCTAACATCCTTGCAAGCTGTCACCCCAAAACCTGGAAGGTGACCTGTTCACACAGGGTCACATCTCAGTCCTGTCCCCAAGAACCAGTAATGTTCCAGGGAACTTTAGTTAAAATTCAATGAAAGAGTAGCTGGAGGTTTTTCACAGGTGTGTTCAAATAACCATGCTATTTAAATGAAGAAAGCATTTCATTTAAATGGAGATAGGGTTTTAAAGGGAACAAGGTATAAACAAAATGACTACAAAACTTGCATGAGTCAATAAAAGCACCAAGTATTTCCGAAAAAGACTTAACTCTTCCTGAATGCAAATATTCTGTGAACATTTAGTATCTGCATGTTATTTTCTCATTCAAAAATGCCCATCTGGGATCACGAGCCCTGGATTCCAAAGTCTGCTTGGCCAGCATCTCTGGAGAACACTGGGTGTCCCCTGTTGTCACCTGCCTGAAATTTTCTCTTTCACACTGAGGAAATTGTCGTCAGTGCTCTCAGAGGCCATTCTAAGACCTCAGGCTTATTCAGGAAGCATGCTGTAATAATACCCCAGGCCTGAAAACTGCTATCTTATTTTTAATATTAATAAAGTCTAATTAACATAATAATCTAGGAGTTAGTGGTTTGGATAATCCAATAAAGGAGCTCATCCATAAGGCATTTTATCTAGCACCAAAACACAGGGATTGCCTTCTCTGTAACAGGTTTTAGCCTTTAATTGTGTTTTACGTAGGTAGGTATAAGCTTGTTTACCTTCTCTGAGCATAGGCCCATGGAGGGACTAGAACAAAACAGTCCAAAACCTTACCAAGCTATGAGAAGGGAGCTGTTTGAAATCTAAACATCCACCACGGAAAATCGACATGAAAGCAGTACAGACCAGGAGGGATGGCAGCAGCAAGTCAGCGATGACCTCTGAGGCACTCAAAAGGCGGCCACATGTATGATCTCATAATAGTTCTTGGCCAAGGTTAGAGATAGAGATGCATTCTTCCATTCCTCCCTCCACCCTGTAAGTGTTTACTGAGCACTAGCTAGGGGATAAGCACTGGGTTATACTCTAGATATAAATCTAGAAGGTAGATGCCCCAGTCTTCTCAGGCCTTAAAATCTGGTAGACCAGTTAGCCAATGTGGAAGAGACCATAAATTTACATATACTGACACACTGGAACAGAAGAAATAAGGCAAGAAGCAGACTACCAGGACCAAGAAGAAGAAGAAAGGGGACATCTTAAGATAGGATGGGCAGGGTGGGGGCCTCTTAGAGGCACCATCACTTAAGCTGAGGCCTTCAAGGTCACGGGTCCAGCCATATATGCAGAGGTCCCCACAGAAGCTGAGGTTCAGAAGAATGAACACTATCGCCTCCGCTACCTAGGTTCCTGGGGATTCAAAAACATGGGTGAGAGTGAAAGATACCAGACAAAAAGGAACCGACAATATATGATTGCACTTACACGTGCTACCTGGAATAGTCAAATTCTTGGATTTGGAAAGTAGAAGGGTGGTCACCAAAGTCGGGGGAGGGGAGGAATGAGGACTTAGTGTTGAATGGGGACAGAGTTTTGGTCTGGGTTGATGAAAAAGTTCTGGAGATGGATGGCGGTGATGGTTGCACAACAATGTGAATGTACTTAATGCCACTGAGCCGAACACCCAAAAATGATTAAAATGGTAAATTTTATGTTACTGTGATTTAAAAGGGGTCAGGGCAAGCAACATAAAAATTTATGCTCCCAAGCCTGCTCCTCGGGCCAGTTAATGAACCCCCCTTCAGCCACAGCACTGGTTCAACCCTTTTACTGACTTAAAGGTAGAATAAATGTCCCTCCCCAACAAGATTTGGGTCTTATCCCACAATGCTTCTGTTCCTTCAAACAGCAGTTCAAGAAACACTTCCTTCAAGAAGTTTCCTTGAGGCACACGTTTTGTTTATCGAAGGAGTAACATCCCCTCATTGCCAGCATGTTCTCTGGAACACTCATGCGTATCTGTCTTCCTACCCTTCCTCTCTCTGTCTTCACTGGCTTCCCCCAGCCCAACTCCAGCTGTGCTCCAAGCCCATGTTAGCCTTTGGGGCAACATGTGCATTTGCAATTAGATACATTAACTTTCTTAAATTTAATTCTCTGTAAATGTCAATCGAAGCAGAATTATTACATAAACAGGTTCATTCATTCATTCATTCATTCACTCTTATTGAATATAATATCTCTTAGGCAACAGAAATAAGCAAAGTAGCTTGAAAAACACTGACTTCCACAATTTAACTCAATGCTTCGGGTTTGATTTTCTATTCGTTTATATTTCCAATTTTATCCAGTAGAATGCTTTTTTCTAAGCCAAAGACAGAGTTTTCTATGAAGCACAGATATATAATAGTTGTCTCTTCCTCCATTTATAGCACTCATCATTTTAGAAGGTCAAGGCAAATGCATTAGGCCAGAGGTTTTTTTAAGGTCTCCTTTCCCGATGAAAGTAAAGATGGGCATAGCTCCCTATGAGAAGACAAATGCCCCCCAGGGAGGCATTTCAAGCTTGATGAGAGCCCCAGGCAAGGCAGAGAGGGGGACCAGAGCTCGGGAAGGCACCACAGCAGAGCGACTGGGACATAGCTCGTGAGCCAGATCAGAGCCAACGTTGCACATGAATGCAACAGCCAGCTTCCATGGAAAGAGAAAAGAATCACTCATTCAGACAGACAACTGAGCTTCTTTTCTATGAAGGACTCAGTGTTCCTTAAGACACAGAGCTGGCGAACGCAAAACTTGACTGGTGTTTGAAATCACATTTCTAGAAATAAAAGCAGTCACCAGACCTTCCTTGACCTAGACAGGTCCTCAAGAGAGGTCAGCACTGTGCCCTCCTGCTGAAGTTCAAGAAGAATGGGGGTGCTCCGAGGAAATCAAGTGCGCCCCAAGCCAGCGCTCTGCAGACAGGAGACAGAAGGAACGCAGGTCCACAGACTTTTCCAGAGCTCCCACAAAGACGCAGGTGCAGGGGCTGAGGTTCTTGAAGAGATTTCCAGGATGCTGCCAGGATCCCACCTTCTGTCAACCTCCTCTGCGGGGCCTGGACAGGACATGCATCTCATCCCGCCCCTGTTCAAACAGAACTGTGATCCAACAATACCCAAAAGCCATTGACAAGAGGCTCCGAAATTGAAAGCAAGGAAAGGGAGAGGGACAGGAGAGAGAGGGAAGGAAGCTGGATCTGACTTTGCCCCAGAAAAAGAAAAAAGCCACAAAGCCTTTCCTTTCCTTCCCTTTGCGCCACCGATGTGCGTCATTTATTTGGTGACAGAGCTCTGAATGTTAATTGAACGCATTAAAGGCATAATAACACAATCCAGAAAATTGTTTTGCTATATTTTTAAACTTGCAGCATGCCTGGCTACCTACAGCTGAACAAGAACAGGTAAAAGATCTCCTTGAAATAAAAACAAGGGAGCTCGAGGGGGGAAGCTGGCACCTACTCGAGAGTTCACCAGGTTCCCACGGAGAAAAGGGCAACTGCCTAGTGCCAGGCAGTTTGGTATCAATGCAATAGTTTCTGGAGGGCTGCCAGCACTAAGGTTAAAAAGCAATATTACAAGGCTTCTATGATGACAGCCTACTGGGAGACATTTGTTGAAAATTGCTTTGCCTATCATTTAGTCAGCAAAAAAACCCCACAGTACTAGTTATGCTAGAACTCTGTTGAGTGTGCATCTATAAATGATTCAAATTGTAAGCACATAAAGCCCCCATACAGGTAGATGTAATCACCATAAAAGCCTGGAGCCTCAGCTCTGTTCTTTTCCATTGATAGGCCGTATAAATTTTCACCATATGTTGCCAAATAAGAAGCATAATTATAAAGAAAGTATATTCTGAGTTTTAAATTCAACTTTCAAAAATGAAATCAGAATGACTGTATTTGGCGCGAGGCAATGAACTTTTCAGCAGCCACGTCGTGAAAACCTGACGTGCCCAACCGTCCAACATCCCGCAGCTTGACTTCATGTTAGCGCGGCCTTTGCGCCCTAACAGAAGGGGTGACTTACGTGTGGCTGGGGGGAAGTGACAAGGTTTTACTAGACTGTCTCCTCGAGTCTCCAAATACATGAAAACATGTTAACATGCGCCAACGCATTGAGAAGAAAAACGAAGGCCTTGTATTTCAGCGATCGGGGCCGTGTGGACAAAACAGAGTTAGTCTGCAGTTAGCGGAAGGTTAGGAGAGGCTGGACTAAGACTTTAGAGTCTACATGAATTCTTTCTTCTGCATCTCACTGTGATTTAAGGAGTCATTTCATTTCTTAGTGGTTTGGGGCTTTTTGTCTGCACTCGTGTCAAATGCTCTTGCTTTATTGAAGGGGCACCCGCCGTCCTGGTCTCCCTGGACCAGGAATATCTATATTGATGGAAACAAATCCTCATTTGCTACCACAGACCAAGAGTTTGGGTTTGTAGGTTGGGTATCTTGAGGCCTCCTGCTTATGAAAGGGCTTGGGGTCAGACCCTGCTTGTAGCCCTGCCGGGGACCCCCAAATGTTAGGGGCAGGCCTGCCCGGAAGCTTCCGTTCCGTGACCTGGCCTGGCACCATCACTAGGCTTTGCCTTTGAAAATTCCAGTGAGATGGTTCTACCCCTGAGAGACCATATTTAAGGGCTGCCTCAGATGACGTCAGCATCATGGTCTGGTGAAAGGTGAATGAATCATAAAAGGCAAACACACGGCTTGCTTTGTGGCAGGCTGATTTCACAAAGAGTCCAACTGCAAATTATGGACTGCCTCGTGCACGTCTGCCCAGCGGGAATCCCCTTCTCTCAAAGCTGAGAGACTCTGTCCCTCCCCTCAGCGTGAGCCCACCCCCCACCCCTACCCCCTTAGGACCAAGGCTCAGGAAAACACAGAAAACCACTGGAGTGTGGCTGGGCCTTCTGAGGTACTGAAGATCCAAACTGGCCAGCCCCATGAGGAGTTATAGGCACCCCAAACAAATAAGGAAGAAAAGAGGCTTCCCCTTCATTCTCAACCTAGCTTGGGGAAACAGAGGCAGTCCCAGAGGAGCATTGAAAAGTGGATTTTCTATCCACACTTCCTTTTAAGGGGTCAACTGAAGGCAGAAACAGCAGCCATCTTCGAATCCAATCCTATGCCCTTTTCACAGCCCGCCCACTCTGTCTCTCCCGAGCTCCCTTCCACACACACACAGCCACGTAGCCTCCCTGCCCCCGACGTAGAGCTATTCCCCAATCAAGCTGGGAAACCATATTTGTCAGGCTAATTTTCAGAAGTTACTAAAGTGGCCTAGAAAAATGGGAGCCAAGGAGCGTCAAGATTACAAAATAAAAATAGATTTTTTTTATTTTTTTATTATCCAGGCATTTTAAGAGCAATTATGTTGCTGCAGTCATAACAGCCACTTGTGCAAACAGCGGGCTGAGGAAGTACAAAAGCCTCCTGCCACCTCCACACCCACATCGGGGGCCATTAAAGTTTGGGGAGGGGAAGGAAACAGAAAGGATTTTGAAGACTTTGGGTGGTTTTTTTTTCTTTTTTAGTTGATTCTTAAAAATCTATTACCATATTCTTTATCATTCAAAAGAAAATAAAAGCAAACACACTTTGGGGAGATAAAATGACAAAAACTATACATGGGAGCTCAAAGATAAAAGGTTTCATCAAGTCCCAAGTTCACAGAAATGTCACCAGTCCCTCCCTATTAATCATGTCTGATTTGTATTTTCTGATGTGGTCAGCCAAGAAGGACGGGTCTCCGGAGAGACATAAATCCTGCTTTTGTCGGGAAAATTTTGTGCTCTGCTACCTGAGCAGACAGGCAAAGGGGTGCAGACAGTCTCTAAGCCAACCCGGGGTGGGGGGTGGGGGGGGTACTATGGCATTTGGACCTGCTTCCAGATGGTCCTTCCCCTCCCCCCACTCCATTTATCTGTGCCAGTCTTGTCCCAAAGCCAACCAGAATCAACAATCTATAAAAAGCAAGTTCGTTATAAAGCCTCAAATGAAGAGCCTTAAAACAGCCAGTGAGTTACTAATAATTTGCTCTCCCTCAACCTGCTGTAGATCTAGAAAGTGCTTTCTAACTATTCCCATGAACTTGTTTTACTATTTACAAGTTGGGTCTGCTAGGTAAATCGATGTTGCCAAAGTTGACTGATAAATGAGAACAGAATACCTAAAAATAACCACATGAATTCTTTCCCACCAGAAAGTCAAGAAAATAAGCTGTTTCCGATGAATCATTCGTGACCCAGCTCACCTTTCCAGGTCAACTTTAAACCACCCCTCTCTGTGGATGAACCTGGTAGAAACTATGTTCTCTAATTTATCTTGAGGAAATCGAAAGGGAGTCTGAAAGGTTAATTAAAATTTCTGGTATAGCTCTGTGGATATCTAGCTAAGGATACAATATTTAGCTGGATCAAGCAGTGGCGTTCTGAATAATGAAGTATTCTGGCTGATACAGAATTACCTTGTATCCATGGATTACCAATGCTCAGTAGTTAGAATAGAGACAAAACCACAGCAGATCGATCCTTCCTTCCTCTCTCTTTCTCTCTGTCTGTTTTTTTTTTTTTTTCTATCTTTCTTTGAGATCAATCCATAGCCCACTGAATCACACATAGTGGGGTATCAGCAATTGTTTCCAGGGCACCTGGGTTGCTCAGTCAGTTAAGCATCTGCCTTTGGCCCAGGTCATGATCCCAGGGTTCTGGATTACTCCCTGCTCAGGGG
The DNA here is from genome assembly GCF_030435805.1 of Mustela lutreola. NCBI lineage: Eukaryota > Metazoa > Chordata > Mammalia > Carnivora > Mustelidae > Mustela > Mustela lutreola. Next base: position 14,199,239 of record NC_081293.1, on the reverse strand, counting down.
GAAGTCTGCTTCTCCCTTTCCCTCTGTCCTCCCCACCAATGTGTGCTCTCTCTCTCAAGTAAATGATAAAGTCTTTAAAAAATCAATTATTTCTACATGACCAAATTAAGAAGATACTTGAGCATTCAGGAGCCCCTCTGAGCCAGGGTTGTCTCATGTCCTCACTCTACCAAGATCTTCCTCTTAATTCCCTAACCAGCCTGAGAACCACTTCTGAAACCTCTAATTCAGCATGGTTTCTGACCAAATACCAGCTATGGAGATGGAGGAAAGCTGGGGTCAGCAAACACTTTCTGTAAGGGGCCAGATAATAAACGCTTCCAGGCTGCAGTCCACACAGTCTTTGTGGAAACTATTCAACACTACCACTGTGGTACAAAGGCAGCTATAAATTATATTTAAATGAATGGGCGTGGCTGTGCTCCAGTATTACTTTATTTACAAAAGTAGGTGGCCAGTCGGCAGGCCATAGTTTGTCAACCCTTGGAATGAAATAATATTTTCTTTTCCTTCATGGCCAGGTTTAGAAAACACCTCCCCCATGGAACCTGCTTTAGTGTATTCTAGAAGAACTCTTTCTTACTTTAAATTGCCCTATTGATTCTGTTCTATCTTTTCTTGTCATACTTTCCCAGTCAGACTGAGATATATGGTGTGCCAGGCAGACTGCTAATTTTGTTCTCTCCAAATTGTCAATCTTTGAACAGCTGCTTAGCATTCTGGCAGACAGTAGACTGACTGCTATGTGAGGGGTGCATCAGTGAGGCACTCAGATTCCTAAAATTGGCTCCCAGCAATTCAGCTCAGACCCCAACTTGCAAACTCAATTCAGGGAAACCCAAGTCTCACCAAAAAAGAGGGTTCCAGTTCTTATCCCCAACTAGTAATCAATCTCCCCCATACATATCCCATATTCTTTTCCAAAGAGTCTGTCTGGTCTTTTCTAAGCCATATTTGATGATGTTTAGCAACCTTCCCCATAGATAGGTGCCCTAAGGAGCTGCTTGGTTGGCCCACCCATCATTCATATACAGACCACTTTCAGCCTTGTGGTATTATTCTGACACTTGTCTCATCTTCCTCATGAATTGTGAACTCCTAGATCAGTGTTTGATTTTATTTTTTTAAATACAGCACACCCACTCGGTGCCTCATGTAGTGCCTGACACATAACAGATCTTCCATAATGTTAAACGGAAGAATAAATATATAATCCTCTTGCCCCAGAAGCCTTCCTGCCCTTAGTATTCTTAATCTAACCGTAATGGCCTCCCTATCTGTATGAATTTCTTATTGGTCCTGTAACAGATTACCACACTTACTAGTTAAAAACAACACAAATGTATTATCTTATAGTTTTAGAGCTCAGAAGTCCTAAAATCAAAATGTTAGCAAGGCTGTGTTCCTTCTAGATTTTCTAGAAGAGAATCTTTTTCCAGCTTCTAGAGGCCATCGACATTCCTTGGTTTGTGACCCTTGGCTGGATCTTCAAAGGCCAGCAGCCGAGCTTCATCAAAGCTCACTCTCTTTCTCCTTCCATCTTCTTCTGTCAGTGCATCCACTTCTCTCTCTTTGACCCTTTTGCCTTCCCCTTAAAAGGACCTCTGTTTGCATGGATCCTGACCGGATAATCTCTCCAAACCCTTAATTAACTCACATCTGCAAAACCCTTCTTCCCAGGCAACAGAATATATTCACAAGTTTGAGAGATTATGAGGCATACACCTTTGGTGGGCCCTTATTCTACCTACCACACTTATCTTTAAAGGCTAACGAAATGGGAGGGGGTGGTAGGAGACAAAGAGACAGGCATTACAGTGTCTGAAGAAGAGATACAGTCCAGCCGAGCCAATCCCTACTGGGAATCCTTACCAGACACAAAGAAGGGCAGGGAAGGGCACACTTAGAAATTTTCCAAGTAAGGTTTCAAAATCTCCTCCAAGATTCAGACTGACTTTTCAGAAATCCACACATCACTACTTCAAACAAGAAGCAAATGACAGAAATTGGGCAGTCTTGGGCTGTTCCAAAAACCAAGGCAGCCTCAGGATGACTAACACTTGTCCAGCACAACACGCCATCCTCAGCTAGCTATGTCATGGGAGATGCCGAGACTGAGGAGAGGCTTAAACTCTAATCAAGAGGGAAAGATACATGTTGGGGGAAACACAAAGGTAAAACAGTTTGGAGGATCAAAGCAGAAGTGGTTGGAATTCACCCTTTCACAGAATAATAGACTATACAGGGTGAGTCCTCAAGATGATGTCAAACCCTCTCACTGTACAGATGAGAAAATTCAAGCTTCAAAACTATCTTTCCCAATATCACATAGCAATTAGGGATGGTGCCCAAAAAAGTCCCCATGCCCTCTGAATGTTGGTCCACTATGACATGAATTTTCTACTTTGTATCTGTACTTTTTTCAGATGTTGGAACAATCACACTTTAGTGGCCATGGGAAACATAAGGAAAGGCAAGGATTTAATATACTACTGACCCACTCAAACACATAAGCTCTGACCATATAGCCAGGGGTCTCCTTAAACAGAACAGAATGCTGACAGAGACCTTCAGAGAGGCCACATACATAATCATTTTTCTAAATTCTATAGCAAGTCCTTTCTCAAGATTGCCTTTACCCCAAGGCTCTACGTCACCCACCTGTATCCAGAAATTTATCCAAACATCTACCAAATACCTACTGTGTTCCAGGGGCTGGTAATAAAAGAGGAGTAGGATGGTCCTACCCATAAGAAGCTAGGCTGGTAGGGGGAGTGGGAAATTCATTCTATTTACCGCCACATCCTATTTTGACCCCAGATCGGCAACATCACACCTGATGATTCACTTGCTTTATTTAGCCAAAGAGACTCTAAATGACCCTTAGTTTTTTTTCTGAAAGCCAGATTCGTACTCATGTAACTAAGGCATGCACTGGAAGAAGATATTGTACTCTACACCATCTTGTTTTCCTCAAGTAAGAGCCCAGCTTTATTTATTTGCAAAAAAAAAGTAAAGAAAAATTTAGAGCAAGGACAACAGTAACTCCCGTTGGTAAAGAGTGTAATAAATGTCTTGTATGTCTGTTCATAGGTACTAAATCTGAGCCACACAGAACTAGGGTACACAGGAAGCTAGAAAAGTTAGGCTAACACATCAAAGCATATTTCTTTTAATAAAAAAATTGAGAGTGTGTGCATTATTTACCCAAAAAAAGAAAAACCAAGTTCCGTTTGTGTGTGTGAGAGAGAGAGGGAGAGAGTAAAGCTGATGGATGGTACCAGCTCAAACTAATAAAGAAGCAGGTATACATCAGGGCCACAAGAACTAAAAATGGTCAAGGCTGAGAACCACCCCAAAGAGTCAATGGTGGGTAGCAAGGGATATGTCAGGAACCAAACCCACAAGTTGATCAAGCCCAAGGCCAAACTGCAGGGTCCAGATAAAATCTAAAGGGTGATTGAGATGTGCTAGCATGACCAGTGGGATAGAACAACAAATCCAGGTTTTGGGGGGCAGAGAGGAAAGGAGGAGCACCCATCAGAGTTACAATTCATCCGAGCGTGAGCCCCTCCCCCATCATCCATTCGAGTGTGGACGGCCTCAGTTTCCTCGTCGGTCATCCCTGGGAGACTCTAGCCTTCACCCTGTGGCTATCCAAGCCAGCTACACAGCTCCGTGCCTGCATGGGCTTCCCTCCCCTCCAGGGCAGGCTAAAACTCCAAGCCCCGTGGGGAAAGTTCCAGGTCCACTTTTGCAAGGATTTAAACTGTATTTTCTGAATGCCTTTCAAAATACATTGTAAAGATACCAAGGACAATCTTTTTAAAATAACAACAAAGTTTCTGTGATATGTGAAAATAAACCTAATCTAGGGGACCAGAAAGCCTGAGTTTGAGTCCTGACTCTTCCAAATGTATGAACTGGGGCAAGTTAATAAACCTCCTGGGTATTGACTTCATCAACCAGAGAGGGAGACACCAATTTAGATCTCAAAGGGTTCATTAATTTAAAAAATCCTTACGGAGGACTTAACGATGGGCCTGGCGCTACACTTGACGGGGGTGGAGGGCTGAATCATACAGCAAAGCCCTTGCTCTCATGCATTTTATATTCTAGCTGGAGAGACAACCAAGGAATAAGTTAGAAGAAGAAAAATAAAAGAAGAACAAAATAATTTCAGGTAGTGTTTGGTGTGTATTCATCTCCTAGGGCTGCTGCAACAAATGACCACCCATTTTGTACAAGTACTAGGAAGAAATTAATTGAGCAAAACGGGGGGCAGTGTCTAGGGTGGCTCGGGAAGGCATCTCCGAGAGGTGATTGTCGAACAAAGAATAGCAGCTACAGGAGGAATATTCTGGGGCGCCCAGGCAAGAGTGAGCTCAGGTGATGGGCCCAAGAACCAGGACGGAAGCCTGAGAAGCTGACTGAGCAAGGAGAGGGGGGAAGCACTGAGAAAGGGGAGACCAGCGGCGCGCTGGGACCACAGCATAAGAGCTGACGTGAGTAGTGAATGTTGTACAGGATCTCAAGAACTAACAGGCACCACCTCCTTCTCCAAAAGGCTCAAGGGCTGAACCTGTAATCCATCCACCAAAGAGAGTGGGTGGTCCAAGCTCAGGCAGCCCCAACCCCCAGCAGGCCTCCATTCCAAGAGCGCATTAATTTATAGGCCTCTCTCCTACTCCCCCAACCCCGCAATGCAGGTGATTTCCTGATGCAGGATATTAACTTTCAGCAGCTGGAAGTCCCTAACCTCCACACAGGCCTAAAAGGTTTCCTCAGGTTTGGATAAGCCTCAGATAAGGAGCTGAACTTTTGCAGGCTTATGAGAACAGCACCTCCAATCCTTCCGAGACTCGCTCATCATGAACCTTAATCCATCTCAAATAAAACCTGTGCATACAGTCGTGGTCTCCCACCATGGCTGTTTAACAAGGAAAGAGAACAGCTTTGTCTGTTCTGCAAAAGCCTCCTCTGTTTACACTGTGCCCATGGATTTAATTTCTGAGATTTACATTTTAATTCTTTAAGATATATTCAGGAGGTAAATGGATAGAGAGCACTATGGTGAGGCCCTGTTCGTTCCTAGAAAACCTACTTGTCTGCCCTCTCTCTCTCTCTCTCTCCACCTGTTGTTTGGTCATCTGTCAGGATTGAATAGTGTCCTGCCAAAATGCAGGTCTACCCTGAACTTCACCATGGGAACCTCTCTGGAAATAGGGTCTTTGCAGGCATCATTAAGGAACGTGAAGGTCGTATCAGATGAGGGTGGGCCCTAAATCCAGCGGCTGGTGTCCTGATGAGATGAGCAGAGCCGACAGAGTGACACGCAGAGAAGCAGCTATGTGACCTCAAAGGGAGGGATGAGAGCAACACAGCTAGAAGGGAAAGAGCAAGGATTGCTGGGCCTCCAGAAGCTGGAGGAAGCAAGGAAGGATTCTCTCCTCAAGTCTTCAGAGAGAAGAAAATCCCCACTCATATCCCAACTTCACACTCCTCGCCTCCCAAACCATGAAAGAACAAATTTCTATCGTGTTAAGCCACCAAGTTTGTGAGAATTTGCTAGAGCAGCCCCAGGAAACTAGGAGAATGCCTGGAGGCTCTTCTCCACCCATCTCTCACCTGGACCCAGGCCCTGCCTCCTCCTCTGGGGTGGTCCAACCCCTCTGTGGCCTCTGCATCTGTGGCTAATGAGGCCACATGTTCTCTATTTCTAGGAAGATTCCCAACTGGGGTCTCTCTCCTTTTTCTCTCAACATTTAACGATGAAGTTTTGAAACATACAACAAAACTGAAAGAGTTTACAGTGAAAATCCTATACCCACCACGGACAGGAACTAATTAACGTGGCTCTCTACTTGCTTTACCACAGACTAACTCATCTCGCCATCCGTCTATCCATCCATACATCTTCTTGGTTTTTTAGATGCATCTCAAAATAAACGGCAGACATCAGGGCATTTGCTTCCAGATACATCATTAACTGGAGTTTAATATTTGCTTTCAGTCTTCTCCTTTTAAGATAAAACTGGTGTACGGCAAAATGTCCAAATCTTACGTGTACCTTCTCTGAGTCTGGGCAAAGGCACACAACTGCATAGGCCAAACCACCATCAAGAGAGAGTCTTACCATCAGCCCAGGGAATTCCTTCCCGCCTCTTCCACATCAGCCCTCACGCCCCTTCCCCCACAGGCAACCACTGTTCTGAATTCCAGCCATCACAGATGAGTTTTAAGAAGTGCATGTGAACGGAATCGTACGCAGTGTCCTCTTTCAGCCCAACATTCCTGAGATCCATCCGTGCTGTGAGCCTCAACATTCTGCTCCGTTCCGTTTCTGAGTGGTGTTCCATTCCGTGGGTACACGTACTAACCACCCTTTCTCCTATCGATGCGCACCTGGGCTCTCTTCGGTATCTAGCTATAGGAGTAAACCTGCTACAGAGACTGAGGTGCGTGAGTCTTCTTGTTGAACACCTGCTGTCATTTCTCTGGGGTTGGGCTGGGCCCTCTCACATGACAATGGCACTGTCCATCCTCATCCACTGGCAAGCCCAGCGCAATCTCAGGGTCCCTCCAGGTCGTGTGATGTGGTCATTGGGAATTCAGAGCAAGCACAACTGCCTGTGTCTGAACTCAGACTCAGTCCTTCTCTAGCTCGGAGACCTCCTAGAAAGTAAAATTACTTAAGCTTTCAGAATCAGTTTTAGCATCTGAAAAATGGGGATTCAAAATGGTGGTAAATGAGTGTATGAAACTTCCAGGGTTATTCTGGAGAAGTGAGTTCATGGATGTGCCTGGCCCAAGCAAAGTAAGGAGAGGCCCACCTTTGTCCTCTACTGCCCAATACCCAGCACAGATAGTTAGAGCCTGTGCCCAGAACCTGCTATTTCTCTGCTTGAAACACTACAATTCTTGGGCTTCCTGGAATAAGTCTCAACTTTGCTGCCTAGATTTTAAAACTGTTGCACAGGCTACCTAAAATACCAAGCCAGTTTTTTTTTTGTTTGTTTGTTTTGTTTTTTTTTATGGACTGGAACTTTATCAACTCAGGGACATAACATTCACTGTGCTGATCAGGAATGGTCATTGGCTATGGGTCACCCTTGAGTAGCAAAAGAAATAATAAAATGAGTAATAAAAATGGGAAAAGTCAATAACTAATACTATCCATTTGGTAGACAAAAGCTTTCCAGTCATATGGGAGTTCTGGGGAGCACAGGAAAACAAACAGCGTTTTGGCAATCAACCCTCCATAACTGGCCCTACCCAATTCCAACCCAGACCTATCAAATTCACTACCCCCTCAACATCCCATAAAAACACCTTGCTCGTCTTTGTCTCCACCTCCATCCACACTGTTCTCCTGGGTCCCCCCACTCACACACTGCCCTGGTCCTACCCACTTAGATTTTCTGCTTCCTCCAAAACTAGCCACAGCTTCACTATTTTAGCTGCTTCCCCTTTCCCTGGGACCCCCGTCCTCTATGACTTCCTCCTGAACTGCGAAAAGACCTCATCCATTGGTCTTCAAACTGACTGACCTTGGGTCTCCAGTGAAACTGTCAGGTCTTAGTAGGTAGGGACAATGTCTACCACACATCCCATGCTTCTGTTCATTTCCTGCACAAACTTTAGACGTAAATATTTACTGATTCATCCTAAGTCCCCATATTCTGCCCTAAAAAAAAAAAAAAAAAAAAAATCAATAGTGGTGGAAGAACAGAAGAGAAAAGGCTTTTGGGGAGCACCTGAGTGGCACAGTTGGTTAAGTGTCCATCTCTTGGTTTCAGTTCAGGTCATGATCTTAGGATTGTGGGATCCAGTCCTGTGTTGGGCTCTACACTCAGCACAGAGTGTGCTTGAGTTTGTCTCTTCCTCTCCCTCTGCCCTCTCCCCAGATAAATACATTAAACCTAAAAAAAAAAAAAAAAAAAAAAAAAGAAGAAGAAGAGGAAACTTTTGGGACGCAAGGGTAGGAAATGACTTGGCTTGGCTGTCAACTTGACCATCGATGATACTGTGAGAATTCTGTCTGAAACTTTTTAAAAGAACCTAGACTGCTTGTGCACGCATGCGCACACGCACAGGGGCACACACACCAGCCATACACAAAATGCCAGTTCCTCTGAGCTTTGTTATTTCATTCCACTTTCTTTTGACAAACATCTATTGAGCACTTACTGTGTGCTAGAGATTCAAATAAAAGACGTGCTCCCTTGTCTCTAGGAGCTCAATCTATTGTGGGAAAACAGATGCTAAACAGATCATTATAGCAAGGTGAGGGAGTATAGACAGAAGCATGAGGGGACAATGGGAAGTTCAGAGTGGAAAGCAGAATTCCCAACCCAAAGGGTTGGGTGTGAGGCGGGATAACCCAGCAGAGAGGATTTAGGCTGAATTTTCAAGAGTAAGTAGAAGCAGGGGCATACCTAGGCGGGGAAGTAGGTGGCATCTTCTCAATGATTTCTAAGTAAAATGTCATGATGATTATGAATATTGTGTTAACAAGACAGTAAGAGGACCATGTGAAAAGGACAGTCCACTGCTCACACATACACTGGAGGCATCAATGTCAGGCTGAACACTCAGAGCACCTACCCCTGGGCCAGCCACCAGTGGCAGAACCTGGGTAGTTTTCTGAAGGTAGGGAGCAGAACAAGACAAGGCTTCCTGAAAAGAGGAGAGAGCATTCCAAACACAACAATCAATAGATCCAAAGGCACTGAGGTGCGGTTGTGCATTTTGAACATTAAGGATCAATCTGATAGAGCCTTATGGGGATGAATGGGACAAGTTGGGGGAGGGGACCAGAAATGAGGGTGGGCATGGCTCAAGGAGATCTTGCCTGGTGTTCCCTAGAAGAAAGCTATTTGTCAAATCAGTGCCCACATCCAGCCATCAGCCTAGGAACATGTCACCAAATTCACTGTCTAGTATAAAGAACACATTTCTACAATCTTAGAAACTGCTCCACCAAAGATGGCTTTGGCTGTGAACAAAATATATGAATAAGTCAACTACAACTGTTTGTTCCATGGCTTCCAGCAGGCCAGGTTCCAAAAAGAACTGGAATGAAGATCCCTGACATTATGGGGTTCAAGAGCCCCCACTCCCTGAATGCTAGGCTAGAGGAAATCAGGTGCACCAAAGGTAGCAGAGGGCATTCACCAGTGGTCACCAGCTGTCTCCACAGGCACCCCCATCGGCCGGCTGCTGAAGGTAGCTATCACACAGGCAAGCCTCCAAGTTAGAACATTTCCTCTGGCTGGAGGGGACAGTGCAGTAGCCCAGGCATCTGGGAAGGGGCACCCGAAAGAGGAAGCTGCGGGATACTGGCAGGTCAGTACAGCCTAAACATATAAACAGGCTCAGCCTCTCAAGTACCTTCTCTCCCAGGCAGAAAGCACAGACTCAAACACACCCCAGGACAAACAGCAATTTAAAGGGTTAGTCTGTCTTGGAACCCAGTAGGCAGCAACCAATCTAAGGAAGGTGCAGGGAAGTTTAAGCCCTCAATAACGGGAATATTATGAACAGACCAGTTATTTCATCCCTGGTCTGCCCAGGCTAGAAGAGAAAGTGCAAATGTCTTAGCTCAGAAACAAGGCACTATTCAATCAGTCTCTGCTCTAGAAAAGACAAACCCACTCAAAAGCTTGCAGAGCAGGAACTAGCTCAGAAGTCACGACAGCAAGACCAGGTCTGCTGTGAAAGCAAGAGAGGAACTGTGATGGACTGAATGTTTGTGTCCCCTTCCCAAATTCATATGCTGAAATCCTAACCCCAGTGTGATGGTATTAGGAGGTGGGACCTTTGGGAGATAGTTATATCATGAGAATAGAGCTCTCATGAATGGGATAGTACCCTTATTAAAAGGAGGTCTGGAGACCGCCTTCCGTGCTTCTGCCATATGAGGACGCGACAAAATGATGGCCAACTATAACCAGGAAGTGAGTTCTCAGCAGACAGAATCTGTCAGCATCTTGATCTAGGATTTGCAGCCTCCAGAAGCATGAGAAATAATGTTTGTTGCTCAGCCCCCACAGTTCATGGTATTTTGTTATAGCAGCCCAAACTAAGACTCCTCTGCAATTGGGCCATCATGTCGGGCCTTGAGAAGGGTCAAGGATTTGTGACTGTGTCCTCCCCCCAGGGGTATTCACAAGCCTGTGGACAGCATGTCACTGGGAAAAATCAGGACTGCATACTGCAGGACCAGAAGTCAAACTACCTGAGTTCAAAATCCTCCCTCAGGTATCCTTGGGAGGGGGAATGTACAGCTAAACAAAGGGAGGAGGCTAGGATGATTCATGTGGTAATGGACTAGAGTTCGAGACTTTAGTAAGAACTCAGGTTTAACACAGATACACCTGGTTACATATAGAAATAGATATACAGGGGCGCCTGGGTGGCTCAGTGGGTTAAAGCCTCTGCCTTCCGCTCAGGTCATGATCCCAGGGTCCTGGGATCGAGCCCCATGTCGGGCTCTCTGCTCTGCAGGGAGCCTGCTTCCTCCTCTCTCTCTCTGCCTGCCTCTCTGCCTACTTGTGATCTCTCTCTCTCTCTGTGTCAAATAAATAAAATTTAAAAAAAAAAGAAAGAGATATGCATATATAGGTGGGTTAGTACATACACTTCTATTTCTTTGCTCTGTCAGCTGAGAGGTCCTTAACAAATGACACTCCCTTAGCAAAGAGCACATTTAGCTCCTAGATCTTGGTTTCTAATATCATTCTCCATCATCTTAAAGAAATGGCTGAATCTAGGACAAGGGTGGGAAATAGGCAAGGTGAGCCTCGTGTATCGTCAAGTATCAGAAAATATTGCACAAATGCTCAGCCGAAAATTGACAGGGATATGTCAAAGGGGCACCAGAAGCCAGCTGAAAAGGTTCCCAGGGGCCAAAGCCAGAAATTAAATAAAGCTATACTGCATTATAATCCAAGGTAGAAAGTAAATATGTGTGACTCCGTATCGATCTAAATAAATGATTGAATAAATTAATAAATGAGAGCTAAGAGCCCAATCTCCCAAGCAGAAGAATAATTTATACAGCTACTCTCCTCTCAACAAGACGGGGCTTAATTCCTCCCTCCTTAAGAGTGGCTTATGCATACATTTCCTTCTAGAGTACATTATGAGGGAAAATAACCTCACAGAGGAGCAACTTGACAAACACTACTTCAGCCAAGTGATAAAGATCAACATCCACAGTCATAGATCATGTTGATAGTAGGTCACTTTTATATGATGTGATGAAATGGCACTTTACCTCTGTGATCCTCTGAAAATCCATAACCTCGGTCTAATCATGAGAAAAACATTACACACATTCCAAGAAAGGGGCATCCTATGACATATTTCTCAAAATACCAGTACTCCTCAAAGCTGTCAAGGTCATCAGAAACAAGGGAAGTCTTAAAAACTATCACAGCCAAGAGGAGCCTAAGGAGACATGACAACCAAATGTAATGGGGTCTCCTGGATGGGATCCCAGAACAGAGAGAGGACATTAGGTAAAAACCAAGGGAATCTGAAGAAGCTATGGAGTTTAGTGAATAATAATGGATCAATATTAGGTCATTCATTGTAACAAATGTACCATACTAATGTAAGCCATTAAAAATAGGGGAAACAAAGTATGAGGTATATGGGAGTTCTCTGAACTATTTTCACAATGTTTCTGAAAACCTAAAACTATTCTGTAGAACAAAACCCTCTCGATTTAAAAAAAAAAAAAAAAAATGGCTCTACCACTCATTGGTTATATAGCTGTCACAAGTTCAATTCCACTCTGTGCCTCAGTTTTCTCCTCTGTAAAGTGGGATTTTTATACCTACTTCACAAAATTGAGGGAGGCAGATTCTATGAGAAAATGTATGCAAAATACTTGTCCTAATGCCTGGAATATAGGAGGTACAGAAATGTGGCATAATTATTATTACTATCACCCTCATCAGTAAAATAAAAATTTAAACTTATTAGCAATCACCTCAACAGAAGAATCTAAAAGTTTCCCTTTACTGATCTGGCAATTTTGAAATACAAGTTACTGGGAGGAAAGGCTTGAAAGCCTCACCCCAAACTCATGCCCTGGGATTGGAATGGGAGCGAGACGAATCTGGTAAGAAGACAAACTGGTTTTAAGGTCACCTGGCAGGGAGCAGGCCATACACAGCCCACACACAATGTCAGAAAGCATCTCAGAGAATGCGGTTATTAAACACAGTTATCCTTTCCTTATACACCCCCTACCCACACACAACATGAATGTATGTAAAATCAAATAATAACTTTGTTCAGTTCGTGCTGGAAAGACGGATGCATTTCCTACATTACTCAGAATACTCTACTGATTCCGGACAGAATGGGGACTAGTACACATACATAGTAAATATAGGCATATAGGAAGTGTGACCAGGGAAGCAGCCACTTCGCACCATAAAAATGTTAATGCATTTTTCTCATTCTCTTGTGAGCATCATGTGACAACTTGGAATTTTTAACTGGAAATGGTAACAATAGATTTAATTTATTTGTCCAAATCCCACACTCATAAAGAAAACAATATTTCATAATGTATAACATTACCAAGGGAGCCATAATTCATGGCTAAAGGGTCAGAGCTTTATAACAGATGGATTTTCTGAAGTGATTGCGAAAACCTAAGATCCAGCCTCAGCAGCTTGACCCACCGGTCTGAGATATGCAAAAGAGCTCAAGGCAAACACATTATAAATGGCATTGGTCCCTGTCACCAAAGCCCACCCCAACGATTTACCAGGCTTGGCTGGGCTGCCAGAAACCAAACTATGATTTATTGTTCTCTTCAAATTAGTAAAAGCAATGCCATCCATTGTGAATTCTGAAGCTGATGCTTCAAAATGGGCTTGTGAGTAGGTTACGCTTTTGAAACCGCAATTCTTTTAACCTTAATTCCCAGCCACAAGGCTCTGCTTTCACCCAAGTTCTTTAGACAATGGTCATAACTGGTAGTATGGCATATTTCTGGACTCTATTAACTCAAATCCAACTAAAACTCACCAAGACAGAGAATCAGCAGGAAGCCAAGTCAGGTCAGGAATCTCCCCAACTCTCTCATTTTACAGATGGGAAAACTGAGGCTACAGGCCAAAGCAACCAGCCTGTTGGGAGCCACACTGAGGTCTCCTGCACATCTATTGTATATATTACTATGTAATACATATGATACACTTTATTGTATATCGGAGAGAAGTGGCTCTTTAAAATCTAAAGGTAAGTAGAGAAGTATTTTAATGATGCCCTTGATGGGCACAATTTGCTAGCCTTAAGGAGAGGAGGTGTAAGTTATGGGCACAATATTCCCCACGGGTAAAGTGGGCAGAAAGTGGGACACTCAGCGGAGGCCAGCTGGCCAGGAACAGGCTGCAGGGACCTACCAAGGGGAGTGCTTAGGGCCTGGGGGCAGGTGCCCATCTCAGCCAAGCCTGAGCGCCCCTGATCCTGGCTTTAACTTCTCACACATTGTTCTTACGCATTTTCACAGAAACCAGTGTGGGCCCTTTCCCGTAAATGGACCACACCTTCTGACTTCCTTCCTCCAGTCTCCGGAAGACACTCCTACCCTCTTCACATGACTTCATCTCACACAACACTCTCCCTCACTTGCGATCTCCCGCCTCACCAGCTTCCTTCTGGTCTTGGAGGTGTTCCTGCCTGTTGCGGTTCTGTTCCTGGGGTGTTCCTGCCTGTTGGGGTTCTTCCATATCCCCCAACGGCTGGTCCTTCTTGGCATCCACTCACCATCCCATCCAACGTGGCCCTTCTCGCCACAAGCACCCCATCCTAGGACATTTCCCTCACTGTCCGCGTCCCTCAGACTGTGCCTTGATTGTTTACTGGCGTGCTTGGCATCGGTGCCCCCCAAGCTAGACCGTGAGTTCCCCGAGCACAAAGCCCTTGCTGTCTGGTCCGTCCCCGTCTCCACGGGGCCTAGAAAGTGCCTGGCCCATTATTACCGGCCACAAAATAAACAAGTGCACTATGTTTGAGAGCTGTCAACAATTACTTGAGCCGAAAGAAAAATCTCTTTAATAGCAAGACCCCAGCTCCAGGCGAGAACAGAGCGGGAGGAAAGGCGAGGCATCCTCGGGCTCCCAGTGCAGCCGGGACTTCAGTTCACAGCACAGAGCGCAGAATTAACTCAGTGGTGAAGTCTTTATACTGCGCCCACTTACGCTTTCCAACACCCTGCCGAGTGGCACCGCTCTGATTTCCAAGCCACTCACCCGGGTTCTGTTCGATTTCAGAATCAAGGCTGAGCCTACGGATGAGTATTCAAAAGGTGCTTCAGTAACTTCAAATGAGGCGGGCGTGCGTGCGTGTGTGTCTGTGTGTGTGTGTGTGGTCCTGACTTCATTATGAAGCGATGGATATAAAAGTGCTCTAAAACTCGAGATTCCAGACACGTGTGCCCGCACAGCGTTTTCAGCTGCGTTTGATGTTGTGAAGGGCCGCTCTACGGCACTTGGGCAGCGCTGAGAGCCATCCACGGGCGCAGGAGCGCTGCGGACAACAGAGAACGGGGGTCACTTAAGGCTCCTTGAAAACCTTGGCCCCACCGCCCTGGAACTCGGCTACACAGTGGGCGCAGCTGCGGGCCCACTGGTCCTGGACGGTCCTCACGCCCTGTGGGTCTAACCGCCCCAGCAAGCGGCCTCTGCAGATGAAAGAAATGAAGCAAACTCTAAAATGGCCCAGGAGCCGGCCGGAAACTCGCTGCCATGTGCACACACCACGGACGCAGCCAAGAAAGGCCCAGCAGTCGCTGCGGTGCTGTCACCTCCTCTAACAAGATTGATCTGCAGTGAAATAAAAGATAATGCAATCCAGGGGAAATAACTTTGGTTTCCTCTGAGAATGTCTGATGTTGGCAGCTTGCGAGGCTGCCCCTCTCTTCGGCCTGCCACGGGGCCCTACGGCCCAAATGCGCAGGTGGACACGTGTCACTCACGCACCACAGAGGCGCGGACCGACAATGGGGCGTCTCCTGCGAGCACCCCAGGCTCCCCCCACAAAGCCAAAGCTGGCAGGGCCTGGATGCCCACGGCGGGGTCAGGAAGCCCCAGCCGCTCGGAGTTCCCACTGTGTGTGTGGGTGGACGGCCCCCTCCTGCTGTTCATCTGAAGCCACAGTTTTCTGGTTGCTTATTTCCAGAGCCCTCCAGGGCCCCACCGCGCATTTCAAATCAATGACACAATTCTGGAACAGAGCTTCAGCCACAGAAGACATGGCCCAGTCGTGTTTTGGACTCTGTAAGCCACAGACCTTTTGCCTTGGTCTGACTTGATCATCACCAACACATCAGAACCGTCGCATTTTACCGGGCACTTATTTCTTCCGCAGGATGGCCAGAAGCAAAAGTCAGGAGGGGGTTTTGGCTACCATGCCTCCATATGAACTGGTCCTAGAAGGCCAGCACCATGTAAATAATTCACAAAAGCCAGTTGAGCTCTCTTCACTTGAAATCCTAGTAATACCATACACGGGAGCTGCTGCCCACCCTCCCGTGGGGCGACAGGCGGCTAGCAGCTTCCATGTCTGGAAGAGGCTCTCAAGTCCCGATAGCCAGTGATTTGCAGATGATTATAACTTTTGCTCTGCATATCACTGTTACTGACAGGCAAACCCCATCAATCCAGTGGCATGATGGATAATAAAAGGAGGCAAACTTGACATCGGGAGCCCTAATAAGCCATTTTTTATACCAACCATGACAGCCATGAATGCTCACGATCGTTCGAAGGAAAACCAGACCCCTTAGAAGCCTTTTCTCTCCCTGTTCTCCCGGGACCTTGGCACTCGTGCACCAGAGAGACTTCCTAAACCCAAGCGTTTTGTGTCTCAAAAGGAGGAACACAATGCAGCATTGCATGGCGCCTGTAGTCTAGTTCATGCAAAATAAAACCTTCTTATCCTCCCAGAGTGTCGCCACAGGCCCCCAGTTTGTCAAGGAAGGACACACATGGAGCAAGGGGGCCCTGACAGCAAGGACTTCAGTACATCAACAGTCACGGCACCTTTTCAATTTTGCTCATCTCTTAGTCTCTAGCCAAATGGAACTTATTACTTATAGCTTGTTGGGATTTATGAATTATTTATAAAAGTAGGTCTATGACTCCAGACTCTTAAAAGACAAACACAACAGTCCCCTCATTGTTACCCACAAATGCGCTTCTATCAGAGAGAGCAGGCAGACATTCTCCACAACACACGCCGCATGTTTGGGCTGAAATAATCGTTGTGAAAATATCAAGCCTGGGAGATTATTCGGAAGCTATTTATGGGATGCCAAGATGTATTTTTAAACCGGTATCTTTTCTTCTGTGCCAGCCTTGGATTCAAGAGAGACATAGCAAACGTGTGCCACAAACGTATTTCCCAGCCTGAATATAGTTATGCCCTGCCGATGCTACCCAATGGTTCCAGACTGTGATTTAAAAAAACGGGGGGCGGTTGGGCGCCTGGGTGGCTCAGTGCGTTAAAAAAACGGGGGGCGGGGGTGGAGGCTGCACCCCCTTCACATGTGTCTGGCAGGTTCAACGAGGCCACGCACACGAGTCTCCCTCAGCATCTCAGAGCACAGGTGCTGGCTGTGCATCCCCAGTGAAGATGAAAACGTGCATGGGAAGACTCAGTTCAACTTTCCATCTCTGGCTCCCCAGAACACATGACCTTGGCTGGAGAAATAGGGTAGACACTGCATGCCCTCGCCGGCCCATCTCTGTCACAGGCCCAGCTAGAGGGGTTGCCAGGGACACCTGGGTTGAAGGTATCCTACCAGGGTCTTGTCTACACCTCCTCTCAGGACAGCGACATGTTTGTTGGGCAGAAAAAAGAAACCCCCACGAGAAACTGGCATCCGGAGCCCTGCCCCAGCAGCAGCTGGCCCTGTACAGTAGCCCTGAGGGATAGGGGCCTTCCAGATGAACCCTTACCCCAGAGACACCTGCTCCTCACTGTCCCACAAGTCCCAAGCATGCTGTTCCCTGACGTGGATCCAGCCATGACTGTCCCCATTGTGCCTGCCCAGACGGTCCAGGCCCCACCTCTAGGCATGGTCCAGAGGCAGAGGTGGGACAAGCAGAGGCCCAGAGGGGCCGATGGCACTTCAGGCCACCTCAGGCTATTGTCCCCATGGTGTCTCCTAAAGCCGCGGTGACGAGTCCACAGCGAATGAAAAGTTCCATAACCCTCTGTGCACAGACAACACCCTTGTTCCCAAAAGAGCACAGCCAGTGGAGAAGCAGGCAGGAGACCGTGAACTTACCTTGCTGGAACATATCTGCCAGGAGGGCGGAGAAACAAGAGAGGAGAGCAGGAGGAGAGAGAGGAGAAAAACATATTAATCATGATGCTGAAAATGACAACGACCATCATCACAGCTAACAGATGCTGACTTCGTTGAGCGCTCTGGGCACAGTACTTCCTTTAACTCAGAGGTAGTGGTCAAGAGCTCGGGCTCTGGGATGGAACTCCTGGGTTTAAGTTCTGGCTCAACACTTACTAATGCTGTGGCTTACATTTCCCAAACCACAAATAGATAGGAGTACTGGAAAGACCAAACAAATAATGTCCTCCGTTTTAAGAGCTTAGGTTAGTGTCCAGCACATAGCAAACAGAATTCGGTGGTTGTCATTAATATTAATAATATTATTTTTCACAACGACCCCATAGAGTAGGTTGTATTCTCATCCTTATTAAACAAACTATCGAAAGTGAGATTGGAGAAGGTTGGGTCTCTCATCCAAGGCCACAGAGGAGTAAGCAATGGGCTCGGCATTGAACCCAAAGATCTGATTCCAAAATCCGTCTCCTCACTCACCACTAAGTGTCTGACTGGTTTATACATAACACAAAAGCAACAACGCCACACAAGAAACAGAGGAAGCATCTACAAATATACCAGGGTTCCATATTTAAATCCCAGAAAAAAACATTCGTATGAATTCTCTGCTTCATAACTCGCAACTAATGTTACCATGTCTTCACATTAATCCTAGGTCAAAGTCTGTTAAAAGGTGAAAAAATATTAATTTTTTTTCAACAAATACTGGGGAGGCCACATGCCAAGCACTCTGTCCGGCCCTGGGAAACATACGTCTAGCAAAAGGCATAAATGAACAAGAAGTCACTAATATCCCCTAAGGGTAACCACCAACAAGGCATCTAACAGCTTACATTCACTTTTTCCTGTTTATAGACTTTATATAAATGGACTCATATGTTACGTATTTTTTCCTTTCTGTCTTTTTTGGGGTTTTTTTGCTGCACAGCAATTGTGGGAGTCACCCATGCCCCATGTAGCATGTAATAGTGGATCATTCATTCTCTTTCCCACGTAGTATTCCACAGTGCAATTATGCCCTAATTTATTTTCCCCTTGTAATCTTAATGGACATTTGGATTGTTTTCAGTGTTTGACAGTTAGGCATGGTGATGAGTCTGTTTGTACATATCTTTTGGTGAACAGATGTGCATACGTCAGGGCCTTTTCATTCAGGCTCGTCCTGCTTCTACTGCCTCCCAGTCACCCCAGAAGTACTCTTGGCCGCTCACATCTCTGACTCAGTAACTTCAAGTTGGAAGACAGTGCTGGTAGGAACACAGTCCCACCCAGACATGAGCCAGCGCCTGCCCTGCTAATGGGGCTGCAGATAGGTACAAAACTTCTGGAAGACAGCTTGACAAGATGTAAGGAAGTGCTAACTATATAGTTCTTGACGTAACTGTACTGCTTTCTGGAACTTAATCTAAGGAAATAACTCGAGACACTGAGTAAGTCTACAAGGATGTTCATCGCAGCATTGTGTATAATGGCAAAATGATGGATATTGACTGTTTGTCCCCAGGGAATCAAACCACAAATAATTTATCCCACACGATGGATTATGGTGCAGCCATTTAAAATGATTATTTAAAGACTTTGATTGCATTTGAAGGAAAAGAAATCAGACAGCAACGTGAAACATGTATCCTGAGCCCACTTTCGTGGGTGTATGCCTGCGTCTATCTCCACACAGACAGACAGCCATGGAAATGTTTGTCTTCAGTGATGAAATGTGGGGTCTCGTCTTTAAAACTTACGTAAGCACTTCTGTATTATTTTAATTTTTTAACAACGCCATGCTTTTCATCTATACTCTGAATTTTAAAACTTTATCTTCATATTAAAAACTACATAAGAGGGGTGCCTTGGGTGGCTTAGTGGGTTAAAGCCTCTGCCTTCGGCATTTCATGATCTCAGGGTCCTGGGATAGAGTTCCACATTGGGCTCTCTGCTCAGCAGGGAACCTGCTTCCCTTCCTCTCTCTCTGCCTGCCTCTCTGCCTAATTGTGATCTCTGCCTGTCAAATAAATAAATAAAATCTTCAAAAAAAAAAAAAAAAACAACATAAGAACTGTATTGTCAACATCGAATTTGCTGCCATTCAACAGCTACAACATCAGCTCCTTACAAGGTCACAGAGAGTGGAGACGAAAGGGGCACATGCACCTTTCAAAGAAGAAATACGCACCTGGTAGACTGAGCAGCCCACAAGGACAGAATCCCCGTGGGAGCAGTTCTCATTCTGCTGGTGCAGATGTGATACTCGCGAGGGGCATCTTTCATATGCCATACACAAGCTCCCCAGGGCGCAGCCAGGCTGTGGCTCAGGGATCACAGGCTGTAGGCTCACGATGCCCAGGGAGCAGGCTAAGAACACCACCCCATCCCTCATATTCACAAAAGCTAACTGAGATTGTAAATGGGCATAGTGGTCTGTTACAAGACAGCCAGCTCTGCCCTAACATATATAAGCAGTATATTACCTCCTAACTTCAATCATTCTTCATTGACACAGGTTTTGACCCAGCAGTATGTGGCTAGCACTGCCCCCACAACTCCATACAGTCCGGAGACCATGAGATCCGGACCACATGTGGCTTCCTAAATACACCTGCCACATGCATCTGCTGCCTGGAACGCACCATCAGAACCACCCACCCTCTGACCAGCCTGCACACCGGAAGGAGCCCTCCTCCTCACCCTTCAAATGTTACAGCCACTGCGAAGTTTCACACAGCCTATCCCCAAAGACAGGAAGTCACTGTTTCCACCTCTGTGCCCCTAGAGTAATGTGTGCACGTTGCAATTACCGCTCATATTATAATTAGTTATTTATGTAGACCGTGAGCTCCCGAGGACAAGAGTTATGTGTTTTAATCATCTTTGTGGGTCCTCACTGCCTGGTGTTGTATGCTCCCACACAGGAGGGAAGGAAAGAGGGCTAGTGTGTCTCAGTGCTCATCTGGTCCAACCCCCTCACTTTACAGATGAGGAAACTGAGTCCCACAGAAGTAGGAGACTTTTCCCAAGATCACACATGGCCCTAAAGACTCAGCAAGGACTACATGAGATCCATTTAACCTTAATGAAGCACAAAAGCTCATCCTATTATTAGCAAAGTACAAATTAGAGATTTATCATTCTCCTCTAATGAATCCAGACAAAAATTTCCAACCTTGAAAACATCAGTGAAATAAGATTAGTCTCTCAAATACGGATCCAGTCTCGACATCCGTCCAGGATCCTCACCCTCTCCACAGCTTTTGACAGGGATGGCTTCCTTCGAAATTCAGTACTGATTGGAGTCACTGGAGAGTATCAGGGGAGGGGAGGGAAGAACTTCAGGCAGGGATTTAGTCACGTTATTCCTTCCAGCTTCACTGTATATTTCATGCTTTAGCAGATAAATCTGCATAGAGTGCTATTCATGTCTTCTAATTCCAAAAAGCTCTCCTGATTCTCATATAGGCTATTTTAGATTTAAGAAAAAAAAAAAGTTTTTCAGCTTCATTTACATTTTGCACCTTTTCATTCAAATGTAAGTTTTAATAAACACTAGTATAAATATTACAACAATTTTGCACATGAGTTATCTTGTAATTTACACTCTAAATTTATGTCTTTTGTAGTCTGTGGCATAAATCATTCCGTTCTTAGCATTAGTTAGCTCTTTGCTCTGGATAATAACGGCTTGGGCACCGTCCTCAAAATTTCACTTCGCTAGACTGAAACAGCCATGTAGACTCAGGCTCAAATGATTCATGGACAGAAGAACCAAAAACAAGTAAGAAGAAGGTAATTCCTGCGCTGTTTGACTACATTTTACCTTCCCCCAAATTCCGGCTCTCAGAAGATATTAGCCACAGAAATACTCTTAACATCATGTACTCTGGTGTTTGTGCCCATCACCCCAAGTCAAAGGGACTCATCACTCATAAAACTCAAACAGTCTCAAACCTGAGTGTGATATTTGCCTTGCAGGCTGACCGATCACGAGGAATCATATGGTAGTTGATCACTTACACGCTCTGAACTTGAAGTTCCTTGTTGATGACCCAGGGATATTTCAATGCCCGCACTTTGGTCTTGGGCAGTATTTAAGTTAGATAATTTACACAAACGTTCTCCCATCGGCTGCTGTGAACACTCACTCTGAGGGTAACACCCAGCGCCATCTTTCCTGCTCTCCCAGGAGTGGGGAATCACACAAGCACAGAGCTGGGAGGTGCCAGCAGCCACCCAGCCACGGTCAGGTTGAGGCCAAAGGACACCAGAGACACTTGTGCAGAGGAAATAAACCCCTTCAGACAAAGCTCTGCTCACACTCACTTCCCTCAAAGCCCAATCATTCACGTGAACAAAGGCAGCCTGTTCTCCAGCCCTTCCCCCACCCCCTGGAGCCATTCTGTCCTATAGATAGAAGAAAGGCCAAGGAGAAGTGGGTGACTCAGCGGTGGGAAGAAGAAAGTGAGAGGGAACGCATATTTGTCTTTCTTAGCCTCGATGTCCAGTTTCTTCCATTAGGAGTGAGCATCAGGGGTACTTGCCTTCCTCTCCCACAGCTGCTGAGAGATTCACACCCCAGAGATCTTTAATGCACTGCGTCCTCCAGAGACAGGGGCCATAAAAAGACTAGATTACTTACTTATATTATTAATAAGTTATGGCAATTAGGCTGGGTGATTCCTAAACGTTGCTGATTAAAAACTTTCTTGAGTGCTACTCGTTCACATGGCTAGTGTTTACCTCTATTAAAAATGATTTAACTACACTCTGGGTGAACCCCTCTCTTGTGCCTGGGTTAATAATTAGCAGTGCACCGAGCCACGCGGGTTAAGTGAGTTGGCTCTCCTTTATTTATCTATTGCTTTATTTTATGGGGAGAACTGGATGGCAGTCTTATTGCCCATTCAGTCTGCTAGGAATAATTTACTATTTCAATCCACAGTCCATGGCTATGGTTAGAGAAACCTTCACTATTATTACAATATCACACTTAGCCCACACCCCCACAGTATTCAAGATATGCCAAACAGTGAAAGTGTGCCTGACTTCCATAAGACTAGGGGAGGTAAAGTTACCAGTTCTCAAACAATGTAATCATACTACTCTCTCAATTTTGCTTTCTTTTCTAGGTTAAATTATATATGAGGGGAGTTTAGTTTCTTGAAAATGCATGCACTTAACTCCCATTTAAGAAGTCTCACCTGGGGAGATAGCTGTCTTGTGAGTCCTCCTGTGGTTTGAGCTACAGAAAGAAAATTCTCTTTCAAGTACAAGTGCTTTTACAGTAAAGCACTGTAAATTTTACTGGGACCCACTAACCAGGGGCCAAGGGAGGGACATAGGGAACAGGTGAAATGAACGAGGCTTTCTTGAATGGGCTAAGGTTCACCATTAACCAAAATCAGTTGCAAGACCAGCAGAGCTACCCCCTCACCAAATTTCAAAATCCAGCCAGCTTTACCCATGAATATGAAGAGTAACTAGAATTCAGTCTGCATACTGCAGTAAATCTCTATGAATGAAGTGAATTCTTTCTTTTCCATGTTGAAAAGTGGGCACACCAATGCCTCCTCTCTCGTCTTACACCAGCACTCCAGAGTAGTTCTCTTGACATTGATAAAGCCAAGGTCCAAAAAATGGCAGGTGGGTTTCCCAAGGAGGGCTGTGCTAATTCCTCCTCTCTCAGATATGATCCACTGCCATGTTACCACATAATTATGGCCACTGGATCCCATGACCTAAGACTGGGTCCTAGCCCCCAGCCAGGGGTAACCTCCTGTAGCCAGTGTTCCCATCTATAAACCATGAATGGGAGAGATAAGCTTCTTCCCTACCTTGAGGCTATGATGAGGATCAGGTTGGGTAATTTAATCAGAATAGAGAGAGGGACTTTGGCATCAGATCATAGAAGCTCAAATCCTTGCTAGTTCACCATCCTAGCCATGTTGGACTAGCTATTTAACCCCCCTGGGTCTTAGTGTTTTCATTTATAAAATAGAAATAATATAACTTTCTGTTTAGACTCAAAGGGATAGCCAAGATGCATGTGAAGCAATTAGCACGTAGTAGTTGGTTTATGGTACATGTTCAATGAGTGAAAGTTAATGTTATTGTAATAATAAGCAATAGGATAGCATAGAAAAGAGCTCAGGTCTTGAAGTCAGAGCCGGTTCCTCGCCTGACTGTGTGACCTTGGGCAAATGACTTTAACCTTCCCAAGCCATGCATTTCTCATTAGCAACATACAAATTAACAGTAGCTCACTTCTGTGCTACCTCCTCATGCTGTGGAGATTAAATGAGGTAATATATATAAAAATGCACTGTAACTAGTACTCCAAAAGAATTCTATAAACTGTAGGATTATTAGTCAACACACATGTATTGATGGACTACTATTTGAGAAGCCTTCATGACTTGTATAGGACTGGAAAAGTATTAGGGGGGAAAAAAAAACATTAAAATAAAATGATCGTTTTAATTCCTTCTTGTCATGTAGCTACATGCCATTAAGAAACTCTAAAGCCATTCTCAAATATTACCCGATGAATGAACTATTTTTAATGTGCGAGATCAGAGACCCAAGGACGTCCTATCTCCAAACACTTGTGATCTGAAGAGTTGTGCCTGAAACTCAGAAGTTCCACAAAGCCAGGGCCTGGCCTTTCTCTTTTGGCACCACTCACCCTTCTGAGATTGCCTATCTCTTCTAGACCTGTCATTATTTCTCAAGGTCACCATGTAAAGGGCTCACCCAGCCCTGCCCTGAGCTTTGACTCAAGTTTGAAACCACACTCCCAGAAGCCTAGGGTTCAAAGAAGGTAGGGGCATGGGGACAGCGGGAGTGAGACCCATTCTGCTGGACACAGTAGAGTTCTATGAAGAATTTGCCTTTAAGAATAAATAAAGGGTTCTGCTGCTTGATTAAATAAATTTTAAAGTCTGAACACAACAGACCACTTAAGTGGAGCCCCTTCCTATCCAGGTGCAAGTCTGTGCTCTCCTGGAGCACGGCCAGCGCCAAGGCTCCTCCAGAGCCCCAGCATGGCCTCCATGGCACCACCCGGAGCTGTGATTAGTCTCCTGTGTCTCCAAAGCCAGACAGCTCAGGCAGCCGCATGGCCATGAGCCCATCTCCACACTCTTCCTGTCTCCCCCAGGCTTCCTCAGGCAGCTCGAACTGAACACAGCCCCCTGAGTCACGGTGACTGGGCACTAGGCCTCCCTCCTCAGTCTCCAGCCCTTGATGCCAAACACTCACCCATTCTTTCATGCGCGTAGGCCTCGTTATCTCCCTCTGCTTTTTCTTCACTGTCTCCCTCTGGGTGCTGGCTAGGGAATGTTCTATGGTGTTCCTTGCTCCTGGCCTCTCCTCACCTTCTCTCGTGTTAGAAATGAAGACCAATACGTTGCCTGTCATTGGCGGACCTCTGAAGGCACGGGGCAGTCAGTAAATGTCTTCTAGTATTTGTGAGTAAGAAAAAAAATTTTTTTTTAAAGCCCTGAAGTACCTTCCTGCTACATTTTCTAGGGAATGTGCTACCAACATCAATCTTGGGCTGCGCGCTTGTAACCCATCAGCCAGCCCTGACGTGGGGAGGCAGTGTAAGAGATACAAGCTAGGAAGCCCTGAAGATTTTTACGACAAGCTATTCCTAGTATATCTCATTCCTAGCACAGAGGGATAAAGCTCTTAACTACTGAAAGAACATAAAAAAATAGATTTAGGAATAATACTTTTTATGATTGCATTCTGTATACTCTGAAAGTTATGTTCGAATGTGCTAGTACTTTATGGAGCTGATAAAGGAGAACAGTATGGCTTCCCAGCTAACAGTGTATTTTATATCCATTTAAAATGTTTTCTCTTAAATCGAATTACTTTTTGAGTAATTATAATAAGACTAATCTGGGCTTAATGAATTCATGTACAAATACTTTAGACTGCATTATTAAAACCTCTATGATATGAAACTATATTAAACTCAATCCCTCCAGCAACCAGCATTTTTCTTGGAAAAGAAAAGCATACATGACTTTCTCTGAATTCTTTTAAATCAGCTAACTGAGAAATCACAAGAAGCCACGTCGATAGCTCAAACAAAAGAAGAGTTTGATAAATAATACTGTTCTAATTTCCCCAAACTTACATGTCTGAATATTAATTAGGGGGGGTCACAGACGGTTTTTTTTTTTTAAAGACTTTATTTTTTTGACGGACAAGAGATCACAAGAGAGGCAGGCAGAGAGAGAGGGGGAAGCAGGCTCCCTGCTGAGCAGAGAGCCAGATGGGCTGGATCCCAGGACCCTGGGATCATGACCTGAGCCAAAGACAGAGGCTTTAACCCACTGAGCCACCCAGGCGCCCCAGAAAGTATTTTTATTAGGCATCCACGTATGCAAAGGGCTGAAGAGGCGGGCACCTTCCAGAAGAAATTAGTTTGGCTCTGATTAGCAATACTAAGACCACTATTGGTATTTAAAAAAAGAAAAAAAAAATCAACCTACAGCAATCAAGCCTTATGTTCTAAAAAGTCTCCCAACACAATGGCCTAAATACCTGGATTCTATCCGCAGTAGAGGCAAAGCCACTCATCTCTGGGATTTGATTCCTCCGGCTACAATCTGGTTTGATCTCTGAGGTCCCTTCCAGTTCTAAAGCATGATGGTTTTAAGTTGAAAATTACACACATTATATCAAATGTGCTCTTATGGCGTACAGCTTATTCATCATCGTACCCCTGTTAAATTACATTCACAGAAAAAAAAATTTTCATTCTCTGCATTTCACTATATCCACAAACATATCCATAATACAGCTGGTGGTTTCTAATTTATCCCAAGATATTATCTCAGGAGTAAGGTCTTTTTTCCCATTACACATAAATTATAAACCATCTGAAATCTTTAAGGTTTTCATGCTGTCTTCCATCAATTTTTATGCCCCCCACCCAACATATACTTCCCAAAAGATGTTCTAGCCGTTCTGTTTCCAAGTCAACTGACTTCAGTACCTGTATGTTCCTCACGCAGGTCTGGGAGAGCCAGGCTTTGATAAGATTGGTTGCCCAGATTTCTAAACTCAAACTAAATGTTTACAAATGTCCAACAGGATATGTCTCTCTCTTTGCCAGGTGATCATTACCAGGATAGACAACTTTTAAGTAAACATAAGACAATGGCCATCATCATTATTCTGATGGTTTGGCACAGATTACTATCAGGAGAGCTCCCAGGAGCCAGAGACAATTAAAGTCTGAGTTCGGAGAAGCTCCCCCCAGCATCAAGCATTGCTGATTAGAATGATTTAGGAAGTGAATATGTTTTGGCAAACTGGCCTACACATCTTCAGGGAGAACGTTTGGCCACGGGAAACACTCTGGCCCGACCTCAGTTTCAGTCTTGCCCTACCAAAAAGCCTCGGGATAAATGGGGACAAATCATTTACGCACCCTAGGTCCCAAAGGGGGTTTGACTAGAACACCTCTGCTATTCTTTCCAGGTCTATTGTTCTCACCTGAACGTCCCAGGAACCCTTCCTGGGGACTCAGCTGTACACCCCAGATCACCTGCCTGTCCCCCTGGTGCACTAATGCACTCTTGCCATTTTCTCTCTTTCTCTCCGCCAGAGCTGGAGGTACCAGGATGCCAGCGATGTTCTGTCCATCAGAATCCCAAGGTCTGAGGCAGAATACTGGAGTATAGTGGACACATCTTCGTAGTAATAATAACTAAAATGCTTTCAGAGTGTTCAATATATCACCCACTATTTTAAGTATTTCATACAGATTGCCTTAATCCTCTCCATTCCCCGAAAAGTTAGCAATCATTATTATTCTCATTTTACATACACAGAAACAGAGGAGCAGAGAGGTTAGCTGAAGTTACCAAAGGTCACAGGGAAGCAAGTGATCTGGCTTCACACCCCAGCTCCTAACCCTGACGCTACACTGTCTCTTAATGAATGGCCAATATGGATAGACGCGTGGAAGCTTAACGGCCCAAGTACCTCAGTCCTTCAAACAGTTCAGGGAGTTAGCACAAGCCATACCCATAATGCTTTTTTCATATCCGCAGCCCCATAGTTCCAGAATGCCAACCACAATTTTTTCTTTACCTTTATTATCTGTGGATTTGGGGTCCCGTTGTGGAAATCACCTGGGTGAGCCCTGACTTTGTTAAAACTTTACAAATAATCTTAAAAAAAAACTACAATCTCTGTAGGTTTATGGCAACCGCTGAGGTAAAGGAAGGATATGAGGACAAGACGCAGAGCCAGATGGAAGGCTAAGATTCTAAGAGGCGGCTAAGTTAAGTGAGAACGATTCAACACAGGGCCGCACACCAGAGTGACAAAGATTGGTACGGCTCACAGACGGGTCATCTTTCTGAGGCCCAGGGAGAGGTAAGGGGACAGAAAACGTAGGGTGGGAGGAAGTGCGTTGTAGGCTGTACTCATACGGGCTCTGCACTCACAGGCTTGGAGCCGGGAGCTGGTTCGGCCACTGGCCAAGTTCACTGCCCCCTCCGAGGCTCTGCACCCCCACCGGTTACCCTGGGAGCCACAGATGCTCTCAGGGGGATTCAACCTCATGCAGCTCCTAAAGCCAACAGCGTCCCGCACACAGAAGGTTCTTAGAAGCAGGTGTTTGGGGCAGAGACTTGTGAGAAATGAAGTTTCCTGATATCACGAAATCAACACACTCTTTTGGACCCCTAGACCCCGCGCTTATTGTGATGAGTAAAACATACTTGCCGGGGTCTGGATGCAAAAAGCCTGCTCTCCATGCCCAGCAGCCCCCTGGTCAGATTTGTTCCCGAGGAAGCAAGATCAATGTTTATTTTGCAAGAAAACATTAAGCCCTGAAGTATGACCCCGTACCCGATATGACATACATGCCAGTATCTTGCCGAGAGAGGTGGGAGCGAGTAATTAAATATGAACGACAGGTACTTCATGAACCTTTCAGCGTGTGAGTCTTTCTTCTGGAAGGCAGTATGTTTTTTTAAAGTCGTCTGCTCACAGGCTTGGTAGATAACGCGCTCCTCTCTCTTCCCCATCATGCCCACGCGTGGCAGGACCTCACGCCAGGCTGAGCTCTTCTGCAGGGGGCCGGGACCCTCCAGGGGGCAGAGGACCAAGAGAGCTGAGGACCTCCCGATTGGCCTCTGCAGCTGTAAGGTTTTATCCTTGGGAGGAAGAGCCGGCAAGTAATAAATGTTGGCACCACACAATACACCCCACTGGGCTGCTTTTCAGAATGACAAGGCAAAGTTCACTCGGCAGCTTAAGATTCTTTTAAACCTGTATGATATTATTCACTGGCTTAGCACAGTCATGAGATGTAAATGTCATCTCATGAAGGATTTGCGCCGTTGGCTGGCCCTGAAGGAAACGATCCCAGCATCTTACAGAGCTTGAGAAATTTTAAGCATGCTTTCTGTATAATATGTATACATAAACACACACACACACACACACACACACACGTGCACCCTGTGCATACACAGGGTGCGTGCGTGTGTGTGTGTGTGTGTGCATGTGTGTGTGTGTGTGTGTGTGTGTGTATTTTTTTCCAGCATCCTGTCTATTATTCTTCAAATCCAGAATCTGGGTTCTAGCTCCAGCCCTGTCCCTAACTGTTTATGGCTGGCTCTTAGTCCCTCCTGGAGTCCCTCAGTTTTCTCACCTGTAATTGAGGATAAAGCCAAACTTTACTGTTTTTCCGATGAAAACATAAGATAATGGATGTAATCACACCCAGAAAAAATAAAGTTAAAATTTTTGATGCCTTTTTAGCATTCTGTGGAGCTGATGTACTGTATTAAACAATCAATGCACCTAAAAGAAGCTAAAACCCAGATCCTACAGACAGTTTATGATAAAAAGGAGTGTCAGACACACGCAAGGCAAAAGTGTTTAATTCTTCAGAGAAAGTAAGACAGCAGAGTGAGGAAAGAAGAAATCTCAGGAATGGGGCTTCATGGACCAGGTCCAAACTAAGTTGGATCGCGAAGGGCAGTCTGAAAGCCAACATTTATTGAGTCTTTATTTCTAAGGGTCCTCTTTAGAAATTATAGAATATATAGAGAGATTATATAAAAAATTATAGAAAATATAAAGAAATATATATTTATGTACAAAATAGATAATATATATTTTGTTTATATATTTGTATATAAAATTTATTTATATATAAAAAGATATAGAAATATATAATTATAGAAAATATATAGAAAATACAATGCTCTCCAAAACTCTATGAATTAAATATCATTTTCTATCTTCTTTTTATCAATAAGTTAATTTGCCAAAGATCCCAGCAGCAAATCTCACTGTAGGACACTTTCTCGTCACCAGGGCACTGTAGAACCAAGAAGTGGAAATGAGAGAAAAGGGAGAGACAGGACAAGTGACTCCAAAAAAAAATAAAATGGGCTCATGGGAAGCCAGAAAAGACCTAAGGAAGTGGAGATACATGCTGTATTCACAGACTGGAAAGCTCAATAATGTTAAGATATCCGTTCTCTGCAAATTGATCCATAGATCCAACACAATCCCAACTGTAATTCTGCCAGACTTTATGCAGGAAGTGAGAAGCCAATTCTAAAATTTATAAGAAATACAAGAATTAAGAATAGCCAGTCATCTTTCAAAAAAAAAAAAAAATAAGAGCAGAGCAAAGTCAGAGGACTAACACCACTCGACTTCAAGACATATAATAAAGCCACAGTAATCAACAGAGAGTGTTACTGGCATTAAGACAGACAAGTCGATCAATAGAGTAGGATAGGGAGCACAGAAACAAACCTGCATTTTTACAATCATTTGATGTCTGAGAAAAGAGTCAACTCAGTCCAATGGGGAAAGGCAAGTCTCTTCAACAAATGGTACTGGAGGATCCATAGAGAGAAAAATAAACTTAACACCTGCCTCTCACCACACACAGAAATTCATGATATGTCCTAGACCTATAAATAAATGCTAAAACTATTATTTTTCTAGGAAAAAGCATAAGAAAATATTCTAGTGTAGGAGTAGGTAAAGATGTCTTAAAAAGTATTCTGAAAGCAACAGCAATAAAAACAAAAAGAAGTTAACTTTCATCAAATTTTAAAACTCTGCTCAATAAAGGACATCATTAAGAAAATGAATAATGAGCTATTTGGGGGAGAAAATATTCACAAAACCTGTATCTAACAAAGGTCTGGTATCTAGTATTTGTAAAGAACTCCTTCAACTCAGTAATAAAAAGACAAACAATGCAACATTTAAAGTGAGTGAAACACTTGAACAGACACTTCACAAAGAAAAATATACAACTGATCAATAAGCCCGGAAAGAAGTGTCTAACATCATTAGTCATATGGGAAATGCAAATTACAACCGTAATAATGTATCAGTATGCACTCAGAATGGGTAAAATTAAAGAGACTCACAACATCTAATGTCAGTGAGGATTCATAAATTGCACCTGAAACTCCCCATTGTTAGTAACAGTGTAAAATGGCATTACTTTGGGGAAAGGTCTGGTAATTTCTTAAAGACTACACATATACCTACACCATGATCCCACAATTCTGCTCTAAGGTATTCACTCAAGAGAAATGAAAACATACATCCACAAAAACAATGTGTACACAAATGTTCATAACACTCAGAAATAGTCCACATGTCCATCAACAGGAGAATGGATAAACAAATTTAAGTATATTCAAATAATAGAGTACTATAATATAAAAAATGGAAATAGTGATATATACAACAGGAATAAATCTCATTAATATCATGCTGAGCAAAGGAAGCCTTACACAAAAGAGGACATACTGCCTGGTTTCATTAATATAAAATTCTAGAAGAGGCGAATGAATCAATGGGTGAAAAAAATGGCAGTACTCCCCAAACTGATCCACAGATTCAACACGATCCTATCAAATCCAGCTTTCTTCGCAGAATCTGGCAGGGGATCCTAAAATTCATATGGAATATTAAGGAATCTTGAAGATCCAAAACAATCTTGAAAAAGGAGAACAACGTTGGAGCTCTCATACTCCTACGTCCCAATTTCAAAACTTCCTACAAAACCACTGTCATCGGGACGCCTGGGTGGCTCAGTGGGTTAAAGCCTCTGCCTTCGGTTCAGGTCATGATCCCAGGGTCCTGGGATCAAGCTCCACATTGGGCTCTCTGCAAAGCAGAGAGCCAGCTTCCTCCTCTCTCTCTGTCTTCCTCTCTGCCTACTTGTGATCTCTGTCTGTCAATAAGTAAAATCTTTAAAAAAAAAAAAAAAAAAACCACTGTAATCAACACAGTGTTACATGGGTTAGACACATAGATCAATGGAATAGAATTGAGAGCCCAGGAAAAAAACCTTCGCTCACATTTATAATCAACTGAATTTTGGATAATTCCATGAGGAATTACGGGGGAAACATAATCTTTTTAACTAATAATGATGGGACAGCTGGATATACCCATGTGAAAAACTGGACTCTTATTTCACACTACATATAAAAATTAACTCAGAATGGATCAAACATATAACAAATCTACAGAACTCTCGGTATAGTCACTATTCATATTTTGCCATGTTTCTTTCTATGAATATTCTTCTCATGAATATGTATTTGCTTTTTTCCAGTTGAGATTACAATATAACAATATGTCAGTGTTAATACAAAACACTTTATATGTATAATTCTGAAGAATAATCTAGGTAAGCACTAATTTTTCCTCTTTAAAATCATTCTCCTACCTTTGGACACATATTTCCAATTTCTTGCGTTAAACTGAAATTGAGGGGCACCTGGGTGGCTCAGTGGGTTAAAGCCTCTGTTTTCGGCTCAGGTCATGATCTTACGGTTCTGGGATAAAGCCCCAGATCAGGCTCTCTGCTCAGTGGGGAGTCTGCTTCCCCCTCTCTCTCTCTGTCTGCCTCTCTGCCTGCTTGTGATCTGTCAAGTAAATAAATAAAATCTTTAAAAAAAGAAAAAAACTTGGGACTCCTGGGTGGCTCAGTTGGTTAAGCAGCTGCCTTCGGCTCAGGTCATGATCTCAGCGTCCTGGGATCGAGTCCCACATCCGGCTCCTTGCTTCGCAGGAAGTCTGCTTCTCCCTCTGCCTCTGCCTGCCATTCTGTCTGCCTGCGCTCACTCTCTCTCCCTCTCTGACAAATAAATAAATAAAATCTTAAAAAAAAAAAAAAAAACTAAAATTGAGATTAGGGAAAAAAAAAACTCTTAAAGGGCTAAATCTTTGTGGATAAATATTTGTACCACTGAGCTATACTGAGCTGAGAATTTAAATGAATGAATATAGTTTCTTAACTATGACATCAAAAGCACAAGCAATGAAAGAAAACACAGAGAGCCTAAATATCTTCAAAATTAAAAATTTCGTGTATAGGGGAGCATCTCTCTACTTAGAAGGGATGCTGTCCAAGTCATAAAGGGATGCTGCCCAAGTCACTTAATAAAGCCAACTGCATCTTAAAAAAAAAAAAATCATGTCTCAGAGAGCACCATCAAGAAAGTGAAAAGACAACCCACAGGATTACAGAAAGTAACTGCAAATCATCTATTTGATAAGGCACTCATATCTAGACTACGTAAAGAATTATTATTACTTAAAAATAAAGACAGCAATAACCTAATTAAAAAATGGGCAAAGAATCTGAATATACATTTCTCCAAACAAGGTACATAAATGGCCAATAAGCACATGGAAAGTCTCTCAACGGCATTACGCATCAGGACAACACAAATCAAAACCACAGCGATGTAACACTTCACAGCCACTAGGATGGCTATCTGCAAAACAACAGTCAATACCCAGTGTTAATGAAGAGCAGTAGAGACTGGAACACTGCTGCTGGGAATTCGAAAATACAGGCTTGGAAGAAGAGTCTGGCATGACCTCCAAAGGTCAAATAATGAATCACCATATGATCTTCATTCAAGTCCCAGGTATACACCCAAAAGAAAGGAAAACAGATAAGGGGCCCTTGGGTGGTTCAGTCAGTTAATCATCCAACTCTTGATTTGGGCTCAGGTCATGATCTCAGTGTTGTGAGATCAAGCCCTGCATCAAGCTCTACACTGGGTGTGGAGTCTGCTTAGGATTCTCTCCGCCCCCCCAACCCCGCTCTGCTCACTCTCTCTCTCTCTCAAGAAAAAAAAGAAAGAAAGAAAGAAAGAAAGAAAGAAAGAAAGAAAGAAAGAAAGATGAAAGGAAAACATATGTCCCCACAAAACCTTATATATGACTTCTCACAACAGCATGAGTCATAATCACCAAAAAGTGGAAACAACCAAAATGGCCGTCAACTGGTAAATGGGTATTTCCAAAGATGATCTATGCCAACCTCTGCCTCTCGGGGCCACAGCTGGGCAAGCCAATCTCATAACTGCATCCAACTCTTCATCTTATGAACACCATCTAAATAAACTCACATGCTTGGATGTTGGCACCATGCTGCATACTGGGCACAGATGAAATACAGCATCTCCTCTCAAGGAATCGCAGCCTGGTGCCTCAGTCTACACCCAGCCATGGGCGGCCACAGAGCCCTGGAACATGGGAGTCTGAACTGAGATATGCTCTGGGTATAAAACAGATACTGCATTTCAAAGACTTGGTCAGAGAAAAAAGTAGAACAGTTAATAATTTTTTATACTGAATTACATGCCGAAATGATATTTTGGATTAATGGGGTGAAATTAAATGTTAAAGTTTATTCATCTGTGTGGTTTTTTTTACATCTTGAATATGGTACAGAAATTTTTAAGTGACATATATAGCTTTGTACTCTTGGGTAGTACTGGTTTAGATTTTTAAATATAAATAAATCATCGAAATCCTCCTGGTCCCCCGTGCGTTAGAGGATCATTTCATGCAGACTCTAAATGGTGATTAACTTTGAAGTCCACTCAGCAGTTATAAAATGCTTGCTGCCCTGCAATTATGAAGGCACAAAAGGTTCCTTGTTTGCTGCCCTCTGCCAATTGGTCCCTTGGACTAGAGTCGAAGATGTTCAGCACGGCCTTTAAACATTGGTGTGCCCAAGTCATTACAAAGCACAAATGTTTCCCAAATAAGGCAGGCCCAGAAAACTTTGTCTGAACTCTTTAAGACTCATGATCAAAAGGACTGCCTTTTAAAATGATGGAAGACCGAACTGAGATGACAGACCCCCATTCACAGAGAGAGAACTTTTCCTAAGAGGGGTTTCATCTCAAAGGGGCTTTGCATGTCATCTGGGAGGTTCCCCTGGGCACGCCACACTTGTGAACCCTGAATGGTTCAGGCAGGTTTCTGCTTCTCCTTCTCCAAGTCTCTCTTTGATCTTCATGTCCAGGTTAATAAGAACAGGGTCTGCGAAGCAGAGGCAAGCTCTAGGTCCTGGGCCCTGCTGAAACTTAACACAAAATCCAGAGGTATGTCTGCACCCCAAGAAAGGAAACAGAAATGGACTTCAGTGTGGCTGGTGATAAAGATATCATCACTGGGCAGCAGAGTCAAGATATCCCATGTTGCTTCTTCTCCATCCCAACAACACCCAAAGAACCCTGTCAAACAACGGACGCTTTCCTTCCTGCACTCTGGAGTTAGATCAGATTTGGAGGCAAAGTAACATGGTCAGAGCTGGTAAGTGGCACAGTCATGACTCCAACTCCATGCTACCTAATTGCAAAGCTACTGTCCTTAACAGGCACCAAGCCATACCATCACGCTCTCATTCCACAAATGCTACTCACTACTGCATGTTGTGGGATGAGGTGAGGGTGATCTTTTTTAAAACGATGTAAGAACTAGAATCCTGCCTCCACAAATGAGATACTCTCAAATTCTTGTACTTTCTTCTCTTCAGAGCTTCCAGTAAGTTGCAATAGAAGACAGTTTCATTGACTTGATTGCCTCCATTACAGAATGCATTATGGAAGCCGAGACAAAATTTCTCAGAGTCCTTTCATTTCTTCGGAGAACTCAACAGGTAGACGTGGAAAGTGGGCTCAATTGTGTGTCCTGTCACATGAGAGACGCTTCTTCTGTGGGCTCATTCGTGAAAGAGTGTTCCGTCAACCACCCCGGCCCCAGCACTGAGGGCAGGCACCCACTGTGCTCGGTACCAGGCATATACAAAGCCCAATAGACCATAATCTCTGCCCTCTAGGATATTTCGCAGTAAGTGCCTATCAAGTTATTTTAAAGGGCCTTTGTTTGGGGCAAAGTGTGCTATAAAGAACAGAGCTCATTTCTGGAGCCAGTCTGTGGCTTGAGACATCTTCAAATTATAGCAGTTGTTACAAAATGTACCTGACTTAGAGTTTCAAAAGAACTGGCTGTAACATGGCTATTTCTAGCCAGAGTGTTTCAGGGCTTGGGTAATCAAAACGTCCTTTTCTGTTCTTCTCCCACCCCTCCCATTATCGCCCAGGCTTGGTAGTCAGTGAGCAATTGGCTGCCTTTGAAAGCCCTGGGTGGTGTGATTTGGAAAGTTAAAGGAATTATGATGGAAATGTCATTGCAGGCTAACAGAAGTTGGGAGGGAGGCTCTGAGGATGAGATTTAAAGGGGTTTCAATCATCTCCCAGCTGGGCAGCCCTAGGAAGCCAGGAGGGCTCCAAAGAATGGCCAAGGGCACTAGGCTTCTCTCCCTCTGCTAAGGTGTGCAGAATAATGACTCCCTAGAGACATCCACCTTCTAATCCCTAGAACCCACGGCTATGTTACTTACATGGCAAAAGGGACTTTGCAGAGGTGATTAAATTAAGGGTCTTCAGATGGGGAAATGATCCTAGATTATCTCGGAGGACCCAATCTAATCATCACTCTGAATCCTTGAAAGCTGAAAACCCTTCCCAAGAGAGAGGTTCAAGAAGAACAAAAGGGCCGGAGAGATGCTAAGTTGCTGACTTTGAAGATGGAGGAAGGGAACCGGCAGCCACGAAATGCAGGTGGCCTCCAGACGATGGGAAAGGGATGGAAATGGATTCTCCCTCAGAATCTCCAGAAAAAAATCACAGCCCTGCTAACACCTTGATTTTAGCCCAGGAAGATCCATACTGGATTTTGAACCTAAAGAACTACAATAACTTTGTATTGGTTAAGTTACACAATTTGGGGTAATTTGTGAGAGCAGCAGTAGAAAACGAATATGCTGGTTACATCCAACCAAACAGTGGGAAGGTCAGGCAATGAGGCAGAGGGACTGTACAGTGAGTGCACAGCCAGAATGGTTGACTTAACCAACTAGTCAATTCTATCCAAAACAAAGCTCAAGTATTTTTATGGAATGACCTAGTACAAACTTCATCAGAGCACGGGGACGTGGAGAAGGAGCCCACACTCTGGGCTGATTGTGTATGCTCTTGTTGTCTCTACCCAACTCTCAGTCCTTGTTGATCTAGAGCTGCTGAGCACCAACAATGATATCAGACGGACCTGTTCTCCTGTGGAAGGAGATTAGGGAAAGGAAGGGCAGTATTCCCCGTCTTAGTCCTAAGACTTGAACCCTCCCCAATTCTCTTAATGGCTACATCATGTGTTCAATACAGGGCAGATAGTTGCAGTGACTAATGGAGATGAGGAGGTGGCTCTCCTCCTAGTTTAAAACACAGACATAGACTCACGTTTCTATAGAGATAGTCAGCTGCAGGATGGCCCTTCCCCCTAATACATGCATGTTTTAAGGAGATCTGTTAGTGCTAGGGCTCTGTTAATGATGGAGGACTGCGTGCTGGAGGGACTGGTGGCATCCTTGCCCCTCTTCTTTTTTCTGTAAAGGTGAGATGATAGTTTATCTTAAGCAGTTCACCGATACAAATATCCATGTGGGAGGGGAGGCTGTTCCACAGTATTCTGTATCCCCACTTGGGACCCCCTGGGAGCTTAGTTTTCCCCTTGATTTCCCTGGAGATCACTAGCTATGACTTTGACTTAAAATTCACAAGGAGCTTCTTTTGGCCATTTTTGTACTTTATGAAACCATTTCTCCAAGGGAGTAGTCACCCACCCATTTGACAACTTTCTGGAACACTCTCTCCATGTCGAATCTCATCAACCCAAAGGGCATCAGGTAATTGAGGACTTACAACCCAGTCTGAAGTGGGGTTCCCTTTTTTTTAAGACTTTTTACTTTTTTTTAGAAAGCTTGTATTTGTTTGTTTGAAAGAGAGACAGAGAGAGCAAATGGGGGAGGAGCAGAGGGAGAAGGACAAGCAGACTCTGAGCTGAGCATAGAGCCCAAAAAGCGGCATAATCCCATGACCCTGAGATCATAACCTAAGCCAAAAATCAAGAGTCAGGATGCAAATCAAAATCAAGATGCTAAACCAACTGAGCCACCCAGGTGACCCTAGACTTTATTATTATTAATTTTTTAATTAACATATAATGTATTTTTGCCCCTGGGGGACAGGTCTGTGAATCGTCAGGTTTACACACTTCACAGAACTCACCATAGCACACACCCACCCCATTGTCTATAACCACCGTCTCCCTACATCCGTACCCCCCAGCAACCCTCAGTTTGTTTTGTGAGATTAAGAGTCTCTTATGGTTTGTCTCCCAATCCCATCTTGTTTCATATAGACTCTTTACTTAAGAGCAATGTCTACACCCAACATGGGGCTCAAACTCATGACCCTGAGATCAAGAGCCCCATGCTCTACCGACTAAGCCAGCCTAGTGCCCCTACAGTGTGGTTCCTGACCAAAGGGACTCCTGATCGATCATGATTTTTACCACCATTTCCTAAGTGCCTGCTCTATCCCAAGTACATCACATGAATTTTCTGATTTAATCCTTACAGCATCCCTGAAAGATAAACAGCATCATCACATTTTAGAGACGAAGACTAATAATTTGTTCAAGATCACAGCGATAGAAAGGAAAGAGCTGGACTCAAATGAGTTCTCTCTTATGACAAAGCTCAGGTTTTGCTCACTAGACATGTGGTCTCCCAAGACTGGAACTATTTGCTCCCCAAGAGTTTCTAGGAATGTGCCACATGAATATACATACACACAAAGGCTGCTGTATGCCGGTTCTCAGTTGAAATCCAGCTTCTCTGGTTAGTTAAGGGAAGAGTTCTTGATGTTATAAACAAGACTGGTTTCAGGGGCACCTGGGTGGCTCAGTGGGTTAAGCCTCTGCCTTCAGCTCAGGTCATGATCTCAGGGTCCTGGGATTGAGCCCCACATTGGACTCTGTGCTCAGTGGGGAGCCTGCTTCCCCTTCTCTCTCTGCCTGCCTTTCTGCCTACTTGTGATCTCTGTGTGTGTGTGTGTCAAATAAATAAATAAAACCTTAAAAACAAAAAAAAGAAGAAGAAGGACTGGTTTCACTAGAAATATTTATTGAGCAACTACTAGACAGTAGCCATGCATAGAAACAGGGCTCCGGCCTTGAAGAAACCAGGTATACGTGCACACACATACACACACACACCACTGAAAGACAAAAAAAAAAAAAAAAATACTTTATCAAAGCTGTCAGCAAGAGAAGTGTTACTTTCCTTTTAATTAAAGCAGCAGCCACCACAATTAATTCAGTAAACTTCAGAGAGGATGAACTTCGACTTCAAAGCAGAAGCTGAAGGAGATCATGGGAGTGTGGAAATACAGAACGTCTTCTGGAATAAGGAAGCATCTTTGCGTTTGTAGGGGAGAACAGAATGAGAGGAAGCTAGAAAGGTAGGACAGGGCTAGATTACAGCGTGGGAAAGCCTGAATGCCATGTTAAGGAAAATTTGGACTTTATTTTCTATTTTCAAAATATTTTTATACATCTTAAATACTTTCCATGGGGAACAAAGAAGAGTTCTGAGCAGGAAAGTAAAATGTTGTGCTTGGAGGGAATTCCTGAAAGAGGTAAAGGGACCGTCAATGGCAGATGGGTCCCAGAGAAGGCAACCAAGCAGGCACAAAACCCGTCCCCAGGACTGTTTCAAGAGCCTGTGAGGTCTGAGATCCAGCAGACGGCCTCAAATTCCGACTCCAGCTTTTTCATTAGCTGGCTCTGTGACATAAGCCACATGAGCCTCAGTGCCCCCATGTCTTTAGTTCAATAACACGGAACTAAGTAATTGCTAAAACCACATCTACCTCTAAAATTTTATGATTCAAAGTTATACATTTGTACCCACTGCAGCAAATACACCTTTGTATCATATAAAGCATGGAGATAACTCATCCTAAGATCATTTGGATCTTGTTGCTGACTCAAATGATGTAATTTGTAGGAAGTATTTTTTTCAGTGTGTGTATGTTAGGTAAATCCAAGTGAAAACTTCTTGTTCTGAATGCTACCTTGATGAAAAAATGTTTTTCTTTCTTAAAAAGTATTCCCCTTTTCCCCTTTCCAGATTCTAGACCTCCATCTTAACTGAAAACCGCTGCCAACCTTTTCCCAACTCACCTGCTTAGTGAAGAAAAATAATCTGTTGGAATATACCCATAAATTTAAATTCTAACTACAATATAAAAGCTAATGCCCTGTGACAGGCATTACTTCACATTTCCACAACACCTAAATCAAGACCTGGGCACACAAGCTTATTTAGAAATAATTCTACCTAGTTGTGGATCAAGGGCACTTCCTTCTGCAAACAAGACCATTTCAGAAGGATTTCCTTAAAATGTGGTTCTGTCTGTAGCAGATAAGTTCATGTTATTTGCAGGTCCACCTGGGACCCCAGGAGGAAGACAGAGTATAGACAGAGGAGGAGAAGGCAGACCCATCACTTTCTTCCTCAATGG
Source organism: Mustela lutreola (assembly GCF_030435805.1). Lineage (NCBI taxonomy): Eukaryota > Metazoa > Chordata > Mammalia > Carnivora > Mustelidae > Mustela > Mustela lutreola. The sequence continues at coordinate 14,159,093 of NC_081293.1, read as the reverse complement.
CTCACTATTCCTTCTCACCAACAAATGTCCAATAATTCAAATGGGTGAGAGAGTGTTGGTCCTTTATGCCAACCAGCCAGCCCTGCTGCTGGACTCTGGAAACTATTAAAATAAACAAGTTAAAAAATTAAACATGCTTCATATTATTTCAAAATAATATGGGCTAAAACACTAGCGAGTTCATCCTCCTGGGGAATCTACATTACGGAGTGTAATTTGGCAACCCTCCAGGATCTTGTCTTCAAAAGCTGTTGGGTGATTTAAAGAGATGAGTATTTTAGTGCCTTGACTTCTCCTTAAATATACATCATTTGAATGAATCCATTTATTGTAAATATCAAGGCATTGTGTTTAAAATTTCATCTCTCAAAAAAAATTCTCTGCCATTTTTCTTCAAACCTTTTATGATATTTAAATGATCCCTAATTAAAAAAAAATACTAATCCTGGTGTTTAATGATGATAAAAGACTTTTCTATTTTTGTAACAAATCAGAACAAAAGCTATTACAGAGTAATTAAACACCACATTCAGCAGAGATACCGAGAAAGGGAGAACTGCAAATTACTTTTTACAGCTTGTTCTGAAGTTTTCTGAAGTGGAACACATTTTAATCATTAAACTCCTCAAAGGTGTTCAAAAGTAATCAGGAGGGTTGTGGGATAACCTCCACTTGTAGGGTACCAAAGCTTCAGATCTTCCCAGGGGCTTCCATCAAGGACTGTCACCAGTCTGAGGGCCCATCCGTCAGAGTTAACTGCTAGAAAGCCCACTTTTCATGTGTTTTCCTACTTTGGGGGGGGGGGGGTTTGGTGGGGGGGGGGGTGCACAGAGATCTCCAGCCTTTAATTAAATACAACAGGCTAGTTCAGGTTAAAGAACAAGTGACTTGAAGTTCATGTCTAAACCAGAACCCTGACAAGTCAGTCTTTAGTTCTTTCCTGTTATTATTTTAAAAGGTATAATTAATTTTAATTGAATGAGTCAGCTTTCTGAGTATACCTGGCAGTGTGTAAGCATATTAAAATGTAAGGATTCCCTGCCTTATGGCATTCCCAGGATTCGTTCCCTGCATCTCCGTGCAATCCAGTTAATGATCTCTCCAGGCAGGCAGCCTGGGCAGACGATGCGGCCGCCCATAAACCCCTCGGTGTACACACCCCTCACTCAGCATCCTCTCCAGTGACACCCTCCCCACTCATTAGATCACAAGCTCCCTGGAGGCACAGCCCTCCTGCTCCCCTTGGCCACCTGGCCCCCTCACCCGCTCAGCAGAGCCACGACCTATCAGCTGCCCCCAATCCATCAGCAACTTCCTCCTTTAAAGGTATCCGTCCTGCCCAACTGGCTCTTCTTTGAAAACTGAACCATCTAAATACAGTTGATCCTTTAACGACCTGGACATTAGGGGGGCGCCCACCCTCCCCGGTCCCTGATCTGCTTTTAACGTTTGACTCCCCCAAAACTCAACTACTGATACTTTACTGGAAGCCTTACGGATAAACAGTTGGTTAACACATATTTTGTATGTTATATGTATGACGTACTGTATTCTTGCAATCAAGTAAGCCAGAAAAAAGAAAATCCTAAGGAAGAGTGAATACATGCGTGTACCAAACCGTAAGGGGAAAAAAATGCACATATAATTAGGCCTACGTAGCTTAAACTTCTGTTGTTCAAGGGTCAACTATACTTGGCATGGTTTCTTCTAACAATTACACTTGGTTTTTCATTTTTCCCCAACACAAATTATGCATAAAGGCCCACCTCACATAAAAGGGGGAAAAAAGAATTATTGTCCTTAGAGCTCACTGAACATGGCTTTGGGGAAGAGTCTGTCATTTACTATAATCAATGTTCCCTGACATGGAGCATGGGAATGGGCTTCTGCAGATCGATGCATTTTGGGATATGACCCCTTTTGTCTCTCTCCTCAGTCCCTGGGTTGAACGAGCATTTTAAATCTCCCTTCTCTATGGGAGAAGGTAAAACTGTACTAATATTTACGACCCTGATGAATGAAGGCAGTCTTTTTGTGCTAAACCAGAACACAGCTCTGACTATCCTACTGCCGTTTTTCTTTTCTTGGTCACCTTTGAGGAAAAGGCCCACAGCCAGCTTACCTTAGTTTCCCTACCCAGCGAGGCCTTGAAAGTGCTGAGAAGAACTTCTACCCATTCAATTCTAATCTGGTGAGGGTTCAAACTACTTTTAACTGGATAACATCTTGGGAATCTAGAGAAATAAAGGGACAAGCATAAAGAAGAAAACAGCTCCAACTGGCGTGGAGAAATAGGGGCTAGCATCCTAAAATTTAGCCAGTCTTTTTCACCTCGGGATTGCTGTTTCTGAACCCCCAGGGCATAGCCTAAACTTAAAATACAAGGCAGAAGAGACCTCACTTGGTCGGTCCATTTGGATCCAGTTTAGCAAACTCCTCATAGACAAGGGTCTCGGAACCTAGTCATGTTCTCCACTAGATCACTCAGTGGCCTTGGGCAATGCGTTTGGCCTCTTAATGTCCCTCCTTGTATATACAAACATTCTTTAATGTAAAACACTCCACACTTAGGAAAACTGTATAATTCAGGGACCCAACACAGAGCCCTGGGGAGGTGCAGAACAACACTTGGAAAATCTCAGTATTCATTCTCCAGACCCAGGAATGAGGGACATCAGCACTGCTCTCAGCAGACAAGCAAACCGAACCATCCTCTTGGAGGTGGTTAACCAAGGCCAGCCGAAGGCAGGAAGCATGTGACTAAATGGTCATTGCAGCTTATCTGAAAATTTATGATAAGCCAGAGTTTCCCTAGGCTGTTAAATTAAAGTTCCTTTTTCTGATCCACAGTTTCTTTTCCTAAGAAATGAGTCTCAAACTGCATCTATCCCGCCAATGATGAGTAAGATGGCACTGATGACATCGGATTAGACATCCTAACATCTTGTTGAAGTCCTGTACAAAACATCCCTGCACCTCCGGGCACTGAGAAACTTCCAGTCCACCCTCCTCACCACCAACCCCCAACACGCGAAACCCTAATCCAAACTGAGAAAGCAGATCTGACCTGTGACGGCAGCACAGCTGGTGAGAGGGTGAGTCCACCATCAATGGCACCACCAACATTCCCTCCCCCAAACCGACAAATGTCCACCCCATTTGGTAAGGACTGAATGTTTATATCCTTCCCAAATGTTTTATGTGGATGTCCTATCCCCCAATGTGATGGTATCTGGAAAGGGAGGCCTTTGGGAAGTGATGAGGTTTAGGTGAAGACCCCAACCCCCCATGATGGGATTAGTGTTCTTCTAAGAAACACCAAAGATCTTGCTTTCTCTCTTTTCTCCCTGAGCAGCACAAAGAAGTCATGTGAGCACACAGCACGATGACAGCCACCTGCAGACCCAGAGGAGAAGATTCAGGATGAAATCTGCCTTGTTGGCAACATGATGGGGAACTTCCCAACCTCCAGAACCAGGAGCGATAAATTTTTGTTGGTTTAGCCAGGCAGGCTATGGTTTTTATTACGGCATCACCTCTGTGAGCTTTGTTATAGCCCTTCAGGACAGTGACAGAAGTGGAGTCCAATGAAGGCAGCACTGAAGACCATCTCTGTTCCCTTCAGGATCTTCAAGCACTGTGGCCTTTGTTACAAGGACACAATCTGCACACCATGAACGTCGGCGCCCCCTAGTGCCCTCCTGGGATAACCACCCCAGCCCAAGATCCCCAGAAGGGACCTGCCCTCCGATAATGGGGCAGGCACTCCCTTCCATGCCTGGTCCAAACAATTTTGGGTGCTTTGCCAGGAACCACAGAACTGAGAACAACAAGTCTCTTTCAGCAGAGAAAGGGGCCTGGGATGGAAAATTTCCCATCCATTCCCAGAAAGAAGGTTGCCAGTACCTTCTCAGATGGAGAAAAAGTGCATACTGTTTCCTATTTATAAAAATTACCAAGTATGAACAAATTACTATGAAGAAAACAAGCAAATTAATATGGTTCCTGATTTCCGGGAGGCAGGTGATTTAGGAAAAAAAAAAAAAAAAAAAAAAAAACAGACCCAGAGGAAAATAAGATGATTAAAAACAGGCACTGATGAAAACTATTGAATAAATCTCCAAATAGATACAAAGGAAACATACACTATGTGTATCCCATATGAGGGAAGGGGTAACTGTTAGAATTAATTAACACACTTACTTAATCAAGAAAGGAGATGAAGGAGGAAAAGGAAGGTGGAGTCCAGTCATCACCTCTTGAGGTGAGGCTCCTGTCTTTCCCCAAGAGCTGAAGTGCAACCTCATCCATGCTTCTGGAACATTCTCCCCCATCCTCCACCAGCACACTGGTTATATCCTGTGATTATCTGTGTCCTCCACCAAACAGGAAGAGTTTACTTCTTATATGCAACTTTGTTTCAGCACTACCACCACAATAATAATGTTAGTGAAAACATAACCTGAATGCTTATTTGGGCCCATGTATTGAGATAAGTGCATTATCTCACTTAATCCTCAACAACTTACAAAGCTGTACCATCATTATTGTACTATTATTATTGTTTCGTAAGTGGTAATATGTGTATGTGGTCCAAAAATACCCCCCCCCAAAAAAAAAAAGAAAAAGAAGAAGAAGATATACAGTGAAGTCTCCTTCCCACTTCCATCCCCCATAGGCCAAGTTCCCATACCCCCTTCACATATGACTATTATTGTAAGTGTCTTATATATCCATCCAAAGTTTATGATTTTAGAAGCACCTAAAAGGTAGCATATTATACAAGTTGCTCTCCACTTCGCTGATCTTGGAGGTCTTTACCTAGAAAGCCAACTGAGACTTCTTTATAGCTATACAGCTTTCCACTCTGTGGCTGGACCATAAAATATTTAACCGCACTTCTACTGATGGACACCTGAACGTTTCCATTATTCCATTTTACGGATGGGAAAAACTGAGGCTCAGAGAGGTTCGTGATTGTCCAAAGTGACACAACTGGTAAGCAACAGCGGAAGCCCTTCAGGTGAAGTTGGTTAGATTCAAGCCTAACACTCTCACTTTTTTTGTTAGAGAGAGAGAACACATGTGTGCATGAGTGGGGTGGGGCTGGTTGGGCGCAGAGGGAGAGGGAGGAGGAGAGAATCGTAAGCAGGACCCACACCCACAGTGAAGCCTGACACAGGGCTCCACCTCACGACCCAGAGATCATGACCTGAGCTGAAAGCAAGAGTTGGACACTCAGCCAGCCACACAGGTGCCACCCAGGTGCCACCCAGGTGCCCCTCAGGCCTAAAGTCTTGAGCAACTTGTTGTATTTATCACCCAGAACACCACCGGGTGAGCAGCAGACATGCCATGAACACTTGGTAGACAGATGAATGAAGCAACAAAACAACAGCGGCAACAACCGCGAGAGGAAGGACTGTGCTCCTCTCCAGTACCCTTCCCTTCTCCAACAGCGAGAGGAAGGACTGTGCTCCTCTCCAGCACCCTTCCCTTCTCCAACAGCGAGAGGAAGGACTGTGCTCCTCTCCAGTACCCTTCCCTTCTCTCACGGTGCTTCCTCTTCACTCTCTAGGTAGCTGGAGCCATACATGTCCATGCCGGGCTCTCAGCAGAATGGCAGACACAGACGTTTTCCGCCATTCCTCCATCCCGCATAGACCCGGGTCCTGCCTGGTCCCCACACCTTATTTAATCTCACTCGGGTCCTGGGGTAAAGGACATGCTAGAATGGATACAAGTGTTAGCTCTGCGGGCCAAAATCCCCCCCCAGCGTCTGCTCAACAAGGTCATGCGGGAGAGGGGAAAGTGTTCCTGGGGGCCAATGACACCTGTGCCTACCTCCCCCAGCATCACGGGGACACACGGGAACGTCACTGCAGAGGAGATGGCCCCCGGCCCTGTCTCACTCCGGGGCTGCACGGCCAGCTAGCTCTCCTCCATGGTGCAGGCGTCCTGAAACCCTTCAGCTCCTTCCAAACGTGCCAGAAAGCTGACACATGTAGCCTCATTTTAACACTGTGTTTTACATTCGTCTCGGCCTCCCAATAAATTTAACACCGGAATTATATACAACATTAAGTGCGTTCAAACACAGCTGATGTCTTCGTAGGCTCTTGGGTGAAGCAGCTGCCGGGAGGTGGGGCATTTGACAACAGGAGAGCTGCGTCTTTCAACATTCGGGACCCCGGGGAAGGCCGGCCTGAAAGGTAACCTCCATATGACCTCGCAAGGTATCCGAATGGTTTACTTTTTCTGATTTGTAAGTGTTGGAAGCCCACTGCAAACTTTACCATCTGCACTCAGACTTCGAGTCCCTCAAAAGATAGGAACAGCTGCCTTGGGAAGGCCCAGACTTCAAAATGACCCAGCATGTGACATACACCATTCCCTGTCCACATTCTCTGAATACATTCTGTGTCCATGGGCAGTTTCTGGAAAGTGACTGACTGCATCGGGGAAACTCACACCCGTCGTTTCTCTTGACACTCTGCTGTCCTGTTTGATGATCAGGGATATTTATTTAACAAGGGCTCAGAATTACAACTTAATTGGTTGTAATCTGCTCAATGAAGGAATAATGTCTTCTGCAATTATTCTAATCTAACGCATTTAATCTAAAATCTATGGGACATTACAGATTTTTCTGAGACAGAATATTTAAATCTCTTCCTCCACATTTAATTTTAAACTATTGACATGCAAAACAAATGACCGTTCCTTTTAAAGGCTGCAATACCAGGAAAAAAAAGACTATAAGTTTTGCCCATGTTTAGACTCGCTCACTAGCTATAGGATAAGCATTTACAATTCCCCTAAAGTGAGAAACTTTGAAAGCTTCTGTGTTTAGTTTTTCATTTTCCCTACTGGATTCATGATGAAGCCTGTGGAATAAAAATCTCAAAGCAGCAGTATCACAAGCCACGTGATATCAGAAACAAATAGGAAAATTTATTTTACCAAGATGCCCAGAAAGAAAGGGAAAGAAGTCATCAAGCCAATCAATGAACAAACATGTTCATCTTTATTTGTGGGTTTCCACTAAAAATATTTATATTTACATTCTTCCTAACACATCCAGTTAATAAATTTTGTTCAAACAAAGCCTTAACACTGTTATGCTTTGCATGCCTTTCATTTCTCAGGTTTCGTGTATAGTCAAAATGCAGATCACGATGGAACAATTTCTTGACGTTTTTGTTTTATAATTATTATTATCACAGTGCAATTCTAGCGGGGCTTTGCTGGATATATATCAGAGGTGAAAATCTTTTTAAAGTAAATCATTATAAAATCCCTTTCCTTTATAACATGCTGGAAGTGTAGTGTCTAAAGGTGTTTTGGGAAAATAAATAATGGAAATTTTGTTATTGATCTCATGCAGAGGCAGTGAATCTAATGAGTTATTGTTATTTTACCCACAGCAAATATTATGAGGTCCAAAATAATAACATTCAATTAAAAAAAGAAAGCCAGATAGGATGTAAGACAAAAACGTAACTTAACAATGAATTCTTTTCAGTACTTCCTAAATACTAATGTAGACTTGTCGTACATTTAGAATGAAATTCTTTTTAAATAGTTTCCCATGCCACAGTCATAATTAAAATGATTATTTATCTTGTGATAGGCAAGTATCATCTTCAACAAAAGAAGGTTACTGGTCTTCATTAAAAGATAATTTATACTTGGGATATTGTTTTAATCTAACAATGAAAATAAAACCTTAAACTGCGAACTGAATCGCCCAGAATTTAACAAAATTTTTGAAGAGTTAAATTTCAGCACAAAAAATGAAAGCAAAGTTGAAAGTGTTACACAATGGAGCCCTGTTAGCATGGCTCCTCATTATATGAGTAGGGGGCCATCAGACTAAAAGGTCACGACCAACGTGTCCCTTAGAGCTTCCCGAGATCCAGGAAATCACAGCTCTTCGTCCAGGGAGAAAGAACATCTACAGCAGGTGTTCGTTTGATTGCAACGTGTTATAAAAAATGGGAAGCTGCTGCACTTTAAAATTCCTTGTCTGGTTCATCAAGTGACCAGAAAATCCAAGTGACTTCTGAGATTTAAGAAGTTTTAGCAAGCAGCTGCCATCTTGAGTCTTCAGGACAAAGCCCCCACTGTTGTGCTACAGGCTGACCTAACACACGGGCCTTTTGCTCCCATCGCTGTGAAGCTGACGGACAGCTCTGCCATTCCATCACTGGGTAGTAACACCTATTTTCTTTCTCATAAACCCTAACAAAACCAAATTCACAAAGAGACATTTTCTAGAGATGGATTTCTCTTCAAGAGGTCAGTTCCTACCATCTCTCAAAAAAATCAAAGCACCTAAAGGGTGAATGACTCACTTTAAACTTCTGTCCTTCACCAGATAGCATCACTTGTGCAGAGTACAAAGAACGCCCTGAAATAGGGGAGAAATAACTAGAAAAGATATATCTATCTGCCCTCTAGTCACCACAGTGTAGCACAGGTAATTTTCACCTGCTTTTCTAACCCATTAGCCCCTGAGCTGCCTGCTGATGAAGACAGACAAAACCACACATTTCTCCACAAGTGTCTGTGGAGTGAGAGGAATAAACGCATACCAGCTAAAAGACAGAGTGCTCACTCCACGCCAGGGATGATGCTTTTAATCTTCAAGGCAATGCAATAAGGTAGGTACAATTAAGATCATCCCATTTTACAGATGACAAAACTGAGGCCTAAAGAGAGGTTATGATTATCCAGCTAAGACTTACGGAGTTGGGATCTGACACATAACCATCTGCTCCAGACCCTATGCTCTCAGTCTCTGTGCTAAAGTTATTAACAAAAAAATAAAATGGCTCTCAGTCCTCAGAAACATGTCCTTACTTAAGACACACCTATTTTCACATAATGGGTAATTTATAATTTCATAACACATTGGATTTCTAAAACATGTGTGGTTTTGCAAAACAATACTCTCGGATACTGAAGTGACAGAGTATCTTCTGCCAGAAGAACTTAAAGAACTTCTAAAACCAACAACAGGGGGAGAAAACCAATTCACATGTTTCCAAGAACCTGTCACCAAGAGGATCACGGTCCCCATGTTTTCGTCCAACTAGCTTGTGAGCATTTCAAATCGCCTGGAAGAGACTGAGAAAACAGAGCGAGGCCTTGGAGAACCAAACCTGTCCAAACAAATCTCAACCACACAATTTCTGAGTCCTTACACTGCCTTTATTCACATGCAAAAATGCAGAGTCTCAGAAGGTCTCAGAGGCCTCCCATCTGAGGGTGTCCTCATTGTCTCTTTCTACCAGATTAGCATCCTCAGCTGATCCTAGCAGCAGCTCAATGGGTATTAATACATATTGCCACATGATGCAGATGAGTTTGGGAACGGAATTAAAATTCATTGGCTGAGATTCCACATTGGCAGTAAATGGAAACCCATCAGATGCAGGTACCATCTGGAACCGAAAGGATGGTCAAATTGGATATTTTTCTAAACACGGAAGTGTTGGCCATGTTATCTGTGATCATTGGATATAGGTGAAGACGAGCTTTTTTATGTGTAGGATTTCATAGCTTTAGCTCAATTATTGTCTACTTTTTTTTGAGGCTACCTAGAAATGATTTCACTAGATCCAAAGACAAGGTTCTTCAACACAAGCCTTGGGAAAATCAATGGGTTATCCAGCCATTTTTCACTGGAAGGTAGCAGGTCATACCTAAGGATCTGAAAAGTGGGTTCAAGTACACAATTCCTGAGCAAGAGTTTTGATCTTGAAAAATGGTGATTTCCAAAAGGGAGACTTAAAAAAAAAAAAAAAAAAAAAGAATGTCAATCATACAACAGCTGTGTTTACACATACAAAGTGAAGTGGAAAACTGTGGCAATTACTCAGATGATTTCAATCAAAACATCCCCTCAACTGAAATATCCAGAAAATGGGAGATATGACATGGGGAATTCTTGTTTTTTGGCTTGAATTATCCAGATAATTGCTTCATCTCCCCACTGTTCTTATTTAGACATAGCCTAAACCCCATCCTGCGCATTGGCAGTTGAAAGTGCAATTATTTGCAGATGTACATACTTAGGCACAAGTGTCTATGGTTACAATTATGTGCAGATGTAGCTCAGCGTAGACCAGAGTCAAGTCTGCAGTTCTAAAAACCTGTTTTGAAAATTTGACTACAAACAGAGATTAATCCTTTTAAGCCCCACCCCCATAAAAAGTCACTTAAGCAAATAATGACTACTTGTCATTATTAAAAAACCCATCTACAATAAAACATGTCCTTAAAACTGCCATACTTTGATCCTTTCATTATTTGGGGAGAGAAAGTATCCACAAAAAACAGAGTTTTTAAGAACAAAGAACCCCTTCAAGAACTGTCTTCTTTCCACTTCACAAATCACATTTATATCAAATGTATTTCCTTTAGTCAGCTAGAAAAACTACCACCCTTCTAAATACCACTTCTCGCCTTGATTTTCTAAACAATCTACTTTATCCAACCCCCTCAAAAACACAATTTCCATCATTTCTTGTGTGACATTTAAAATCTCCTCCATGTATGCCCCCTAAATTTAACTTACTTTGTAATACATTCTCTGAGTACAGAATATGTTCAAATATTTGTATCACAAAAGAGAGGCAGAGAATGCCATTAACTAAAATTCAGCCCCAAACTATAAATTCATTTTAATTAAAGATATGTGATAAGCACACATGCTGAAAGAAATGAAGGAGGGCGATGCCAAAAAAATTATCTTTTGCAGAGAAATTAAAAATTGCAGGAAGAATTCAATAAGGCAGGGAGGCCTTTTGAAACCTTCTGTTTGCATCCTTTTACCTAAGCATGTTGGTTAAAATTTGGTGCCTCTTGGTTATGGTGACCTGAACTAATACAACCTTCCCTCACCACTCCAAAAAACCCTCCAAAAAAAACAGAAAAGAAAGAAAATATTAAATGTAATATAGTAACAACAAAAACAAAATGAAAGAAAGAGAAAACTGGGGAACTAGGCATATGCTTACAGGGCAATGTTTTTCAACTTGGGCTGCACATTTTGAATCATCTGGGGGCTTCCAAAAATTTTAGGGGGGTGGGGGTAGTCCAGGCAGCAAGACACTAGAGTTCCATGGTGATTCCAGTGTGTAGCCCATCTTGAGAGCCACTGTGACAGAAACAGGAGTGAGCAGCCACCAGGACCACAGGTTCTTGGCCAGGAAATTATCAAAGACCTCCCTGCATGAAACCAGTGGCCTGGAAGGTCCAGATTTGAAAACAGGCCCAGAGTATCTCTGCTCACTCCCTGGGGACAAGACACAGAAAGAAGCTTGAATTTTGTAAGACCGTGGACTCCTGAGGATGTTCGTCACATGCTGTGTGGATCTCAAGCCAAGCAATTCACTTAAAACTAAAAACCCGTAACCCACGAAACCTGTATGGCCCAGCCAAACAAACATTTCTTCAAGACTGTTGTGGTATTAAATGTGGTTTCTGAAGCAAAAAGGGGTCAGTTTTTGAAGGGCTTCTTTATCATTAAAAACTCAATTTTCATGGATACCTCCTCTCTTCAAAGTAAGATAATTTTAAGGACATGTTTTATTATTTGTGGATTAGCTTTTGGGGGACAAATTATCATTACCTGCTTAAGTGACTTTTTATAGAAGGTAGAAAGTAAAAGGAATGATCTTGGAGAACCTGGGTGGTTCGGTCAGTTAAGTGTCTGCTTTCAGCTCAGGTCATGATCCCAGCGTCCTGGGATGGAGCCCCACATCAGGCTCCTTGTTCAGCAGGGAGCCTTCTTCTCCCTCTCCCTCTGCCTGCTGCTCCCCCCTGCTTATGCTCTCTCTGTCAAATAAATAATTTTTTTAATTTTTAAATAAATAGATAAAAGAATAATCTCCGATTTTAGTCAGATTTTCAAAACAGGCTTCCAAAACATCGGACTTGCTGGTGTACAGGTGAGCTACAAATGTAGGAACATATGAACATATATAGGACTCCCAGGGAAATCCACTGTCACTGACGATGAACTTATAGTTGAAATATTAAAACATACAACAAGGTGCACCTGAGTGGCCCAATGGGTGAAACATCTGCCTTCAGTTCAGGTCATGATCCCAGGGTCCTAGGATGGAGCCCCACATCATGCTTCCTTCTCAGCCTAAAGTCTGCTTTCCCCTCTCCCTCTCCCTCTATCCTCCACTCGTGTTTTCCTTCTCACTCTCTTTCTCTGAAATGAATAAAATCTTTAAAAAACTTAAAAATTTAAAAAATAACAAAACAGACATTCACGATAGGGTCTGCAGGGGCAAAAAATGGGAGTAAAAATTGTAAGAAAATATGTTAGTATGTTCAGTGAGATAGAAGAAATGGAAACCACAAAACACACCTCATAAAAAAGAATAAGATTAAAAACATATACATATATGAATTCTAAAATGAAAATATATAGCTGTTGAAATAAACAACTCAACAGATGGGTTCAACAAAACCCCAGAGAGAAAATTAATGAGTAGGAAGGCAGGACTGAAGGCCTGACTCAGAGTGGACCTCAGAGAAATGAAGAAATCGAGAATCTGAATGTTTTTAGATATGGAGGAAAGAATAAGAGCTCTGTCTCACAGATGTTCAAGAGGAAGAGAACTTGAGAGGATGGGGAAGTATTAGAAGAATCACTGAATACTCCAGAACTAAACAAAGACACAAGTATCCAGATAGAAGAAAAGTTATATCTAATACCAAACAGGAGAAATTCAAAAAATGAAACCATATTAAATATTGGTAAAATCACTGAACAAAAAACATCAGGAAAATATTAAACTATTACAAAAGAAGAAAAGCAAAAAAGGCTAGCTCAAAGGAACAATGGTTAGACTGACAACAGACTCTGCATCAGCAACAACAGATGCCACCTGGCAGTGGAATGATGTTGTAAAAGTGCTGATAGGAAATAATCACCAAACCAGAATACACTCAAGAATGAAGCTAAATAAAGACATTTTCAAACATAAAAAAACACAGTGAAACAATAGCTGATATAACACTCAACAACGAGGAAACCACCAAGTTTCAAAATGAGTCGAAGATCTGAATAGACATCTCACCAGAGAAGATACACAGATGGAATATGGCCACATGAAAAGGTGTTCAACACCACATGCCATTAGGGAATTGCAAGTTAAAATAAAACCACCATGAGAAACCACTGTACACCTATTAAAATGGCTAAAACCCCAAAATCTGATTAATACCAACTGCTGACAAGGGTACAGAGCAACAGGAACTCTCATGTGTTACTGATAGGGTCACAAATGGTACAGCCACTTTGAAAGACAGCTTGGCAGTTTTTGCAAAACTGAACCTAGACCTAGAATACAGCCTACCAATCACCCTCTTAGGTATTTAACCAAATTAGTTGAAAACTTATATGCACACATGCAAAATTGAACCTAAATATTTATGGCAGCTTTATTCACAATCTCCAAAAATTGAAAGCAATCAAAGCTGGAAGGAAGATATCCTTTAAGAGGAGAGTGCACAAAGAAGCTGTGGTACATCCAGACAATGGAATATTATTCAGTGATAGAAGGAAATGAGCTACCAAGTCACAAAAAAGACATGGAGAAACCGTAAGTGCAATTGCTAAGTGAAAGAAGGAGGTCTGAAAGGCTGTATGATTCTGACTACTTGACATTCAGGAAAAGGCAAAACTATGGAAGCAAATCAGTAAAAAGATCAGCAGTTGCCAAAGGCTCAAGAGAAGGGCAGAGGCAAACAAATGGAGCAGAGGTGATTTTTAGAGCAGTTAAGACAACTCTGTATGATTCTGTAGTGGTGGATACAGGATATTATACATTTATCAGAACCCATACAACTATGTAACATTAAGAGGAATGCTAATGTAAAATATGGACTTCAGTTAATAACAATGCATCAATATTGGTTCATGAATGGTAATAATGCACCAGACTAATTCAAGATCTTAATAATAGGAGAGTGGGAGAGGATATATGGGAACTCTGTACTCTCTGCTCAATTTTTCTGTGAGATCAAGCCCCATGTTGGGCTCTGCACTCAACAGGGATTTTACTGGAGATTCCCTCCCTCTGCCACTCCCCCCACTTCTGTGTTCTCTCTCTCCCAAAAAATGAAACGAATCTTTTAAAAGAAGAAAATGTACTGATTACTTAAAAATAAAATCTAGTTTCAGTGCATTTAAAAACAAGGTAAAAATCTGTGTCTCCTTAAATGATATGTGAATTATATCTCAGTAAAACTGTTACAAAAATGTTCATACCCACAAAACCCAACAGTTCTGTTTATAAGTATAACCCCCCCCCCTGCCACATACGCACAGAGAGGCCAGGATAAAAATACTCCTGCTGGGGTGCCTGTGTGGCCCAGTCCTTAAGCAGCTGCCTTTGGCTCAAGTCATGATCCCAGCATCCTGTGATTGAGCCCTACATCAGGCTCCCTGCTCAAAAGGAAGCCTGCTTCTCCCCCTCCCACTCTCCTGGCTTGTTTTCCCTCCATCACTGTGTCTCTCTATCAAATAAAGACATACAATCTTAAAAAAAAAAATTCTTGCAGCATTATTTGTAATCTCAAAAGCCAGGAACTAACCTAAATGCCTATCCAGAATGGAATATTATTCATGGAAATATATACGTCATAAAGCATAAAATATGGACAGGATGAACAACAGCTCCATGATGACTGAGTTCCAGAGAGGCAGAGAGGAAGACATCTGCTCAGAAGAGCAAAAGGCATTTCAAAGTTAATATATCCAAAATGAAAGTCTAAATCTTCAACTCCCAAAGCAAAAATAACACTCATTCCTTGGTTTTCCCTTCACCTCAGAAAATGGCACCATCATTCACCCAGTTAAATGAAAATACCTTCCTCTCTTTGTCTTCAATACATATTCCTTTACCATCTATTTCCCCCCAGAAAGAATGTAGGCTCCGTGAGGGCAGGACCTCTATGTGGTGTGTGCCCACTACACCCTCAACATAGAGAACAATGTCTAGCTTCAAGAAGATACTCAGAGAATACTGGTAGAATTAATCAATTATTCAGCGATTCTTTTGTAGACTTCAACTTTACTTACAGTCATTCCCTTTTAAAATCCTTCAAGGCCAGCGGGGCAGCCAGTGGTGGTCCACAGGCTGAATCAGACAGATCTACTGTCTTAGGCCCTTCTAGAATGTGGTCCATGTGGGGAGAGGAAGAAGGGAGACAGCAGGAGACCAGAAGAACTGGAGAATAGAAGACCACAGGGTTCTGCCTTTTTCTCACTATGAGGCTGGGGCCAAGTCACCCATGGTCTCCAGACCTGAGCTTCACCTACAACCTGCCAGATTTATTCCAATCAGGTGGGAAGATGAAGAGCTGCTCCTTCCCCTGGACCCTTAAAGGGAATGAAGGGGACATGCTGCCTGCAGAGGATAAAAGGAAGATGACCTTGAGATGACCTCAAATCCCCAGCTGGAAGACAGTCTCAACAATTCACATCTCACCTTCCACAGGTGAGCAAAAGGCTCCCCCAAGTTCCTTCCAGCCCAGAGCTCTGGGACTCATTGTTTCCAACTGTCTTGAATTCGTATCCCTTCCCACAGTTGAAGGAAAATCAAAACACCCAAAAGCAACTTGGCTTTGAACCATGGAGTTTACAAAGCATCTTGCCATGTGTCATTCCAAGCGAGGCAGCCAACAGGTCTCTGAAGTACCTGGGGCAGTTATGAATATGAGCCCAATTCTCCTGAGACTGGCAGGTTGGGGGTGGGGGGTCAGCCTAAAGGAAGGGGGCTGTCTTAGAAAAGCAAATGAAGCACTTGTGTCCCAGCGTTTCTTTTTCTCAGATGGGTGCATCTGGGCCTCCTCAAACATGACAATGATGACAATGACTGAGCACACTGCACAGACCCCACAGTTCCTGCCACAGTGCACTGGCACGTGGAGGCACACAGGCTGAGGACACAGGCCTGCTCCTCCCCAGAGTTCCAACCAGCCAGAGATGACCTCCTCCATCTCATCTCACACACACCTTCTTGTTCACCTGCTTCTTCACACCACCTGCCTCTCCCTCCCCCTGCCTGGAGCACTTCTCCCACACAGACCATGTCTGATCCCTATTACAGGCTCTTACATAGCACCACCCAACCCTCCTTGAGAGCACTCTTTACACTTGGAATTTTCTATGTATTTGTGTCTTTC
Source organism: Mustela lutreola (assembly GCF_030435805.1). Taxonomy (NCBI): domain Eukaryota; kingdom Metazoa; phylum Chordata; class Mammalia; order Carnivora; family Mustelidae; genus Mustela; species Mustela lutreola. Next base: position 14,142,875 of record NC_081293.1, on the reverse strand, counting down.
TCCCCTGCTAGATGATAAGTTTCATGAAGACAGGACCAATCTGGCTTTGTTCACCACTATATCACCAAGCACCTGGCCAAGGATGGCATGTGTGAGGCTGAGACGTCTAGGAACCCGAGGCCCCTTTTTGGCCATGAAGGAGGAGTATGGAGCTTCTGGAAGATGTCACTCTGTTGACCCTAAAGATGATGCCTTCACACAAAGGGCAGATCCAAGACTGGAGGTCAAGAAGTCATGTTCTTGGTGACAGTGCCAGAAACTTCCCTTACCCCCAGATATACTATAAATTCTGAGAGCTAACAAATTCCCTTTATTATTACAGCCCATGACACATAACAGAAAGAAGCCTAACAGGTGCACCTCTCTAATAATCTGCAAGCTCTCCTGAAGCATGGTTGTGTACCTTTCTCTCTTACTGCACAAGTGCTGGGCTCCTAATACTAAATGGTTCACATTTTACACATTCATCTGCTCATTTGCCAACGGTTTGTGAGGTATGCTCTAGGTGGCTTTCTAGGAATGGGGACAGAGACCTGAATGAGCCAGATGAGCCTAGGTCTTTCCTTTCATACAACTTAACGTTCTAGTGAGAGAAACAAACGAGGAAAGCAACAAAATCATCCTGGATAGTGGTTAAGTCCTATGAAAAAATGAAATAGGGAGCTGTGATAAAGGATGGGGAGGGGGAGAATATTTAGCCAGGTGGTTCTGGAAGCCCAAGCCCACGGGTTGAAAATGACAAGGAGGAGTCAACCAAGTGAAGACGAAGGGGAAGAACATTCCCAACAAAGAGGGGAGCAAGACCAAAGGCTCTGAGACCGAACAGGCCTGATGGGTTTGAGGGCAGGAAAAAAAAGGCAGAAGGGCTAAAGAGTCCCTGAGCCTTCTGGAGAAGAATGAGACAAGATGAGGCCAGTGAAGTGGGCAGGAAGCCAGTTATTTAAGAATTCGTCTTCGGAGGATGGTCCAGATGCCTGCAGGAACAAAGCTGTCACGCCTTCAATTCTCTTCATCCTCTAGGCCTGTTTTCCTTGGACATTCTGCATATGTCTGCCAAAGGCAGAGAAGGGGATTTGAGACTCAGCTCCTGGGACCAGTCCGCCCTTAACCATTCTGGCCTCCAGTTCTGTCAGCCAGGCATCAACCACAAGTTGGACTTGAGGATCCTAAAAAACTCTTTCAACTCCAATATTCTATCATTATTTCCCTCTGCACTTTTTTTTTTTTGTAAGAGACAGATCAATAGAGTATAGCCCCCAAAAGAGAGCTAACCCTGGAGAATTACATTTTCAAGGCACAGGGTAAAGTAGGTCACTCTGGTCATACTCAGACACCAAGTGTCTGACTCAGACTGTTGCTTTGTTCACAGCTCAGAGTTCTAGAGTGTGCTAATGCAGCCATGGATGCCTTTTTGTGTAAGTTACATGAGCCCCAAGAGCAGATGCCAGGGCTTGAAGCCTCCTACTGCCCCCACCATCAGCCCCCTGACCATAGTTTCCTCCCCCTCCCGATGGTGGCTTTCCCCCTCATTGCCCAGGGCAGCAAGAGGTGGTCATCACTGACAAAAAGATGCAGGATTCCACCACCCAGGCATCCCACCTCATGGAGTGCACCAGTCTTTTGCCCCACTGGAGGCCTTCATGCTCTAATGATGCACTTCAGCCAGTGCTGGGAAGGACAGTTCTTCCTTGACATTTAGATCTCGGGTCAAAGTCACCTCCTCAAGGAATCTCCTGACTTCCCTGTGTAATGGGATTTCATTTTCCCCTCTACTTGCTGGCACAATGGTCTATCTTCTTCAGAGTACCTACTGCCAACCAAAAATGCTTGCTTTCACTCATTACATCTCCTCCACAAGACCATACACTTCCCGAGTTCAGGGGCCTCACCTGTTTTGTCTGTGACCCTGCCTCAAAATTGACTTAGCACAATGCCCGGCCCACCAAAGGTTGCCTTGGTAAACATTTGTTGCTATTTTCAAACTTGTTGGTATTTAAAAATTGTGCTGATGATTTGTTGAAGTCATCCCAAGACCCTTGACAAAGCATGGAAGGGCACATGGGGAGTCAGAATAGAAAGTTCCTGGGGAAATCGTCTGACTGGAGCACCACCACTTTCAACCAACACAGCTTGGATGGAAACAGCTTCCAGAGTACCATACGCCACCCCCAAAGGACAACAGCAGCACAAAACGTGTGAAGGTGCCAGGTTCAAACCACCGGGAATGACCCAGAGACTCTGCTCTGCCCATTATTTAATGGAATGTTCAGAGACTCAAACCCAGATCCAGGAGGCATGTCAAGAAGTTCTCAAGCCCCCAGTGCCGGTCCTCTGGGAGTTTAAACGCCACAGTCTACAGACTCCCTTTACACCTGGAAGCTGGTGGGGAGGAACATCTGCCAACTCTGGCACCCATGCTCACGTCGTGGAGATGTGTCAAGTCCTCCAGTGGACACAGTGCCATATCCACAGTCAGGACTTACAGAGCAAAAACACCGGAGTCACTGGGGCTGAGGGGAGGTATGTGTCCAAGAACAGAACATGCTTGAAAGCTGAGTGAGCCAGGGGGAGGGCACAGAAAAGGGCAGGCCAGGGAGGACCCTGCTTTGTCGTCATTCTGGGTCATAAAAGGCAGCTCAGAAGAAATCAAAAAGCAACATAGGGCTTTTTTTTTTTTTTTTGACTATTACCCAATACAAAACCCTGAGTATAAATTTTTCTATTTTAGGGTTTTCTAAACAACCTTTAACTTAGTGTTTTATACCCAGGGTAAATATTTGCCGGGAATTTCTGGCCCACATCAGAGTGCTTATCTAAAAAGCGGTTTGGTTCTGCTCCTAATGGGAAAATTCTGCATTCAAGTCAGGAGACTCACCCTGCGTGTGAACCCACCATAACCCTACTTCCCTCAGTCTCCAGGGCACAGGGCAGCAGGAGATGAACGCCGGCGGATCTACGTAAGAGCCCTTTCTGGAAGATCTATCTGTGTCCATCGCACTTCCTCTTAATTAAGGGTGAGGGTGTGGAGGAACAAGTCAGTGACCCGCCTCCCGCTCAGGTGCTACAGCGGCAGCCTGGCCAGGCCATGGGAATGCTGGGGAAAGTTAAGTAACCAGAAGGCAGGGCTGTGGGGAATACGGAGGAAGGTACGCAGCCCCCGCACAGTCCCAGTGGTGGGGCCGCTCTCTGTGACAGAGGAACCAGGCGATGGTCATCGGTCGCTCATCTCGGAATCCCAATTCCAAACGTGGCACGAAGGGGTCTGCAGCGGCGGCCATGAGTCTGAGAGGAAGCTAAAAGGACAGCACAAGGGCCAGGCTCACCCACAGTGAAATGTCTGGAGGCCAATGAGTATGTTCTCACTTTTTCAATAAGAACCTCCATCATTTTGGAGGGCTCCCATGCAGCGTGTCAGACACCCCCACCCCTGAGATCCCAGCCTCATGGGGGACTCTGCACAGCAGCTATTATCCCCAGGTGACAAATCAGGCAGGGAAGCTGAGCGGAGTCCAAGAACTTGCCTACATGGTGATCTGATGAAGTCTGAGGCACATCGGGGCCCACCCCCAAATGCACTTTCTTTCCACCACAGCACTGATCCCCTCAACATAGAGAGACATCTCCTTACGACTCTCACATGCCTCTGCCTCACTCCTGGCTGAAGAGAGAAGGCAAGTTCAATAGGGAAGAACTGGCCAGACGAGCTTGATGGGACCATCCGGCAGGCAGCTGGGTGGATATATTCTCAACCGGAGCTCCTCAAATTGGGAGTTCAGACTCCGGGGTCCTGGGAACCCCAGGAAGGAGATATAGGTCAGAGCAAGGGACTCGGTAGATACTCCAAGGCATGGCACCAGCACATGGGTACATGCCAAGAGCACAAGGATGCCCGTGGGCAGTCCCACCGGCACTCGACAAACTAAACCAGGGTCAAGAACAGGGAAGCAGCCAGGAAAACTCGTGGCCATGTCCATAGACTTCTTTCTAAATCGTCCCCCAGATTAGAAAGATAGCATCATTTTTTTTTTCCATTCAGATACAAACTACTGTTCAGCCCAGAGGTCGCTGAGAATTCATCTTGCATTTGGTGGCTTTGGTTCTTGACCTAACAGTCAGGAAGGCAACGAGCAGAACAGCATGCCAGGAGCTAGGCTTCTGGAGCTGGATAACCTTGGCCTGTGTTGGGCATCTCCCACCAGCTAGCTGTGTGGCCTAAGGCACATCACTTGACGTCTCTGAGTTCTGGTGCCCCCTTATGTGAAAGGTGAATAATCCTCCCCTCCCCCACACTGGGCCAACACTCGGGGCTGTCGGGAGGATGAAATGCCACAACCTATGAAGGCATCTTGAATTCTCCCGCTGGGCAGCCAGCAGGCATTTCACAATTAATGTCTTCACAACTGCTCTGCCAGCTTTGACTGTGACTTCAGGGCCGGGACTCAAGTTGGAGGCTTCTCAAAAATATGCCTGGGGACCATCACAGCAAAACCTTCAAGCCTGAAGAGGCGTCCTGTGGAGATGCCACCCCTAGCTGGCAATGCCTATTTTTAGAGGGAGACTTTGGCACAAGAAGGGTATTCTAAGAGCCAGATCGTTGGTGAAGGTACATGGGATAGAGCAGCAGGCCTTCAAAAAGAAGTTGTCACCAAACCCAAAAGGAAGTCATCCCCAGCAAATCGAGGCCAGCAAATCCCCAGCAAATACCCTTCTACGAGACGATCTAGAAAGATCTCAAACCCAGACAAAAGGGACTGGGAGGAATGGACGCTGCTCAAGAATTCTGTCCCCCAGCTGACCCCATGCACACTATAGAAGCAGAAAGTTCACGTTCTCTGCCGAGTGAGGTAGCCACCAACAGCTGTGGAATGTCAAAAACAAGACTGCTTGGGTCTACAGTTACCCCTCCTCCACCAGGAGAGGAAAGAAAACGCATTTCTGAGTCTCTACTTCTTTATGTTTTGCTTATGAGGAACAAATGTCGACAAGATATAGAAGACACGGCTCTGTTTGCCACCAAAATGCACAGAACATAATTTTGTATGAAACTACACTTGCTTAATTGTGATGCATTAAGTATTATGTTCATTGTTTCTGAAACTGGGTAGAAATGAATAATTTATTTCAGACAAAAGAAACCCTTGAATATGAAATGCCTCATCTTTTAAAATTACAATTTGGAAGACAAGAATGAAAAAGTACCCATAGCCAGTGAACCCTATACCGCTAATAGAAAACAATGCTTCGACTATTTCTACTTTGTTTGCAAACATTACATTTTTAAAACATTCTTGAGAATAATAATAATAATAATTCCCACTAGGTTTTCACCACAGTCACATCTGCTCAACACAAAGCTAGCATATCCAATATAAACTTTCCATGCTGGGTGAACACCTTTTCTTTTCCCACCCATGTGCCTTGGCTCACCTGGAATCCACTCCCCGCATCCCTGCACTGCAGTCATCCCTGCTCCCCTCCTTCTAGAACTTTCTGTCATCCATCAAGTTCCCTTCATCTTTTCCTTCTCTGCCCCCACCCCACCCTCCCTCCATGGCATTCCAGTCTTCCCTGAACTTTCTTTCAGGCTCTCGACCACCTCCCCAGCAGCCAGCACAGTGCCGGACACAGAGTAAGGTCTCCAAGAGCGTGACTCCTTTTATTTTGGTAGAGATGATCCATGGTTTGGACTGAACTGAATCGGTGACCTTCATTTGAGGGATGGGTACTGATGTGTCCCTCTCCTTCTCCTTTTATTTTTCTCAGAGCAGAAGAGATCGACATCCACTCAAATCATCTCCTATTCCTGTTTCACGCTAATAAACTGGGAGAGGAGAAAGAAGGGAGCTCGTGTGCACATTAAAAGCAGAGAGAGGCAGTCACTCAGCCACCATTTATTAGGCACTTCCGAGCACTCTTCCTAAGTGTTACCTCCAATAACCTTATGAATCGGATACTATCATTATCCCTATTTTCAGATACAGAACATAGAACGGAGTGAGGTACCTTTCACCCTTAGTCCCATAGCTCGTGGGTTCCGTGAATGTGGAGCTCCAATCTGGGTGTGTTGAACCCCTGAGACTTCTGCTCTTTACCATGGCTCTTCCATATTTCATAATTTTCCAGGATCACCAGGACCTCATCTCCTGCCCCTCCCCAACCCCACCCCAATCTCTGGAATGAATGCAGATGGTCTGCCTGGTGAGCCTCGATGTGGGAAAGGGCTGGCCAGCCCTGGGTGCGTTCCTACCCAGAGATCAACCGCAGCCCAAAAGGGCAGCACCATCTCTCCCTGCTCCTGCTCCAACGATAGCATTAAAACCATGTCATAAACACACCCTGGGCTCGAGAAAGGACACAAGAGCCAGCTCAGTCACTTCTTCAGAAGCAGCTCCGTGAGCTCCAGTAATTAGCGGCTGCAGTCCCAGCAGCCCTCCTTCCTCGGCCTTGCCTCACCAGGCATGCCCCAGGGTGAGCGGGCATCTCTTTCAATTAAGACAATTCCCTGCATTTAGAATCTCTGAGTTTTCATTCAGACACTCTCTTGCAAAAGGTTCTGAAGCAAGTTGAGGATCTGGTGCAGAAAACAGCCAAGTGAGACACAGGACCAGAGAGCAGAAGAATAAAAGGATCTACAGCAAACAAATGAAAAAGCAAGCCCACACGTCGAATCTTCGAGTCTTCCAAACAGGTACTATCCATCAGGACTCCAAAGGGCCACAAAGAGGCCAGGCAGGCCAGAAGGACAGCCTGAGCCACTTGTTCCATCCCAAGCCCAGGACAGAGGGCAGCACTGGCGTTGGGACTGTGAGGCTGGGGAAGCGGGGGTGGAGACTCATTCCTCTCGGGGGTCCCAGACTCTCCCCATTCCCACCACCCACCAGGACAGGCCTCCTTTACCCAGCCAGGTAACTCAATGTCTAAGGAACAATTTGCAGTGACGTTCTCTCTGACCATGATCATTAAGACCCTTCAGGCCTGGCTCCAGACTGCTCTGCCTCCTTCCTGCTGATACCTGTCTGCTCTGTTGACCTCTGCTCCCCACTTCCAACCCCCCCCCCCCACCTTCCCAGGACCACCCTGTGAGGCCCAGGCCCTCACTAACTCCTGACTCCTCCACTCACCTCTGGCATCTAAATGGGGAGCTGTGTGCACTTGGTCTTTGCATTCTGGAGCCTCGCGCCTCTGTCCTCCCCTCCAAGAAAGTAATTCTGGGAGAGAGGAGCCTGAACCTGGCTTACACTTGCCCTGAGCCCGCCAGGGACTGAGGCTGACAGCACAGTGCTGCAGGCCCCATTTCTTACTTCCCCAGAGAGTACTTCCTATGATAAGAAGTTACTCATTCTCATCAGGCCTATGCCATACTCTAGCCTAGAAGCATCCAGAGTCCTGTGTATGTTTTCACAACACAAAACTATACTACGTCGAACCACATGCAATTTCTGCTTTTCTGCCATGATGGTCTACAAAAATGGCAATTCCATAGGATTCAGCCTCAGAATGCAGCAATACCAAGGTAAATTGGCCATCATTCTGTTTCCAGTTCTGCTGAGGCCAAGGCCAGCCCGTGAGCGTGGCAACCCTGCCTCTCTGCCCGTGAGCGTGGCAACCCTGCCTCTCTGCCCGGCTCTCCTCCTGCCACCGCTGGCACACAGGACTCCAGCCACAGCAAGCAACTTACTGCCAGCACCCTGGACACGTGGCCCATGCCTTTGCCCATGCAGCTGCCTCTATCCAGAATGCCCTCCCAGCCACACCTTTTTACCAAGCTCCTCTCCATGTCTGAAAACCCAGCCCCAAGTCACCTGAGGCAAACCTCCTCTGACCCACAATCCCATCAAGTCATTTATTCTCTCCTCCGGTCTCTCTGTGAGCCTGGTGAAGTTCTACTCATTCGCATACCACTTTGCATCATTAATTTTTATTGTTTATCCCTATCCCTAAACAAAAAAAGAGGGTCCTATTTACCCTTGAATTCCCTAGGCTTCACACAGGGCTCACAGTAAGTTCTCAATAAGTATCAGATGAGTGAATCTGTCAGAAATGTCATTCCATCAAACTGAAATACTGAAAATTGACAGAGGTCATGGAAACTGACCAACTCTTCTCTTTATTCTAAAATAAAGATATGCATTATGTATATAGAGAGGTTACATGTATATCTCTATCTCTCTATATACATACATACACATCACTCAGTACAAAATGCATGATAATCCTTCATGGAGTCTATGCACTTAACTTTCCCAAGATTCTCTCTCCTGTTACCTATGTGCAAATGGGGGCTACAGCATGGATTCTAGAACCAGACTTCCTGGATGAGAACGCGGCTCAGCCAACTCTTAGGTGTGTGCCCTTTGACAAGTTTCTTATTTGGACCTTGGTTTCCTTATCCATCCAGTGGGACAAAGACACAATTATTGTTAAATAAAACATAGACAAGGTATCCCATGTAAACATTTAGTTCATTCCCTCTCCCAGCTATTGAAATTATTATGATTTTTATTCCTCTTGAGGTCTCATTAGGAATTTGCTTAGAGTTTCAGTCCGGTCACTCCTTTCCTCATTCAAAATGCCACTGGCTACATTTAAGAGTGCAAGAAAACAGTGGTTCCAACCAGGGCTCTCCAGAATGCATGGATTTCCTGGTCTCTTCTTCATCAAGAGTTTGTTTGGAACTCATAGTAACAGAGATCAATGAAACATTTCATAAACATGGGCTTTAAGAAACCTGCTGGACTGTTCCGACAAAGAATGCAATCAATACTTATTTTCATACATTATTAACTGTATACCGAATGATAATGTGCAAAGGATAACAAAAATAACAGTCGGCATGGTGTTTCTTAGACCATTCAGAGGGACAGGAAGGAAAGGGGGACCAGCATGGTGGAAGACAAATGCATAGCATATTAGGTCACCTTAAAGTGGGACCAAACTATGTATTCCTTTCTTCGCCACTGTGTAATGCTATTTATATGACAACATGACAAAAAATGGCCCTAGGCATTCTGCTCTACTTTAGAAGCCTTCCATCTCACACCAAAATGAAAAAAGATACAATCCAGAAATTGCTTCTTTGGTTAATATTTCTGCAGTTCCGCAGGAATGGTTTTAATAGCGTGTGTGTTCTGGATTTCGGTTGTCAATTAAGAACCCAACAGAATGCAGGGATAAATATGAAAAGAATAGATACTGCCTTCTGTTTCAACGTTGGAGACCCTTTGTCAAACAGTGTTTCAAGATATAAGACAGAGAAGGAAAAACTGGGAATTAAGGAGGGAGACAAGGAGCTAGATATCTTCACTTTAAGATCCACATAAAGGATCCCATGTCTGTGTTTAAAACTTTGTCACCTAACGGCAGAAAGAAATGCCAGAGAAAGATGCGAATCTAAACTCTTCCGCTCATCGGCTGTGCAGTCCTGAGAAAGCTACTCAACCTCTCTGAACCTAGGTCTCCTCCTCGGAAATCGGAGATAATACCTAGCTTTTAGTGAAGTTGGGGACCAAAAGGAAATCATGCCCATGGACAGGCTGGGCAGTGTGGGGCACTCAATAGAACTCTAAGGAGTACTCTTTCCCCATACCCACCTCCCCTTTAAAAAGAGTACAGGTCCAAAAATTACATAGCTCTGGGACTGATGGGCAGAATCCCTGAGGGAACTGTGGTTTGACCAAAAATAGGCCATTTGACCAAATGATTAAAAGTCTGTCATATGCTAATGCTTGGACAGGGTGGACCTTGGGCCAATTTAGTAGGAGTAAATTGCAATTGATTTTCGAAGAAATTGCTTGTTCTCTTGCCTTTCCTCAGCTGTGTCACACTCTCTCACACACAGCTGCCTTTGTCACAGCCAGAACCCACTGAAACACATGTCACGGAAGATCTTCTGGAGGCACATTTTAATAATACAGATAACCACATTCACACACACACACACTATCAATACACTCAGACATGAAATACAATATAGATACACAAATACATCTATAATTCTGCGTGTGTATATGCATGTTTATATAGGTTTTTAGGGGACTCAAATTTAAAAACAATTCTGCACCATGGTTGGATGCTTCTGGATGTTTTGCAACTCCCTCTGTTGTTGGAGAGCTATCCCGAGTCATTTTTATTTTTTACAACAACATACTATTTGAATAAAGATCATACAAGAGCACAGCCCCGCCTGAACCTCCTCTCCACACACTCCCCAGCCCTATCTATGTAAATTCTTGGCTATGAAAAGAAAATGGTTAAAAGATCACACAAGATAAAAAATCATAAGAATAAAGGTTAACAATGGCTGCTTTCACCCCTAATTTCTGATATGGTGATAGACCCTCTTAGAACATTAATTAGAATGGAAAGAGATGAAAGAAATGCCCAGGGGACATAATAAATTAGCCCCTTATGCAAATCACCCATTCGTTTTCATCACTGACCCAGCTAGCTGAGTCTCTAAATTACGGGAAGTGGTTAGCTTCTTTAACAAAAAATTCCAGATGAAAGATTAATTTTTTTTTTAATCTGAAGGCTGGGAGGGCTTATAGCAAAAAATAATTTCTCACTTTCCCTTGCAGAGGACTCTGAAGGGGGCCAAAAAAATATGAAAATTAACATCCTGGCTCCTGGTTCCTGTTGCCAAACAGAGACTTATTAATTAACCCTTGTTCTGAAACAATTCCAAAACAACAGACAACAATCCCTTTAACTAAAGCCAAGGGCTGTGGCTCTCACCCTCCGTCCAAACGGGTGCACAGACCTGAATAGGTGAAGGCTGATTTAAAGAGGGAGAGGGGGAATGCCAGGATGTGGAGAGTCTGAATATCAATTTAAAAACAAACACACACCTAATTTTACTTGTCATCACTGTCCTGCACAATTTATGTTCTACTGCCCTAGAAATTTATGGAACGCTCAGTTTTCTTATCAGTAGAATAAAGGGATTGGACTAGAATGACCTCCAGAAGTCCTACTGTATCTATCACCCAGTGATTTTATGTATCCCTTTGTAAGCAAACAAGGCACTTCTGATCATTTAATCTGTCTAAATACAATCTTCTGACACGCAGCGTGTCTACGGGACTCACTCCGATTCATTTTCTCTTCCCCATCTCATTTTCCCCTTGTTCCTTATTTTTCCCACTAACTTCTTACTTTGTTTCATCTTCTTCCATGTCTCCAAGTGAGATGCTTTAAACACACTCTGGTTCAAGGAAGGTGTATATTGAATAAATCATGCGTTGTAAGTGTTATTAATGTGAAAAATATATATACCAAGATCACAAGTTTCTTTGGCCTGAAGACAATGCTCGAGAGAAAAACAGTAAGTCCTAAAATAATTCAAGATTCAAGATGCGGGTCCTTGGGAAAAGAAGGAAAATATGTGAAAGATCATTCTAGTCCACTGCTGTCATTTTATGAAAGGAGTGGCCACCTCTCCTTTTACAGGAAGTGTTGACATGTGCCCAAGGTCACCTGGCTAGTGACAGGTACGGCTAGAAGCAGGACACCGATCTCCTGACTCCCAGACCAGTGCTCCTTGGACCAAACAATCCTAAGTTTGATGGCTTCTTTTGCTAATTGGTACTATATCCCAGAGAACCAAGAAAGGACATCCTTTGGCAAGACTAAGTTTGGACAGCAGAAAAATTAAGAGATGGCAGAAAGAAACACTTCTAAGGACTAGGAGAAGGAATAAGGACAGACCCGCCGGCTATAAATAATTCTGCACCTTGTAACAATCTTCGGTTCATCCAATTACGTGTCACTCACAGATGTTTTATCTCCCCTCTTCGGGGAACGGGACCTACAGTCACGCTACGCAAAAACATTTGACTGTCTCTACCTTCACAGCTTTCCTCGAACATCCAGGCCTTCGCAGTAAGTCTCTCGCCCCTGGACTGACCTGCTGTTTTATCCATGAAACTTCTTGAGTTTGTCAGTTAATCTAAGTAACAAAACTTGCCTTTGAGACATGGTCAGTGACAAAAGAAGACACACATTCTTCAGGTCATCATGAGGGTGATCAGAAAGTATGTGTAGCCCAGACTCTATTTTTGTTTAAAAAAAAAAAAAAAAAGAAAGAAAAAGAAGAAGAAGTGTACACACACACACACACACACACACACATTCATATATAAAGGAAAAAATTCTGGAAAGTCTCATATCAACATGTTTACAGCTGTGACTAGGGGTGATTTAAACTCCTTTTCCTTTTTTAAACCTGTTTGTAATTGCTTATTCTACAAAAAAGTAAAATGAGGCGCTGAGGGACTGGACAGGGAGAGAATTTGAAGGAAAAGTAGTGGTCTGTGAAAGTGAGATGTTAAGTGTACTCGGCTCGGCCTGTGGAGACGGACGCCTCTCCCAGGTTTAAGGCATGCCCTTCTCAGGGAGCAGTAATTCTTCCTGCTATGAGGGGCGTTGGAGAGCAGATTTATGAGGAGAGGTTGGAAGAATGGGAATCAGTCAAGCTGAGAAGGGAGAGCTGATCACAAGAATCCGTAAGCACAGGAAGAGCCCCCAGCCCGGGGATCACCAGCTGCAACACAGCCCCTCTGACCACAGAGAGTAGAAACAGGGCCCAAAGGAACAGAGGGATTCAGAGTAGGAATAAGGAAGACCTTCCCCAAAGCGAAGTTAGGACCCAAGCGGGGTTATTACTCTTAATAAGGCCTTGGCTCCAGGGCCCTTCAGATAAAGGCTGGATTTTTCATTTTTGTCCCTGGTAGTTTAGGAGCAGCCTTCCCGAAGGCTCAGGATGGCCATCCTTTGTTACTCCATGATCAGGAAGCAAGGTCTGCTTGGAATCAGGAGGGAGAGAACAGGGAGCATGGCCGTGGCAGAGCATTGAGAACGGTGGAGACTTACTGGGGGTCAGGGATGCTTTGGGGGCTGGGTGGGTATTTTACATGCAGCATCTTCAAATCCACAAGAACCTATAAGGGAATAACCTTCATCTCTTTCTACATGCAAAGAGCCTGAGGCACACTGAGCTCAATCGAGGTGCCCAAGATGAAGGAAGTGGCAGGGCTAGGAGGTACCCAGGTTGGCGGACCCCAGAGCACGTGTTCTCTCTCCAGCACTGGCATGCACCAAGGGATGGAGGCACAAAGCTGCCGGGGGCACTGGTGGGACAGCAGGTGATCAGCTGGCTTGTTTGGGCACAGGGCAGGTGGGGTGAGACAGGAGGTCACTTAGTAGAAGAATCTATGGAAGAAGACTGAAGCCAGACACTTCTTCTAAGTCACTGGGGTGCTAAGATAAGGCCTGCCAGTGAGGAGACCAGTTTGGATTGGGAGGAACTTGACTTGGGAACGCAGGAAGAAGGTCAATGCAAAGTTCAAGTGAGAGGTAAGAGGAGTATAATTAGGGAATAGAGAGTGGAGAGCAACTCAAAACACAGCAGGTAGGACTGCAAAAGAATTGGTGATGGGTCCCCTGAAGGAATGAGAAAGGCAGAGGAGGGTGGCAGGAACCCTGAAGCTCTAACTCAGGCAGACAATGCCATAGGGAAGACAGAAGGTTCTGGAAGAGAAAGGTGTAAGGAGAAAAAGGGCAGAGGTGATGAGCTCCGTTATAGATGTGCTGGGTTTGAAATAATTGAGATACACCAGGCAGAGTTGTCCGGGACTCAGATGTAAATGCTGGTTGGCTCAGGAGAGGCTGGAACTGGAGGGCAGGCACGGAGTCGCCCATGTAAGTGGCAGCAGCAGTCCCAGGAATGGATGAAATGTGTCCAGAGAGCACGCAGAACAGAAAGAGGCTAACACTGGCCTCCCCGAAGGCATTGCCATGTTCTAGCAAAGGTTCTAGAGGCTATCAAGGACTGTGTCCCTGGCCAAGTCACTTTCCCTCTCTGAGCTTCAACTCTCTAAAAGCAAAAGGTTAGACTAGTTCTCTATGACCCTTCTCGGATATTCAAACACCCATGGTTAATGGGATGACTACTCAGAACAGGAGGAAGGCTCCAGGCTGAGCATACACCCCACATATCAAGCAAGTCCCCCAACTTTCCAGTGGGAAAGACAGACACATACATAAGTCCCCTCGGTACCCCATGATCAACAGCTATGGTGAAGACAAGAACAAAATGCAGCACAGAAGTGTCTTAAGCGGAAGTGCCTCTCTGGGGGAAACTCCAGCATGGCCCCCAGAGAGGAAAATGGATCTAGGTCTCAGGGAACTAACAGCAACTTCCCCATCAGAAGCAAGAGCATGAGCAAAGGCACGGGAAGGCAAAGACACGTGAAATGCTTGGGAAATGGACTGCTCAGTGAGCTTGAGGGAACAGCGGGTGATGGGGCTTAGAGAAGGATGGTGGGAGCGAGCCGGCCTGGGGAGGCCAGAACAGGCGACACAGGCCCGAACAGGGACCAAGGGACCACCAGGGATGCTCACCTACTGGACAACATGATTAGAGGGGCTTTGGAGAGCTGAGTGGAAGGCAAAGGACCACTACACAGCCCAGCAGCTGGAATTTACCAACACTTCTCTCTTGTCTGATAGGACCTTATCAGAGTCTTCTTCAACATGTAAAATTTTTAAGAAAACTTTTTTTTTTTTTTTTTTTGCGTAGTGACCTAAGTACGATGGCACTTTAAAACAGAAATGCTAAAACATGGCTAACGATTCACAGCATCATTCAGAAAAAGGGGTCACACTCAAAAGAGTGTTCAGGGGCATCTCCTCCTGAAGCAAACTATTTCCAACTGCATGAGAACCCATGTCAAGATCCTAAGGCTTCTTGGGGAGGTCTAAGCCGTTCCTAGTATCCTAATATCCAAATCCTAATATCCCTCTGTCCCCACATCCCTATTGCTTCTTGTTTGCCATACCATTGGCTCCGGTTATTTCTGAGAAAGGTCTGTCCTCTCTTGACACTTTTCTACAAAATCCAACCTCCCAGTCAATACTTTTAAACCCCGGAGCCACCCCCCCGCCCCCGCCCCCGTGCTTACATCCTTATAAGGTGCTTATATCCCCCTCTGACCCCCTATCCTCAGGCTCTTCTTGGCACCCGCTGTGCTTTCAAAATTTCTTTCTACTTTGCACTCTCCCTCCAGAGAGTCCAAAAAACATGGCCAACAGGTTCGTCTCCCTTTCAAATCACTATTTACTTCTTGCTGCTTCTAGAACCTGCACAAAGAGGAAAAGACAAGGTTAAAGAGCAGAGAGTCGTGGCAGATGCGAAATAGACGTGGTGGCTTTATCCTCTGAGCCTGCATGTGCCCACACAGTTCTGCTCTTTTGGCTCCCCAGACCCTTTTCCATGTTCTCTCCTCTCCCCCCACATCCTCTCGCACTGGCTCCCTCTTTCCTTTGCATACTTCAGCTCACCGCTTGGATCTTCCTCTTTGAAACGACGCTGGCATCAACTCACAACGAAGGCCCCTCCTGGAGCCCTTAAAACTGATTTCAAGGCCAAACGCTTGAACCGACACATTTCCACCGAGGCTGTGGCACCGCAATTCCCCAATTCTCGCCTGACAAGGCTGTTTGATTTCCTTCCTGCAGCTCAGGCTTCGGAACAGAGGTGACAGGTTTGAGACTCTATCTCATTTTTGTTCCCTTCCTTGTTCCTGCCAGGCCCCTGACAGCACCTCAATATGGCTTTTTAACTGCTGATCAACTAAACAATGGCAAAGATGGCAGTGGCTTTGAGGAGTCCAAAGAAAATGGAAACACGAGAATGTCAAACATGTCTTGTTCAGTGAGACGATTCAGCTCATACGTAATGTATGTGGATAAACATTCACTTCACATTGGGCAAAGAAACCCAAATATGGAAACTCTGATTGCTACCATATCTGTAAAAGGCAGAGGCCCTGTTGTCCTGGTTTCCTCAGAGAGATTTTCAAGACAGGGGAGATGTTCTAGAAACTTAGAATCAAACCACAAAAAGCAACATTTATCATCCCGCTCCTCTGTCCTTCCCTACCCTACAAATGCCAAACTGGATAATATGCATTATTCAATGACTTAAAACCTCTCAAGGTTCCATCTGGCTTTCCTATACCCACTTAGGGAACACGGTCCCTGTCAGAGGTCAAAGCTCACCAGTGCTGGAACCTAAATTCAATGCCCTTGAGAGATAAAATTTAGCTCCAGACAAGGCCTTCCTGGCTCTAATTAATTCATTATGACTTCTGGGTTCTCAGCAGGACAGGTCTCACAAAGTCAGGGTCATATTTGCTAAGAAAAGAAGTCTGGCTGAGAAAGGGATCAGGAAAATGAATGAGTGAAACTTGGTCCATATGCAGAAGAATTCCTGGTACTCACAGAAGAAATTCAGACAACCCAGGGGTATCTGAGAATGACCAAGCCATTTTAACCATACAATGCGTGCAAGGATTGAAAACACAATTGAAGGGGTGCCTGGGTGGCTCAGTGGGTTAAGCCTCTGCCTTCTGCTCAGGTCATGATCCCAGAGTCCTGGGATCGAGCCCCACATCGGGCTCTCTATTTGGCAGGGAGCCTGCTTCCTCCTCTCTCTCTGCCTGCCTCTCTGCCTCCTTGTGATCTCTCTCTGTCAAATAAATAAAAAATCTTTAAAAAAAAAAAAAAAAAAAGAAGAAAACACAATTGAAGAGCACACTGAATGGGTTCTGGAGGTGACCTCAATCTTCCCTCAGAATCATGAGCTGTTAGGACTAGAGATTATTTATACCCATGGTCTCATTATACCAAGAAAAGAGAGCACCAGAAAGGGAAAATGAGTCTGTTGCAGTCCTATAGTCCACAGAAGTTCTGAAATTAAAACCCAAATGAGCCTTCCTCCTTGCCTGCGTCCTCACTCTCACTGTCCACAGAAAGGCTCAGAGCCCTCTAAGCATCAGCACAAAGACTAAAGAGTAAGGCTTCCAGGGACAGGCAGCAGGCAAGAGGCACTGCCCTTCAAGCATCAGGAAGGCCAGGTTCACTTCTGATATGCCATGGACCACATCCCATCTCAGCTCCTAAGGACCTGCCCCTGAAAGAGCTCAGATGGGTCTGTGCATTTTTTCCTCCGGTACATGAGACACTGCCCCAGCTCCTCAGGAGGGAGCATTAAGAGGGCTCTGGGGTGGAAATTATCAGCATTATTTGGATAATATATGAATGCCTCTGATACTAAACTTACACCAGTATATCTTATCCCAAAACACACATCTTAGACCAATGCGTGCGCACACACACACACACACACACACACACACACCTCCTCTGAACCCCAAACAGAATAATGTAGAGGAATGCTTCTTAGGCTTCATGTGTATACCAAGCACCCGGACCAGCGGTCTTCTTAAAACCTAAATTCTGATTCAGTAGGTCTGGGGTGGAGCCTGAAATTCCACACCTGTAACCATCTCCCAGATGATGTCCATGCCACTGCTGAAAAGACCACATTCTGGGTAGCAAGGGGTGGGTGTCACAAACACCTAGAATCAAACAAATCTGGGTTTAAATTCTGGTTTCTTTAATCACGAGCTTTGTGATCTGACTGGTTTCCTAACTTCACGCTGCCTCCACTGCTTCATTCCTAAAATGGAAATAATAATACTTCAGAAGCATACGAAGATTGTTATCTGAGTTAATGATAAAAAGTTAACACAGGGGCGCCTGGGTGGCTCAGTCAGTTAAGTAACTGACTTGTGATTTCCACTGAAATCGTGACCTTGGGGTCTTGAAATGGAGCCTTACACGGGGCTCCATGCTCAGTGCAGAGTCTGCTTGTCCCTCTCCTTCTGTTCTTTGCATCTCTCTCTCTCTCTCTCTCTCAAATAAATAATAAATAAAATCTTTTTTTTAAAAAAAAAAGTTCTTAACACAGTGCCTAGAATATAATAAGGGCTCAAATAAATGCAGCTGCTGGCTGTCTCTGAGATTCAGGAGGGCAGAGGCGACATCTGTCTGGCTTACTGCCAAAATCCCAATGGCTGGAACGTAGTGGGTACTCAGTGGGTGTTTGTGAGTGAATGAAATGTATATAAATACACCGACACATAATATCAGTATTTACATACTTCCTTAGTTCTATGGGTTTCTGCAGGAAAACAGAAAACATTGAGAACACCAGAACACTCTCACCCATAACAAACCATCATCTCACAGAATTCAACATTCACCACCACGTACAACCGCCAACGAAGCGTCTCATTTGTGATGGCTGTATATACTTGAGTAAATGTCTTAAGTGTAAACCAATAAAGACAACATCAGTCTGGAATCTGAATGTCATTAAGAGAAATTACTGCCTTGCTCATTATTTATGGGGCTGTCTGAACCCCAGTGTTACGAAAACCTTAATTCTGAAACTAAGTTCACTTCCAAAACAAATGTAGAATTGCAAAGACAGATAAAACAAACCAAGGGAAGCCAGACCACTTTGTAAAGGACCAATGAGGCAATAATACCGTCTCTGAGACATGCACACACTTGCTCAGGACAAATTAAAAATAGAATCGTTAACAAATGGTAAAGCTGAACCTTTTCAATCAAAGGCAGACAACTGAGTCCATCTGAAATTCCTCAACAACCTAAGATTATCTTCAGAAGTCTCAGAAAGTAAGTGGCATCATTGACAGATCCCATCTGCAGGGAGGCTCTGTGAATGGTACGTAGCAAGAAGGGAGTATGATTGCCACCTACAGACAGAAGTCCCTATGCATGAGACAGCCAATCGTATTTCAACGTGGAAAAAAAAATTCAACGGAGTCACCTCCCTCCAACCTCTTTCAAATCACCACACCACATTACTTCATTTAGAATTACTTTCAAGTCATACAATCATCTCTAGGCATTCTGCCGCTTCATTATCTTCATCCTATTTCTAATTTCCCAGAAACGCTGTGCCATTCAACTATCTACTTAGACGCTCTCTGAGAGCCGGAGAGAATGCAACCCAATGGATTTCAAGCAGGCAAAGGCATCCGAGTGGAGGCATGAATCTGCTTACCTGGTATGAATGGGACCACCCGGAATATATCAGACAATCTGCTGTTAACTGGCTCATAAGGGGAATCTTCAAGCAGATCATTTCCTAAAAACAACAGGAAGATGGGGCTTAGATCGCAAAGCAGACATATTTCAGAGTGGTTTTCTTTTCTTTTTTTTTTTTTTTAACGGAATCTAAATTCTAATGACGTTATGATTGTGCAACAAAAAGATGCCGAAACTTTCCAAGGTCTCAAATGCATCTATTTGGCTATGGTTACTTTACATTCCCTCTGCCTTTGTTGTCCTTCCTCTCCCCAGAGTGCCATGAAAACACTGGAGAGCAACCCAGCCTGATCTTGCCAGAAAACTCTCCCACTCTTTGCAAAGGAATGAAATAAGAGAGGAAGGAACCAGTGATGTCACCGGTCCAGCTTACCTCCGGGAGCCAATGGAAGAAAAGTGACCCAAAAGAGGGCCCCCATTTCTATGCTACTCAACACAGCAGGGGGCCAGAAAAGCCCCAGTGCTGGTTATTCAACAGTCTCTGAAATAGGTTTTCACTGTAATAAGTTCTGGAGCAAGAGGCAGCAGAAAGGTCAAATCTGTAGGTTAACAAATGTTTGGTGTCTCAGGGGAGAATGGATGCCCTGGACATCTGTGTTAGATTTACAAACACTAGGCACCTCTGGCACACAAGGACCAAAAAATTCCCATTGGAATGGATGCTTGTGACAAGTGGTCCTTTTTCTCTCAAAGCCACTTCTGTGTTAACCAAGGTTGAACCACATCAGCTGGCTCAAGACTCAGTTAATCTAAGACGACAAATGGTTTTTCACACAACTGTCTTTGATCAGGTTTGAGGAGGGTAAAGATAAAATAGAGCCTAGTGGACCTTTTATTCCTAATTCTTTATCTTATGTCAGAGTAGCTAGAAGGGAAGAAGAAAGGGGAGAAACTGGGGACACGATTCAGGGCAGGTCTTTGTATGCTCATCCTCTGAAGCTCTCCTTGGAGAGAAGTTGTGAGTTCCTGCCCTGTCCTTAAACGGGCTCCTAACTCGGATGCTCTGACCAGGTTTCAGAGAGGTCAGCGGGGGCCGGGGGTATCCCCTCCCCAACGGGTTTTCCAACAACCAGGCCCCCACAGTGCTGCTCCGGAGGCAGCAAACACCAGCTGCCGCTGTCCCTGGGGGCCAATGAAAGGTCCTCATTCTGCAGCTGGGGAGAAGCGAGGAGAGGATGAGGTCAGCGGGCCCGGCTGAGGGGCCCGCCGCCTGCCTTTGTGGGGTGGGGGTGGGGGTGAGGGATGGGGGTGGGGGGCCAGGACGGTCGGCGCGTACCCTGCAGGCTCTGGTACATGCTCCAGTAGATGCGCAGGCAGTTCTTCTCCTTCTTCATACCCCGCTTGCAGCGGCAGTTGTAGAGCGACTTCTGCTTGAGGGCCTCCATGGCACTGCGGCACTCGTCCTTGGCCTCCAGGCCGGACGTCAGGCTGAAGTTGGTCTCCTTGCCCGCCACGCACTGCCTCAGCGTGCGGTACTTGGTGCTGCAGCTCTGCTCCTTGAGGCACTGGTCGCTGGCTTTCACACAGTCCAGGCGGTCCCCGCCGCTCACCTCGGCCGACAGCAGCACGTCTGCGGGAGGAGGTGGGGGAGCGTGAGGGCGGCGGGCCAGGACCGGGAGCCTCCGGCTGCGGGGAGGGCGCGTGCCTCACCCGGCTTCTGGGGTGCCCTGCGCCGCCCGCGGGCCCGCCCCTCTACGCCGGGGACTCATTTTCCCGCCCCGGGACCTCCGGCCGCCGGCGCTCCCCGCAACGCCAACCTCCACCCGGCGTGGCTTTGCGGGCTGTTTGCGGGTTGCCCCCCGAGCGCGCGCTGCCCGCCGCGCGTGCCCGCCCCGCCGCTCCCGGGGCAGCCCGGCCCGAGCAGCTGCTCGGTCTCCCGGAGCCGCTGGCTCGGCCCCGCCCGACGGAAGCCGGGGGCTTTCCGAAAAGGAGGGCCACTGCGGGCCGGGCGCGGGGCGCGGGGCGCGGGGCGGGCGAGCCCTGGACCGCGGCCCGCCGGGCGGGGACCGCTCAGACACTGTTCGGGGAAAAGTTTTCCCTTCGAAGTTTGCTCTCCCGGTCCAATGCTCGCCCACACCCCCACCTGCCCACTGCTCCTCCGAGAGCTCCCAGGACTCGCAAGGAGCGCTGGTCCCGGACCTGGAGGGGCTCGGACCCCTTAACTCTCCGCCAGGATTGGCCATTACAAAGCACAGAAAATTAAAACCAAGCACAAAAAGCTGCGGGCGAGTGCCGCGCCATCACCGCCTCCCAAGCCTAGGGTGCTGAGGATTCAAGATCCCCTTCCCCAAAACGAAACTTCGCCCTCCCACACCCACGCAACCGCGCTGCAGTTGAGGGGTTGGGGGCTGCCCCGAGTATCCCCTCGGAAAGACTCAGCGGGTTAGGAAGCTAGCGGCGGCCTCGACTTACCCAGGAGCGGCAGGGCGAAGTACAAGGTCGCCAGGAACATGGTGCCGGCGCGCAGCTGGTCCCCGCCCCCCAAAAAATCCCGAGCCGCGGCTGGGTATCGACGAGGGAGCTCAGCATACAGCAATCCCCGGACAGCCGCGCTGCTCTGGCCGCCCAAAGTTCAGCTCCATGCAGTGCGAGAGGAAACTCCCGGGTCCGTCCGCCACCAACGCCGCCGGCGACTCAGCTCCCCGCGGGCGGCCGGCGCGAGGGTGGGAGGCGGTTCCGCTTTTAGGGGTTCAGGTCTGACCCAACCTGGAAGGGAGAGCGCGCTTTGAAATGAGAGCCGAGAGCGCTGGAACCTCCCCCGCCCCCTGCCCTCCCCTGCTCCCGCCTTGGGGGACTTTCTAGCGCCCGGGTGAGGGCCCACCCCTAACCGTGTCGGGGCGCAGGAGGGGGCACGGGGGGGGCATGTACGTGTATTCCGGGGAGCCGCCCGCAAGGGCAGGGTAGGAGCTGGAGAGGTCGGACGCCAGCTCCCAAAGTCCAAGGAGTATCAATCGGGTCCAACCCAAGAGGCTGAACGCAAGCAAATAAATAAATAACGTTACTTTCCGAGCGCTGCGAGCGGAGCCAGCAGCTGCCGGGAGTCGAAGCACACGGCGGCGGCAGCTCTTTCTCCAGCCCTGGCGCAGAAAGAGCCCCTTCTCCCGGGAAGTTCACCGCCCCCCTCCTCCAGCCAGCTCGCCCGCTCCGCTGCCGGCCTCTTCACCCAAACCACCAATCGCTGCCCCCGGTCGCCGTCTCCCGCTCCTCCCCGGGCTCGCCTCTTTTCTCAGGCAGCGGGGCAACCGGGAACCGACGTCCGGGCTAGGGCCGAAACCCGGCTCGCGCGCCCCTACCCGCCGTGGGTCTTCCGCTCCCTCCCGGGTGTCTGCGCCGCGCGCAGGCTCTCCCGGCGCCCCGGACTCGGGCTCATCAACGCCACGGCCCGGGGCGAGCGCACTGGCCGGCAGCCCCGGAGCGCCAGGGCAGGTGCAGCCCCGAGCCGCGCGCGCCCCCGGACCCCAAAGTTGAGGGGCGTCTGCAAGAGGGGAAAAGAGGGCGGGGGAGCGGCGATGGGCTCCCAAACCCACAGAACGAGAAAACTCTCCAAATGCCACCAACCTGGACTCAACCGACCGTGTCCAGCTGTGTCGAGGAGCCAGTTTGTTTATTTATTTATTTATTTTGGGGGGTGTCCCCGCCCCTTCCTTCCCTTTCCCGGCTCACTTCTCTGCGTTAGGAAGAAGATGCGGTAATCTTCGAGAGCTCAGAGGGGCTGAGTTGGGCCAGGACGATTTCCGAGCAGAGTCCCCCCGGCTCTCGGCTGCCGGTTGGGATATTGGAAGCTGAGTGGAGGCTAGCGGGTTCTGAGGCCAGATTTCTTTGCCTGAGGACCCTCGGCCTGCTCCTGCTCCCGCCGCCCCATAGCACACCCGCCAGCCCCCTCTGAGGCTCGCACGCACGGACGCCGCAGATGAACACACTCGTCCGCGGCGGGACTCGGCGCCGGACCCAGCACGCGCGCACAGGACACGCGAGGCTATGCAGCCGCCCGCGAGTGCTGCCAGACACTCTCTCTCTCTCTCTCTCTCTCTCTCTCCCTCCCTCACTCTCTCTCCCTCTCCCCTCCCCTCGCAGACACACACACACACTCAGACACAAAAGGGCACAATGCACAAGGGCTCTTTCTTTCTTCCGTCCTAGTGCAATCGAATCAGACCTTTCTAACGAACACAAAGTTTCTCCCCACGTCACTCGCGGCTATGACTCAAGACTTGGCGCGTTAAACTCAGACCCAGACCCTCGGAGCCGAGATCGCAAGATATGCCCACGCACCGATCCACGCCAGCGCGCACGCACTCATATGCACACGCAGCCTCTCTCTCTCTCTCTCTCTCTCTCTCTCTCTCTCTCTCTCTCTCTCTCTCTCTCCTGGAGCTTGGGCAAGGAGACAAAAGCGGAACCCCCGGCCACTGCATTTAAACCGCGCCAGACCTGGCTTTGGGAAATTCATAAGCTAACCTCCATCTTGGCTGTTTCAAGAGTAAATTTTAAGATCATAAATTTAAAAACCCAAGATATACACAGCCTTTCCCCCCAATTTCTGGGTCCACTCGTTCTCAGCCATGCTACTGAACCCCCCCTACCCCGACCGGAATACACACTCCTCTCCCCGAACACCGGGGGGCGCCCGGGACAACCAAGTCTGCTCTGGGTTCCGAGCGGAGTCTCTGGAACAGCCCACAGCTCAGGGCTTGGGTTCCCGGTCTTTGCTGATATCCAAGTTCATCATTTATGGGAACCGAGTTTGAATAGAGTCAGGGTGAGCTCAGCTGTCAAATCTGCAAACCCATTGCACCAGACAATGGACCGCGGAGGAGAGAAAAGAAATGATCCTTTTGATTAAGTCGGCGGGGGGCGGGGGTGTTAATTGAAAAGGGCACAGGCTCTGGGTAAAATTTGAGATGGGGGAGTAAGGGCCTAGAGACAAGGTGGAGAGAGGAGAGGGTGGGTATCTCTCCATTCAGCCCCACACCAGCCAGGCGCGCCCGGGGCTTCGGTAGCCGCTCAGATGCTTACTGCGCATTGTTTGGGGGGTAGGGGAGTGGTGTTTGCGCCTCCTCGCGCGCGCAAAGCCCAGGGGACACCCCTCAGATCTGCACGCCTATGCACGTGTTCCTCAGGGGATAGGTATGAGAGGATTGACGCCCTCAGGGAGCACCCTCCTCAAAACGTGTGTGTGTGTGTGTGTGTGTGTGTACACGCGGGGGGGGGGGCGCACACACACACACACACCCTCAGAATCACACCATACACGGATTTCTTGTTCAGTGTATCAGTTTACACTTGGTTGTTGAGTAAACAAAGCAAACATATGTCACATTTTAGCGACAGATGGTTCAAACCAAGGGATACTTAGTTCTTTTTCTCGAACAGTGGTAACGGTGTAAGTTACTGAGCGGACTAAGTGAAACGTGATTGAGTCTCCCAATCAAGTTCTTCACCTTAAGTTTATTCTCATATTTTCACACACAAAACAGATAAATCCCGGGGAGGTGGTTTTAGCAAGGAGGGCCCAAAGTGAATTAAGAGTTTATCGGAAGACCCTGTTTCACACATGGACACCCAAAACGTAAAACCCTCTTTTGTCATCCCATTTTATAAGTGGAGGTGAATGTCTCCCTTTGGGAAACCAGTAATTAGAATTCCGAGTCTCAACAGATAGCCAAGTTTCCATCACTGCTGACCACCATAGGATGACTGGATAAAAATGAGGTTTCATTTAAGGATATCACCCACATCTCTTGTAAGTGTTCTTTGTTTAGAAGTGATTCTATGCCTCTCTCATGTTCCACAGACATGTTTCAAATGAAGTTTTAATGGGATGGAGGAAGGGTGGAATAAAAATTTCCCAAATGTAAAATATGGGGCTTCTTTTAAAATATTTGTAGCTTTAATATTTTTGAACCATTCACTCACAGTAGTCCTCATGAAGTCCTTACTGATGATGGGAACAGAGCTTTATTTTCTCTAAAAAAATAAACCACCAGTCACTATGTGTTGTCCAATACAATAGTCACTAGCCATATGGCTATTTCCATAAAAAATAATTAAAATTAAATGAAAGAAAAATGCATTTGTCCAGTAGCACTAGCCTCATTTCAAGTGCTCAGTAGCTGCCTATGGGTAGTGACTACCTCATTGCACAGCACAGATTCAAGGGATCTCCATCATCACAGAAAGCTCTATTGCACAGTCGGTGTGAAAGTAGTTAAGGTGATGTGTATCACCTTAGAACAGTAGAATAAGTCAGGCCTGAAATGAGTGCCTATCCTGAAATAAGGAACAGTAGTAGTAGTTGTTGATTATGATAACTTGCTAGTTTTTTGAAGAAGGCAGAGAATCCATGAAGACATAGCTCACTGCTGGTGTGTCCTCCACTCAGAATGGAGATCATCAAGCAAAGAAACCAAAGAAAGGGGAATGGATATGTCAAAAACTGATCTTCCAAGGAGAGCTGTGTGTAAAAGAATGCGGCCCTTACTCTACCTTAAGACTTCGTGTATAACAAGTTAACAAAAAATTACTGCTTTACAACTATATCCACTAACTTTTAGAGATGAGACAAACGCACAACTGGAAAGCCCTTGGAATATGGAAGCTAGAAATGCACGTGACTTACTGTATTAATATTATCTCTGTTTCCTTGGAGCTTATCTGTTCTTATGTGTACAGGACTGATCTCAGGATGAAAGGTGACATCGAAATATCAAATATTATTAATAATGATAAAGGTTCATGCCATCCTCTGTGACATGTTTTCTCAGTGGGAAATTGGCTTTAATGCTACAAAATTAGGTTCAATCTACCCATAAGCATGTGAAATGAGCAATTTTCTTGCATTTCTTCATGTAAGTGTATTTTCATAAGTTAACATATGAGTCATGGTGAGAATGACAGTTTTATTCCGTGCAACATTTTGTCTCCTACTCTCATTGCCTTGGCCCTATAGAGTATAATGTAAAACACATTCATTTTGTAAAATTATGCTGCTGTAAAATCACTCGAGTTTCTCTAACTCAAACTAGTCCATCAAAGTACTTGACATTAGGCAGTTTGACAGACTTACCCTCTAGCTATGCAAACCACTCACTATTCTCTAAATGAGCTATGTTTTTATTTATTATTACTACTACTATTGCTACTACCGCTACCCTTATTATTGTTATTATTTGCTGATGCTACACCTTTGACCATGCTGTTCCACCTGCCCAATGTATGTGCTCCATCCTGAAATTTTAAGATGCAGCTCAGCTCCAACAGGCCACTAAGAATAGCAAGGAGTCCTTCAGCCAGACTGGATAGTTCTCAGTAGTGGGTTCCTATGGCATGGTTGCGATTCTTATCATTGCTGTTGTGACATGCGTTGCTATACCTGTTGCTATGCCTATATATTGCTATCTCGTTAATTGTTATACCTGTCTCTTGAATTAGAATGTGAGTTCCTTGAAGGCAGGAAGATGCTCTATTCTCCTCCTCCTCCTCTTCTTCCTCCTTCTTCTTTTTCTGCATCCCCAGCATTTAGACTGATGACTGACACTCATCACCTCCAATAAACGAATATTGATTGCATGAATAATGAGTGATGTTGTTTCTCATTTTCTTCTGACACAATAATTCTACTGAAAGGTTTATTATAAAATTCCTTTACTATACGAATCATACTAAATATAAGCACTTCATGCAATTACTGGTATTGCTGTTCCAATAATAGTTTCAAATATGTATTATTCCTTTGGGGATTTGACATTTACATTTTTTTTAAACAAAACCCATTATTGTAATAGAATGCTCTTTTTCTGGTTCACTTTAATAGTAACATATGACATATTTCATTTCTGGGAAATGATAGCTCGCCTTAGGTCATATTTTAAGGCATAAAGCCAGAGGCAGAGTAACGTTCCCACCTGAAGTTCTCTAATCATCTAGAAATGTGCCTCTCTCTGGGAAAGAAGGATTTAGAAGGACCAGATTACAATTACCCTGGAGCCTTCATCCTCGAAGGCAAATTTTTAAAAGCCAAATCCCCCCCAAAGTGCTAAAAATGCTTTTATAGACACACAAGACCTGGTGCAGTCCTTTAGGAAAATGAGAAAACAGTAACCATCCAAACTTGGAAGGCTGGCGTAAGGGTCTACATGCTGACCCCGATCTCATCTTCTAAGGCTATACTTCAACATTTGCCCTCTGGCAGTGCAGCAAGAGCTTAGGTGCTCTCAGGTTTCAGAGCCCTCTTCCAGGCTGACTATATTAAGATGTGTCCTTTGAACAGTATTTGCAAATGGTAGCTTCTTATTGGCTATCAAGGTGCCTGACCCCTAGGAACCAATGTTAGGAAATCTCTCTGCCTCCTTCATTTTCAAGCAATTTTCATTTCTTAATACTAATAAGCCAGTGCAAAGATTTTAATGCATTTGTTAAAGAATATTGCATTTCATGAGCATTGAAGTCATTCGTACTTTGGCCTTCTGCCACAGAATGCATTCAAGGTGTGCAGCCCCAATGAAATAATGCACCTGTCACGTCTTATTGCTTGAATATATGGCAAAAGATGGCCCATCTTCTGGGGACTTGCAAGCGTTTTTTAGTGATTGCTGAAGGTGTCAGATTAAAAGTCCTCCTTAACTAGACAGGATGGAGAAGAAACCCCTTTTCTTTCTACCGCTCTCCTAATAAGCCCTAAACCCTGTTCCAGAGAGACTGTTCCTTCATAAGGGCAAGAAGGAAGCTTAATCCCCAGCTTTGTCCAGTAATTAGCCTCTCTCTCCCCGGAGACAGCAAACACAGATGCCGGTCCAGATGAGCTCCAGGACGGGGAATGAAAACACTGACTCATTTCTTCGGAAGCCTTTTAGCAGCCTGTAAGACAATGAAAACTTCTGGTTTCTACAGAGGCTCATTAGGTCTGAGGTGGTAGGATGAGGCCTCTCCCAGCAGTGGGGGAGCAGGGGGCTAGTAAAGGCGACCACAAACTGGGAGTGAGCCGGTCAGAGGTCCCGGCTGCAAGAGGGAAAGGCTTGTCCTTTTCAGGCCACTTGCCCAGGTGGCTTTCCATAAATGCCATGGAAATGCACTGTTTACCCAAACCCAAGCCTCTGGAAGCCCCAGAGTAAGCTAATGCAATTAGCTTACCATTGATGGCAATGCCTCCACCAGAACGAATTAAGCCAACGGTGCTTGTGGCACAAAGGATTTGGGGCCTGTTTTAAAGCATCTATTGTGACATCATGTAAAAGTCATTTCAAGCTCATCCAAAACTGTTGCTCTGAAAACAAATGCAATGTAATATTCTCTGAGTTGTGGTTTTTATTTTCCTCTGTCAAAAATCTGACAAAAGTCAGTTGGAACTGTCAAGAAAAAAACATCACAGGAGATGAGGTTTTCCTCAAATTTGAAGTCTATAGAAGGAATGACAAATCTGATCTATAGATTACTCTAGCACAAAAGTGAATTAGGATAGCCTAGGAGATACTATCATATTGAAAATACGAGGTTGCCCTTGACACTGTTCATATATTTGGGGCCATGTCAAAGAATTAAAGGGAAATCCGTCTGGTTTGGGTATGAATTATCTGTTCAGCTCAAAATACAGAAGAATCAATGGGATGGATGTTTGTGTTTGTGTTTTATCGTGTTAAGAAACAACTCATGTGGGGCACCTGGGTGGCTCAGTGGGTTAAACCTCCGCCTTCGACTCAGGTCATGGTCTCAGGGTCCTAGGATGGAGTCCCACATGGGGCTCTCTGCTCAGCGGGGAGCCTGCTTCCCTCTCTCTGCCTGCTGCTCTGCTTACTTGTGATCTCTCTCTCTCTGTCAAATAATTAAATAAAGTCTAAAAAAAAGAGAGAGAGAGAGAGACAACTCATGTTAAGAGACAAAAAGAACTTCCCACCCCTAGAGGTTCTCTTGGTGAAAAGGACCAATTAGCCTTCAATATTTTGTCTCAAGGGTCAGTAGAGATTCTGTCTGGACTCTCTTTCTCTCTCTGAGCTTTCATGGACTACTTCATTGATTCATTGACTGATCGCTTTGGTTGATTTGTTTGTTTTCTTGTGCCTACCCAGTACCCAGTATTGTGATGTTCACCACAAAGAATGCAGATAAATGATCTTGCCTAAGATCAGACCTGAGTGCTTCCTTCCAAATGGTACAGACTCCCAACTGCCCCCTGGGATTCTTCTTTCTTCCTTCTATGACTGTGCCTTTCTAGGCACAGGCCATTCTCCAATTATTAGTTACAAACACCCTTGTTTTTATAAAATATAAACTATAAAGATATGAAAATGCACTACACAACGTATCAGTAAGTGTTGTTTCAAAATGCTTTTAATTTCTCTATGTGTATGGCACCTGTATTGGATTGTCACGTAAAATGTCTTTCTTTTTGTGAGTCATGGTCAAAAACTTTGGAAACTACTGCTTCATTTAGTAATACTCTGGTTTTTCTTTGGAAGGATGGCCAGCCATATTAAAGACTGTAGTTCCCAGCCCCCCTTACAACCATTGTGGTCACGTGGCCAGGGTCTGATGATGTGAAGACTGAGGGGAGTCTTACTCTACACGATTCCATTGCCCACCGTCCTGCTCCCCTGGGCAGGTTGCGGGGGAGAGTGGTGCGTGCTCTGTTCCACCAGGCAAGTAAGAATAACAAGAGATGACAGAATGACAAGAAAGAGGTGACCTGAGTCCAAATTTGACCTCCTGGAGTGCAGCTGTCTGCCATGGATTTCTACCATAGATTTCTACCCCTACACTATTATTCAAGAGACAAATAAACTTGTCTTATTTAAGCCACTGGTGCATTGGGTCTCAGATCTGTGCAGTTAATCTTGCACACCTAGTACATTCAGTTTCTAATGAGAGAAGAAAAAGAAAGAAAAGAAATTTAACTCAACAATTATTTACAGAGACTATCACGGGCCAACCCTCCACTAGGTTGCTATAGGAAAATACAGGAGAATGTTGGCTCTAAAGGAAAATGTAATCGCTTTGATGCACAGCGTATCTAAAATAATCAAATAATACGGTAAAGGAGTGTAGAATGAATAGTCAACCAGAATGGAAATAAAAATCAAGTTCTACAGAATCAGCATCACCATCATGATAGACCAAAGGCCAAAGGCTCCTTCATTAGAACCTCGGGAAGAACAGGAGGCTATCCTGTGGGAAGTCATTCTGGATTTGATAAGAAAGACTTCCCTATGGGGTCAGACCAAACCCATCCAGACATACCTCTATTTCAAGATACACTGGTCTTTGCCCTGTTCTACAAGATGAAGCTTTTATTATTTCTTCTAGGTAACTGAGCTGCTAACAATGTGGGTATTCTGGAATTCTGGGGTTGTTTTTTTTTTCATACCCATTCAAAGCCATTTAAGACTCTGGCCTCCTTCCTTGGAAGATGCATAACTTGGAGATGCTTGCTGGCAAGGCAGGGGCCCATGAAAAGGAAAAGTGTTATTTCAGCAGACTCACTACAGAGGTATGTGTTAATTAAGTTAATTGCGCCATCAGTGATGCAGACGATGGCAGTAACTGCTCCCCGTAATGGGGCTGGGTTATTGCCATCATTTATTAAACGTGCTGGTTTTCTTAAATGTAGTCACTTTCCTTTTGCTCTTTAAGCACCTCCCCACACACATTTGATTTATAGTTTTCCACATAAACCCAATTACATTATTTGGTTTTCGTACCTGTTCTGTAATGAACACATTATTTTTCCCACTGAGCAGATGAGGAAACCGGAGCTCACACTGATGAGGGACTTGCCCAGGACCACCTAGCTTCTTACCCCAAGAACCAAGTTCTAAGCCCAGTGTCCTTTTCTGTAGGCCAAACTAGCTAAGATTCATGATATTCCAAAGGGCAAAAACCAAATTTTTATATTCTACATCCCTTGCACGTTGAATTGACAGGTGTTAAATACTAATTTATTGCTTGAAAATGAATATTTAATTATCTGATTGCTTTATTTATGAAAAACTAAAGTAGTAACTTCATATGGATTGATTAAGATTACATACAACCTGGGGCACCTGGGTGGCTCAGTGGGTTAAAGCCTCTGCCTTCAGCTCAGGTCATAATCCCAGCCAGGGTCATGGGATCGAGCCCCACATCAGGGTATCTGCTCAGCTGGGAGCCTGTTTCCCCTCTCTCTTTCTGCCTGCCTCTCTGCCTACTTGTGATCTCTGTCTGTCAAATAAATAAATAAATTCTTAAAAAAAAAAAAGAAAGAAAGAAAAATCTCCGTTTGCCCACTGAAAGGCAGTACTGACATGACATCTCAGTCTTCACAGAAAATCACAGTGGAAATAAGTCAGGTGAAGCCAACTGTACCTTAATATTTTGGAAAAATGTGTGGGAGGGGTCCTGAATAACTCTCCAAATTATCAAGTTTCTATTTAACCAGGTTGTATGTAGTCTTGTTTTTTTGTTTTTTGTTTTTGTTTTTGTTTTTGTTTTTTGACAGACAGAGATCACAAGAAGGCAGAGAGGCAGGCAGAGAGAGAAGGAGGGGAAGCAGGCTCCCTGCTCAGCAGAGAGCTTGATCCCAGGAGCCCGGTATCGTGACCTGAGCTGAAAGCAGAGGCTTTAACCCACTGAGCCACCCAGGTGTCACCAAACTGAGATTTCTATTGAATGTTACCAACTCCATAGCAAGTGGAATTCCCATTTTGGGACTTAAGGACAGATTCTTGTCCTGCCAGAATGATTTCCTAATTTTGCTGCCTCGTGTTTGAAAGTCCATCATTCCCCATTTCATGTAGTGTCCCCTGCTATCCTCAGAAAACCCTGCTTACAAGGTTGGCCCTTGGCTGATGTCTGGAAATTTGGATTTCAGGATGGTTCCCATCATTTCCTGATAAGAATAGCTCATTCTGCCTGAACAACTTATTAAAACAATACCGTTTATCCTAATCACTCATTTTCCTTCTGGGAATCTAGCATTTTGGTCCATACTAAGAAGAGGATTATTGTATGACCCAGCTCCCAATAGAAACCTTGGGTATTAAGTCTGTAATGAGTTCCTCTGATGGAACAACATCTCCCATGCTGTTACAACTCCTTGCTGAGGGAATTAAGTGCATCCTGTGAGATAACTCTTAAAGAGGATTCTTGGAAGCTTGTGCTTGGTTTCATCTGGATTTTGCCCATGCATCTTTTCCCTGTCTGATCTTGCTTTGTCTCCTTTCATGGTAGTAAATCACAGCCATGAGTACCACAAGATCCTGACTTCTGTGAGTCTTCCTAGGCAATCATTGAACCTCGGGATGGTCTTAGGGACCTCCAATACAGAAACATCCCAACAACTCACCCAATGAGCAGACAGCAGTCTAAAATTATTAAGGATTATATTAAGCCAGTCAAGGCAGGAGTGGCTTCATGAGCATGAGTCTTGTGTGGTCATACAGAGCCCCATGCTTAGAAGAGCCCAGATCTTGACTTAAAGCTCTGCTGTCAGTTTTTTGAAGTTAATAATTTCTGAGCAAGAGAGCCTGCATTTCCATTTTACATTGGGTCCCACAACTTATAAAACCACTCCTGGATCAAAGTAATACTTAGAGATCAAAGAATGGGACATCTTGTCACCCCAAAGCTTGCTCGCTTTCACTCTCTCTGTCTCACCATTGGTAAAACTCAGCTTTCCACAGGAGCTAAACATTTACTAATTACAGAGTCACTTTGTGGGGGAAAAACTTGTCCGAATGTTAAATGGCTGTCAGTTATTCACAGCTTATGGCAACCTTGTTCATTCATTCACTTACTATGTATTCTCCTCTTTAGCCTTTATCTTAGTTCAGGGTCCCAGGTCAGCATCTCCCCAAGTGTGTTACTCAGAACACCAAATCTCATGAGATGCATGGGGGGAACATTTTTTGTTATCAAATAAGTTAGGGAGGCGCTCTACCCTTTTGGAGACTTAGGGTGTACCTTAGCCTATTAAAGACTCTGAAAAGTCTTGCACTGTACTAAGCTCTTCGGCTTTGTATGAGTTTCCCAGAGTGGCCATAACAAAATGGCACAAGCGAGGTAGATGAAACAACAGAAAAGTATCGCCTCACAGTTCCAGAGGCTGGAAGCCGGAGATTGAGGTGTTGGCAGGGTTAGCTCCTTCTGAGAGCTGTGAGGGAGAACCTATTCCATGCCTCTCCCCTTCCAGTGGTTTGCAGGCAATCTTTGGCATTCCTTGACTTGTGAATACATCACTCTAGTGTCTACCTTCTTGTTCACATGGCATTGTCCTTGTGTGTGGGCCTCTTGTGCCCAAATTTCTCCTTTTCACAAGGATACTAGTCATACTGGTTTAGGGCTCACCCTAATGACCTCATTTTAATTTGATTGCTTTTATAAAGAACTTATTTCCAAATTAGGTCACATTCTGAGGTACTGGAGGCTAAAGCTTCAACACATGAGTTTTAGGGGGGCACAACTCAACCCATAACAAACTTGATCATTGTTTCCCAACATATTTAAGTACTTGAAGGCCCAACTCGTACTAACACCCCACAGAACCAGTGTTTCATGGCATTAGCTGAGAACGGTGCTACTTGATGAAGAAAGGAAAGTCTGTGTGGTGGCAAGGCTATAGTGCAGGGTGCTGGGGGAGGCGGGGAGGAGGAGGGGCAGGGAATGGCAGGAGGCCAGGCTGCTGAGATGGATTGGGGCCAGAAACTGCTCTGGATTCTGAACTCTGGCAATGTGGATTTATCAGTGGTTCATCTATGACTTCTCAGTCAGAGTTTTCTAGCCGGCGAAGTGACATTATTAAACCTGGCAGCTGTTTGGTGATTGGGAAGAGGAGAGACTAGAGGCGGGGGAGGGAAGAGACAGGAGGCAAGGAGACTGAAGAGGTTGTTTCAATGTCTACGAGAGTCATGAAAAAGAAGCCTGCACCAAGGCAGCTTTAGGGCATGGCAAGGGAAAAGGAGAAAAGGCTTCACCCAAAAGGTAGTAAAATGTCAAAGACACACTTAAACACACACCGATAAAGATACACCAAATACATAGGATATATTGTTCACATTTAAAATAAATATAAACATAGATTCATATATAAAAATACCTATGGAGATGCGTGCATACGTATGTGAAAGATTTCAGAGGAGGTGCCTTTGTACTCTGACTCCTTGCTTTGTCTGCCTAATGGCCTCAAATAGAAAAGCTCATGGAGTAATGGTCTGAGAAATATGTCTGGCTGGGAGGATCCTGTTTTGTCCTTGTTGGGGGCCATGACTGTGCCAAAAGGTCTAAGCAGCAGGTAGGAAAACAGGGCCCTGTGTCATTCTTGCCGGCCTCATCTTGTGCTCCTCCCCCTTGCTTTCCCAAACTCTAGCCACGTTGGCCTTCTTTTTCTTCCACCTCCAAGCCTCGCGCTTGCTATTTCCCTAGCCTGGCGCTTGACGTAGCCCTTCCTTTGTTTGACCAAAGGTCTTGACTTCCAGGACACTTCCAGGACACAGGAAGTCTTCTCTGCATTCCCCTGGCATTCTGTTTTCAGCCTGCAATCCCTCGTTCAATGTCTTTCTTTGATGCTAGACTCTAAGCTCCATGAGGGGGAGGAGCATGTCTGCCATGTTCTTGGTGTGCCCTCAGCACCTGGCACAGCGCCTGGCACATGTGGGCAATGAGTGAATGAATGCTTTACTAAGGAATTTGAAGCAATGTAATAAAGGAAATGATTTAAAAAAAAAAATAGATGAGGAACTAGGTGATGTGATCATTTAGAAGTGAGTATGGAACCCCTGCCCTTACCAAAATGACATTTAAACTTGAAGCCAAAGCCAAGTCCTGATGGGTCTGTATTAATTTAATCTTATCCAAAAAAAACTTCCCTTTTATAGGAAGGAGCCCAGCAGGGGGAAAAAAGCAGTAGGGGGCGGAGCGTACCGAGATTTATTTTAAAAGCTTCATTAACTTCAAATCATGTTCATAAATGAAAAAAAAAAAAAAAAAAAAAAAAGGAACTCTTTAGATGAATGTGTTTAAGTAGAAATGGCCAGAAACATGTGGATTGCATTTCCCTTAAACTCTCCTGGGTTTGCAAATTGGAAAGAAGGGCCTGGAAGAAAAAGCATTTTCTATTTTCCTAAAGTCAGTATATTTGGGAAACAGTGATGTTTAAGATGTTCAGGAAACTGAAGATATGTGTGGGTACTTGTTTAAGTACTGTTATTTCCAGTAGTGCACTAAAGTGGCTGATAAGAAAGAGGAAGTGGGCATTTAACATCTGAAAAGAACCAATTCAAAAAAAAGGTGTTTTTTCTGTGTAGCTTTCACATAAGAGAAATCTTCCTCTTCTCCAACCCCCCTTGACCACAATCAATATTTTTAGGGGATGAAGGCAGAAGGAGGAAAGAGTTTATTCGGGCTTTTGTATGCAACTGAGCTGTGGAAACAGATTTTGCTAAATCTGCCCATTAAGTGCCTCTAAGTGCTTTTAAAATATGTCCTAGAGCAGAATGGAGGGCACAATAAAGAGAAACTGGGAAATAAGGCTAACTTATTACATTTAAGTGTCTTGATAGTGGAAATGTCAGAAAAAATAGCAGGAGGGATGAGCAGATAGAACTTGGACGCTCCTTTTAAATCTTCTTTTTCTGAGCATCCCTAAGAGCTGAAAAGCTGTTTGGGTTCTAAAATGGCCAAATTATGTCATTTTTGTGGAGTGAGAACTTATTTTTCCTATGTATCGGTATCAATATATAATTTTCCCTAGATGTGGTAGATACAAATTGTGTTAAAATACACCAGCCTCAGTGTTTAGTATGATTATCAGGCATTTCAGTCGTGCCCTGCAATAGATAAATAAGATTTAATTTCTAATTTACATGACTTGAAAAACACTTTCCCCATAAAATCAAGATGTTTAATTACGTAAAGAAAAACAAATTGAATGGGAAGGAGAAAAGTGAAGAAAGAAATATTTGACCAACAATTTCAGTAATTTTACAAACGATCGGATGATGTTTAGATCATATGAATCTATTGATATTTAGAGATGCCAATGGCAAGTCATCCATTTTTAGATTTGAAACGGTTATAGCAAATCCTTTTGTGTCTGAAAGGTGGACTGCTAGAGCCCCCTAGCTGTTGGAAATAATTCTGTCTTCCTCCATGTAGGTAAAGAACTGCAAAGGCAGCAAGTCGTTCACCAAGAAACCTACTAGAAAGCAATGAAATAAAAGGGTACAGCATGATCCTCCGCTCTTGCTTTACCATTTGGGTTGGTAGTAATCCCAACAGTGCTCTGAGCATCATGGCATCTATCCTGGCCTGCCACGCCCCTGAACATCTTGACAAGTCAGTTATAAGGACACTGTCACCACCCGTGTTTTGATTGATTTGATTGATTTGAAGTAGGTGGTCTCCTAAACCCAGAAGACCAGTGAGCATTACCTTAATAGGAGTTTCCAGTTCTATTTTCGGTAGAAAGTGGGTCTATCCTAGAGACCTGATACCCAGGCTTGGGGTCAATCAGGAGACACACGCTCATGACCCATGGACAAATGTGGGGTTTTTTTAGTTCGCACAGAGTTTTTAAAATCTTCAAATAACTATGTGACTTTTATATATGGGGCAATTGCAGATGAAAATTTGTATTTTTAGCTTCTTTTAAAGAATCAAAAGACCCGGTAGCTCTGCGCCTGAGTATCTACAGAGCACCAAGGGCAAGAGTCAGTACTGACCTCTCGTATATAGCATGGACAAGTTCAGTTCACCACAGCGCCCACCATTTCTTCTCAGATAATATAAAGCCAGCATGACGAATGCCATTACATTACCTGCATGGAGCCTGTAGGCCTCTGAGTCTGGAACTCTCCTGCTAAACCCTGAGTAATTATACTCTTCCTCCTCCCGGTAATAATGATAATAATAAAGCAGCTTCTGGCAATTGAACACTTACTATGAACCTGGCGTGGTGGGAGGTCCTTCGTTTGTATTCTCTCAAATCTTCATACCAACAACTCCAGAAAATTATTATATTTTACAAACAAGGAATATGAAACTCATGTTCAAATAAAGTAATTCAGTTGGTATATAATGAAGGCCACTCTGGGCCAGGTGTTGTAGTAAATGCCAGGGCTTCCGTGCTGAATAGGACAGTGACAGTTCCTGCCTTCAAGGAGCTTACGAGCCAATTCCAAGTGTGATGATAAAGTGAAGGGGTAGACGTTCGTGGAGGGATGCAGCAGAGGGACTGTGATGTGGTCTGGATCAGGTTCTCAAACTTGTATCATAGTCACCTGGAGAGATTGCTGGTCCCTGGTGCATCCCTACCCCCACCTCTCAATTTTCTGATTTATGTAGGCCAGAGGGGAAGCCAGGAATCTGCCCCTACTTTTTTTTTTTTTTTTTAATTGTGGCATAGGATAGAAAACAAAATATTTACCATTTTAATACTTACCATTTTAAGTCCGCAGGTCAATGGCATTAATACATTCTTGTTGTCATGTAAGCAGCAACACCACCCATCTCCAGGATTGTTTCTACCTTCCCAGTCTGAAACTCCATAGAATAACTCCTCCTCCCCTTCTCTAGCAACACGATGTCTTCAAGGTTCATCCGTGTTGTACCATCTATCAGAATTCCCTTCCTTTCTGAGGCCAAATAGCATTCGAATCATTGTATCCATGGAATAGAGAGTATTTTCTTTACCTATTCATCTGTAGATGCACACTTGGATTGCTTTCATCTTTTGGCTAATGTGAATAACGCTGCTATGCACCTGGATGTGTACATATCTGTTTGAGGAGGAATCTGCACTTGGACCAATAACCCAGGTGAATCTAATACAGGTAGGTCACGGGCCAGACTTTGATCAATGATGCTCTAGGAATCGGGGAAATCCTCCCTGAGGAATTAACATTCACACTGAGAGTCAAAGCACGAGTAAGACTGGATCAGGTGAAGGGGAGGTAGCAGCAGTCACGCTGTGAAGGGTGCACTCTCCCGTTTACCTGAAATACTGAGCTCTCAGCTCTGAGAACTGATTAAAGTATGGACACATTAGTCATTTAATTTGCATGATATTTATCACGGTCTACTTTATATTGCAGGTTATTGTGTGTCTGAATGATTTTGCCTTACCAGATTGCAAGTTTCTTGAAGGTAGGAACTACTTTTTAAGCATATTTGATCATCGTCAGCACTGAGCAATTCACAGCACTGAATAACTCACACTATATTATGCTGCTTTAATAAAACAGAGATCCCCAAAAATTCAGTGAATGAACAAGTAGATGAACATGATTCACAGAATAGCAATTTTGGAAGAAACAAAAGTGCCTTACTGGATGCTTAAAATTGACACATTTATGTGGTGGAGAAGGTGGGCAGCAAAACAATTATGAAAACAAAACGCTGCAAATAAAATCTTCACTTTTTTTTTTTTTTTTAAAGAAAAGCAGTCTCTCAAGAAGCTTGTAGCTTATTCTTCAAAAAGTGCTTTTCTGGGACACCTAGGTGGCTCAGTGGGCTAGACCGCTGCCTTCGGCTCAGGTCATGATCCAGGGGTCCTGGGATGGAGTCCCACATCGGGCTCCTTGCTCAGCAGGGAGCCTGCTTCTCTCTCTGCCTCTGCCTGCCTCTCTGCCTGCTTGTGTGTACTCGCTTGCTTGCTCTCTCTCTCTCTCTCTCTCTCTCTGGCAAAATAAATAAAAAATCTTAAAAAAAAAAAAAAAAAGTGCTTTTCTCAGAAGTGGGAATACTCTTGTCTGTAAAGACAAACCAGACCAAGCACCAGAGCAAGAGAAGTTGAGGACCCTGTGCGCCCGGAATAAAGGAACTGTTCAGGGTAAGTTACAGAATTTGAGAAAGCGAATCGACATATTCTGTTGTCTGTGCATTGAAGAATCCAAGGGCTCAGACCGAACCCCAGCAGAAGTTTTAACTTGAAGTTGTAAAGGCTCATGTCCCTCTGTTCCAGAAATAAAGAGATTAAATAAAGTAGTCCTAGGCAATAGAATCCTGCCTTTATTTATTTGTTTATCTACTTACTGACTTATTTATTTTTTTAGAATCCTGCCTTTAAACTGAGAAAATCTTTCAATTTGCCATGAAACGGATGGACCTGGAAGAATTATGCTAAGTCTAACAAGCCAGAGAGACAAATATGGCAGGATCTCACTTATATGTGGTGTCTACAAAAGGCAAATTCGTAGAACAGTGGTTCCCAGAAGCAGGAGGGTGGAAAAAGTGGAAGCTGTTGGTCAAAAGTATAAAGTTTTACTTATGCAGGATGAGAAAGTTCTGGGGATCTAAGGAGCAGCATGGTGACTATAGTTATTAATACTGTACTGTGTCCTTGAAATTTGCTGAAAGGGTAGATACTAAATGTTCTTAGCCCAGGCACACAAAGACATACATAGCAAGAAAATTATAGCTAGTAAGTAAATAAGTCGGGAAAACAAAGATTGAGCCTCACAATATTGTTTTAAGAGACTCTGAAACATCTTTGGAAAATCTTTTCTAGAAACTGTTGGTCATTTTCGAGGGAAGAAATCCTTGCCGTCAGGGCTGCTTATGTTGAGACTCACCTACACCTGCTTGTCTGCCATCCACTATTTCTGAGAGTTAATCATGTCCCAGTTACTGCTTCATTGGTTTTAATGGGAGTTCAAGAAAAAAAAAATCTTGAATCTGTTTATTTCTGCAGATTCTTGGCAACTGGCTTTCTGGGCATTCTCCTCTACTGCGGATGAGTCCCAGTTTTTTGACCCACATTTAACCAGAACACTTCCTTTTGCATGTGACCTCAGATGAGGCCACATTCTTTGTACACGAGGGGAGACTGAATTAGCACACCTACCGGCGAAAGAATCTAGAAGTCAGTAGTGAAGGCTTGGAA
The DNA here is from genome assembly GCF_030435805.1 of Mustela lutreola. NCBI lineage: Eukaryota > Metazoa > Chordata > Mammalia > Carnivora > Mustelidae > Mustela > Mustela lutreola. The sequence goes on along the minus strand of NC_081293.1, from coordinate 14,103,049 downwards.
AGACAGAGAGAAGAAATTTGCAAATTCCTGCAGGTTCTCTCCAAAAGCAAACATAAAAAGGTCATGCTGGCTGACATGGTGAAACTTAAACCATATTGTTTCCGGAGACTATGATCCTTCCACATTGTTAAATGCTGTCTTCTCCTGGGGATGACTTAGGGAGTCGGAGCAGGAGGAGTTGACAGTGTATGTCAGCAAGTCAAAATCAAGTGGGCAAGCTTCCTTTCTGCTTGTTCTGGGCTGCGTCTTACAGAACTAGGAATAAACCTGGAAATGCAACAACTTCCTCTACCATCTGACCTTGTCTCACATATCATTTCTGGTAACTTTGCTGGCTCTGCTAAAAAAGTAGATTAAAACAACAACAACAACAACAAAAGCCTTGGGAATTATTAACATAGGGAAATCACCACGGGAAGCTATTACTTAAACAGAAATTTCTACCTTCCAGGACACAATCTGAGGTACAACCTCAGTTTTTAGAACACCGGGATCTGGAGGAAACCCCCACTATGACAGGCATCCAGTCCCCATTAGTATTCCCTCAATAACCTGGTGCATTGGGGAAGCCCCAGCAATATTTGTGGAGTGGAGTGGAATGAATGCAATGATACCATGCAGATAATTGTATAGCATATAATTAGGAAGAGCTTTCTAATTCATAAAGTAAGTAGTGGCCCGTGTGAAGTGATTACTCGATACAACCATTGTTAATTACTCATCCCTTTGGATTAATTCAACGTTACCAACAATCCGCTGCTTTTATTAGGTGGAACTATATGAAACTGCCAACACTTGGCCATTTTTGATCGCCCACGTGGAAGTTTAATACAGTTCAATAGAATATTCTAATTATCATAATTATAGTAGTAGTGGGTTGAATGACACAAGATCTTTATTTATGCAGGTCAAACGCTGTTGACTACCAACAATTTCATGCAATTCAATAATAGTAATAATAAATTTGTCATTAAACAGCAGCTACTACCTACCACCTAATGAGTATCTATAATGTCCACAATTTTGCTAGGTAGTTTATGTACATTATTTAATCTTACAAGATAGTGGGTTCTAATGTTATCCCTCAAATTAAGTAATTAGTCCAGGAAATAGGAAGATCTTAAGCTGTTGGTCATACTCACCTCATGACATCAGCTCCCCGCTGGGCCTAGCAGCATGATTTCAAGGATAGAAGGGTTGAAGTTTAAGGTCACAACCTTTCAGGGAAACAATTTCAGAGCAACAGTAGCTTGGGGTCCAGGTTCCAATTCCAAGTGACTTTTGGAAGAACGAACCTGATTTCCATACATGGTTCCCAATTGGTCCTGAGGCGACAGCTATGCCCTGGGAAAGGTAGTTTGTACACTCATGGGAGACAAGTCACGCACATGGCACACACAGGAGCTCTGTAGATTATGCACTGAGAGCAAGGGGAATCTTAGACCTCATTGTGCCTGGGATAGGATGGATTTATGCTGCTGTCCCTGCTGTCCTCCGTGTTACCCCAACAACAGAGCCGGAACTTGGGGAATGAAGTGAGTGAGGTCTCTGGCAAAATTTAGGGGGGCACCAAAAACTCAGGAAACATGACAAATCACAGTTTAAGACAATATTCTTAAAAAACCTAAATTAGTACCAGAAGATCCTTGGTTAACAACATACAGAATTTTAAATAAAAGAAAGACCTATATTACTGATTCTTCCTTTTGCCTCAGGCCCCCACAGGGCTCCATAAGGCATTGTTCGAAAGCATCCCCATTCGAACAATAAATTACACGGTTCTTTCATTTAGAGTACTTCATGAAATAATGGCTAATGCTTACCTAGCTATTCCCAGAGGGCCAAGGACTACTCTAGACTAATGATGAGACAAGTACTGTGATTACCCCCCATTCTCGGTTGAAGACACTGAGGCTTGGACAGGTCTGGGAGTTAGTTAACGGTCCCACAAGTAGGAAGGGGCGGGGAAGGGGGCGTGTTTGGGGTCCAGGAAGTCTGGTTCCATGGTCCAAACCAGTACACTACCGTCAGATCTTGAGAAAGAGCTTAACATTTGCCACTATTTTGAACGTTACTATAAATAATGAAGAGGGAGCGGACAGTCTGGGAAAAACAGGAGGGAGGGAAACCAGCTTTACCTACTTCACAACTTGGCCTAAGCACAGCCCAGAATACAGCTGTTTGCCGGCTGTAATTTAACCTTGTGGAACCTCTGCTTCCTGTCGAACAGAAAGATCAGATCCACGGATCTCTGAGGTCTCTTTCATTCCAAGTAAGAGCCTGTCGTTCCCTGAATCCTCATTACTATCTAGCATGTCTCTGGCACTCGCCAGTCTTCCAAAGTACTTTTTTTCTTCTTATAGGTTCAGTTTCCTCTGGGCTCTTTCCCGGCCTCCATCCGTGTGTTTCTCCTGGTGGTTCTCATGGATGTTCCCAGGCTTCCACGCTCACCTCCCTGCGGCTGCCTCGCAGGTGTGGATCTCCGCTCCATCCTCTCTCCCAACCACATTTCCAGATGTCTGCCGGACTTCTCTCCTCAGTCTCAGGCCGGATATTTCAAGTCAGCGTGTCTGGAATGGAATTCATCACCTCCTACTGCCCTGCCCTTCCTAGGCTCCAGCCCTCCTTTCTGGTCGTGCCTCCCCAACTCTAGCGCTTGCTGACACCTGACAGTGGGACCTCCTCCACATCTCCTCTGTTGCTCCCCTCATTTTCAGTCCCGCTGCCCACACCCACTCAGCCCCTCTCTGCCTTTCTCCTGGACAGCTCCAGTGCACCCTGACCCTCCCGTGCAAGAAGAACAGTGCTGGACAGACCTTCCCAGAGTCTAAGTAGGACCCCAGCTCTCCTATCCAACAGCAGTAACCTCCCTCTGCTGCAGAGAAGTCCAAATCATGGACTTTTCATCATGAAGACCTGTCCTGCCTTGGGTGCCTGAGTGGTTCATTTGGTTAAGTGTCTGACATCAGCTCGGGTCATGATCTCAGGGTCCTGGGATGGAGCCCCGAGTTGGACTCCCTGCTCAGCTGGGAGTCTGTTTGTCCCTCTCCCTCTGCCCCGGGTCTCTGCTCGTGCTCTCTCTCTTTCTCAAATAAATAACTAAATAAATAAACCATCCTGACACAGTTTGGCCTCAATCTGCTTTTTCTAGTCCTGCCTGTTCTAGATATTTTATACGCCACATATACTGAACAATGTTTCCTGAACTCGCGATATATTTTCCTGCCTTTTGCTGATGTGCTTCCCTTTGCATAACGTTTTTCCCTCCGTCTCTCTTTACTCGCCCTTCAAGATTCAATTCAAATGCCCACCCCTTCCTTGTGAGTCTTCTCAGATTCCCCAAGGGCAGAGACAGTCTTCCCTTTCCTGTAGAATTTATCACTTCATATCTCTGCGGGCACTAATGTCCTCCAACATGATCTTATAGTCCTATGCATTGCTTTATGCCCCACTATGCTAGAGGCCTCTTAGCGGCCAGGGTCTTGTCTTTCATTTCTCCCACCACCGCCCCCGCCACCATGCCCATCACATCATCCCCCAGGAGGTGCTTGACAAAAATGCAAGCACTCGAGTGCTTGATGTAATTTTTAAAAAATTATCATGTCTGCAAAATAAAGGAACTGACCTATACTTTTGAGTGAGCGAAAGGACAGAATCCAGATTTGCTCTCTCCCGGAGGGTAGCTGTCCTCTCGGACAAGTGTTTCCCTCTGGCTGGCAGCAATCCCCCAGGGACAAGCTTGCCCGGCCAAAATCCCATATCCCTTCCAACACTTTCATAACATCTCATCCCTTGTGAGGAACCTGGAACCTTCTTCTTTCTCAAGACGACTCCCAGATTCTTGGGTGGCAACTCTTTGACTTATTCCTGAGTGTGCAGAACTCAAGTGTTCCTTGAAAGGATCATGACTCAGCTGTTCCAAACCTCAAACCTCCCCTGTGCTGGGGCATAGAATGGGGAGGGGCAGAGAGAGGCCTTGAGATAGGCTGCTCTTATGATTACTAACGGAAAACACTGGTGACACTTAGAAATGACTCAAGATCACTTTTCACACTACATTTCTATTTGGCTAAGATCAAGCACAAGAAATGAGTAAAGAAGAGCGCAAACCAAAGGTCACTCATCCTTAATCTAACAGCTAAGGGACAAAATTTAAAAAAAAAAATGCATTTCCTGCTTGGGTTTGTCCTTGAACTAACAACTGATTATGGAATTTTAATTTAATATTACAGCATATGTTGTCTTTCTGAATTTAAGAGCCATGACTTGACTCCAAAATGTTTTCAAGTTCTGCTGAAGAGTATTCTCACCAAAATAAGGTCATCAGTGGTAGTATTTACAATAAATTTACAATTTCTGAAAAAAATGGAATCAATATATACAATTAATATTGCAAATAAACATCAAAATGATATACTTCCCACCATATAAATGAACCTTGTTTCACACATAAATGTGCTCTGTGGCAATGGTTCAAAATCCTTTTTCTTCAACAGTAAGCAGATTGAATGAAATAAAAAAATGATGTGCCAGGACTTAAAGGTACAAATGGTACAAATTTCAAATTATTGATTGCTGACTGTGCTTACAGACATCAAACAATACTTTTTCAGGCAGCTCTAATAGTCCACTTCAATGGAGACATGATCTATTACAGGAAAATTGAAAATGTGAGAACTCTGAGTGGTCAATGGTCATTTTAAATTATTAAGGTTTGGGGTTTTGTTTTGTTTTTAGTTTATAGAAAAAAAACAATGCAAACTAAGACAAAGCTCATTAATGTCAAACCTTTCTTACCAAGCACCTTTATTATAGTTTGAAAAGTACCAAGATACTCAGAATATAAATTCACTCTATGTCAGAGGAAGTGCACATTTGGGCAGACTCCATAGTCACTGACATCCTTTAGTGGGAACCCTAGAAGGCCAAAGCGGTCACTCTTGAGGGACCCAGATGTATTTATGTAGGCAAGAAATGTTATTGGGAACTAATCTCGGATTAATAGGTGATGCATGGGCTCAAATAGAGTGTGATTCTGAACCCTCTTGCCCTGCCCACTCCTATAAAATTGTCCTTTGGTAACGTTTTCCCAATAGTAACTGTCAAATATACCATCAAAATGAAGTTGGTGGTCCCGTATCATTGTTCTTGAAGGGCTTTGCCCATAGCCTGAAAATGAGAAGCAGATCTATATATTAGAAAAATCTATTGGTCACTCTTCCAGTTGCATATGAGAAAAACCAAACTCAAGCTAGCTTAGTCCAAAAAGGTCATTTATTGTTGCGTGTTATTGGTGAGTTCAAATAAGGTTGGATCAGGTGTTCAGATGAAGTCATCGGGAAGGTGTCTGTCTCTGTCTCTCAGCTGTGCTTCCTCTATAAAGGATTTATCCCTGTACTTGCTGTAACCATGTGGAGACCTCTGACAGACAGGGCTGCTGAGAGTTGGTGTGGCCTGCAGGAATCCTTTTTTCAGGCATTCTGGAAAGGATAAACCAGTTAAAAATCTTTATACTGGTTTCGTATGGATCAGTACCTGGAGACACAGAGCACTCTTCTGGCTCTCTTACCCCATAATGTGTACTATCTTCTCCCCTCCGCACTCCCATCTGTCCCATCTCATTTGTCTAGTTCACGGACTTCCATGATGATTTCACAAGGTAAGAGGTTCCACCTGTCTCTGCCTTGCTCTGTTTTTGTTTCACATTCTCTCTTCTTCCCCTCCTCAACTCCCAACATCCCTCCCAATATGTACTTAATTTTGAAACAAGACACCAATTGGTTCTGCTAAGGTAACTACCCCAACCCACCAATCACTGGGCCCAGGGAATGGAGTGTTCTGATGAAGCCAGGACACGCCCATGAGAATAAGCAGCAGATCGTGATGGACAGTCCCACCAACTCCATGTGCATTGGGGGCAAGAGAAGTAGTCCCCCAAAGAAAGTGTTCTACTACATACAAGTAAGAAACAGACTCAACTATTGGAACTACTCAACTATTGGAACCACTGAAAGAATCAGGGTTTGTTGTTTTATGTGATTTTTCTCTGATCTCAGTTTTCCAATTCAGTTGACACCCATAAAGCCAGTTGAAATAAGTCCCTCCTCACCCAAAGTGTGCTGCACAAACTCGTTCAGGTGTACCTAGACTTTAAAATGTAGACATGGTGGGTTGGCTGGGTGGCTCAGTCCACCTTCAGCTCTGGTCGTGATCCTGGTGTCGGGGATCAAGCCCCACATTGGGCTCCCCACTGAGCAGAGGGAGTCTACTTCTCCCCCAACCCTCCCCACTTCATGGTCTCTCTCTTGCTCATTCTCTCTTATATAAATAACTAAAATCTTTAAATAAAATAAATGAAATTTATTTTATTTTAAAATTTTAATTTTTTATTTTTAAAAAATTTTGAATTTTTGAATTTTTAAAATAAAATAAAATATGGTGCTGAGCCATGGAGCAGTAAAGCTGACATTTACTGCAAAAAAAAATGGAGGCATTAACATGGGGAAAATTCTCTTCCCTTGGAATTTGGTTGAAGTGGTATATGGGCCATTTCTGGTGCAAACCTGATCAAATAAAGACGTACTATGCACCTCTTACATACCAAGCATTATGGGGGCATATTGGTGAATTTTTAAAAAATTCCCTGCCTTCAGAACATTCACAGTTTTCAGGGGAACACAGAAAAGCCAATAACCAACTATAACACAAAGTGATTAATGTTAGGGGAATGGTATAATGAAGTGTTACAGGAGCAAAGGGGAAGAGGTGATTCATTTTTCTGGGGATGGAGGGAATGAGCGGTCATCAGGGAAGTGGGGAGAAAGGGATGTCGGTTGAGGTTTCCTGGGGGAGGTGACATCTGACCTGAGGAATGAGAGGGAGTGTGATAGCTTAGCAGGGGGAGCACAGCATTTTAGGCAGAGGAAACAGTAACAGGAGGGGAGGGAAATCAATCCGACATCTCTAATAGTTGCTGGCCAAGTTCCCACGGCTCTCGCAAGGGGGAGAAGAGAAGCAATTATTGAGCACACTGTCTCAATCTTTCCTTTTCTCCAGGCTGTGGAAATTTGGCCATTGCTGCATTTTTGGAAGAAAAAGAGCCCTGATTCCAGAGACCACACAATGGTAAGGGATGGAAGAATTATTTTTGCGATAGGAGAGAGAAAAACCAGAGCACCTGAATTCAACGGGGGAAAACCAGACTTCCTAAGGAAGGAAAACAAAACCCATTCTTCTCTGTCTCTCTGTTCCCCCTCCTCTTCCTTCTCCTCTTTCTTTGGAGAGCAGGAGGTGGGTAGAGGAGAGTTTTACTTCAAAGAGCAAATCCATTAAGCGAAAACCATGTGTCCGCAGCATTTGATGCCTTGTGAGAGCTTAATAAATTGTTGTAGTAGGATGACGGTAATTATTCAAATAATTTCTCAAGAATTTCCTAACATCAAAATTAAAATAAAGTGCGACTCCAGGAATTGATTCCCACACCCTCCCCTCCCTTATCCCATTTCCCCAAATGCCTGAGTAGCTTGTTAGCAGTCAACACATCCTTTGAAGATTAAATAGCATTAAATTTTTGCCTTGCAAGGGAAGAGATTATGAATTTATGTGAAAACAAGTCTTTGGGAGAAATGTATGCAGAAATCTAAACAAGGATGAGATTTTGGTTTAAAGTCCGCAAAACATTCCACAAATGAGCAGAAACTGACCAAACAGACCTCAGTTCGAGGTTCAGCACCACCTTTTTATTAACTGTGTAACTCTGGACTCACGTCTTAATCTCAATAGACCCAGTTTTAAAGTGGGAATAATGGGGGCTCCTGGGTGGCTCAGTCGTTAAGCGTCTGCCTTCAGCTCAGGTCATGATCCCAGGGTCCGGGGATGGAGCCCCGCATCTGGCTCTCTGCTCAGCAGGGATCCTGCTTCCCCGCCACACACACACACCTCTGCCTGCCTCTCTGCCTACTTGTGATCTCTGTCTGTCAAATTAAAAAAAAAAATCTTTAAGTGGGAATAAAGGCAGTATCTATAATATAGAGGTATTTTGAGCATGTAAAGGGATATTTCGTCCAAAATGCTTTACGCAGTGCTTGGCACATAGGGTTATCTTGAAATCAACAGAGCAATGAATTACAAACAATTGCCTTCACAGTCGATCTTAACCACAGAAGTAGATATTATATCAAGATTCTAATCTGTTTGTCCCTTCATTGAGGTTTTATATTAACATGATTTGCAGACTGTCCTTAAGACATTATTCTGTGTTGGATATCCCCAGAGGACTTAGGGATGATCTTCAGTGCTCCTTACCCTTCCTGAAAACCTTTCTGCTTGAGAAAATCATTGAATGCTCTTCACTGAAAATCTTGCTCATTTGGCACCACGTGAGTTTCATGGAGGAGAAGGGGGACATCTTAAATGACAGTCACACTGAGCTCCAAAGGCCACGACACAGAGCCCCTGTCCCAGGGCAAGAACATCTTCTTAAAAATAATACATCCTCTGAAAATACATCTCAGAAACACGACATTCCATTAAGTCTTGCAATTTGCTCATGTTTAGCCTTCAAGCTTGAGTAACATATTCTTTTCATAAAACAGAAGGCAGCATACATAAGCTTCAAAATGAGGTGCAGAGTGGGTAAGAAACAAGTTGTCTACAGCTCAAATGTGGGTAGGAACATTCTCTTTATTTTACACACAAGAAGTAGGAACATAATTCAGTGCGGCATGTCTTTAACCAAAAATATCAATATAAATAAATAAATAAATAAATAAATAAATATATTTGCTTGTTGGACTCCTGACTTGGAACTTGTCTCTTACAAAGGAGCTAAAATATAAATTTGTGTGAAAACAGAAGTCATGGTAAAATTTTCACTCACCTGAGTTGTAAATTAGACCTTTTTATTCTTCACTTGCATGTTAACTGGTTCAAACGTTATAATTCATCTTATTTAATATACAAGGACTAAAGTATGACTGATTACAGATACCAGATTGAAAATAAACAGGTGGAAAAAAGTGCTCAGGGCTATCCACTTTGTGGACAGACTTTCCCCTGACTTTGTTCACAAACCTGCCATTTAAATTCATTTTTAGCTGGATAGGTACACCAAAGGGATGTGTCGACTGTGATTTATTGAAACATCTGAACAGTTGCAAGATATAGCTCCTTCTGGTCATCTATCATTCCAAATGATGATTAAGTACAAAGGAAGATACAATTTAGAAAAAGAGCTACATGAAGTTGGGATAACAGGAATAAGCCACACCGTGGCTGTATTCATAATAAAATCTGAGAAAAAAGATTTAATAGGAAAATCACAATAGATACGTTAGATTTTGCAAAAGCTAATAAACATGACTGTGGAATGGGTAAAAACTATGATGCCTACTCGTAATTGAATATTGGTTTCTTGGGTCAATTTTTCAAGTGACATTATAATGGTCATTGGTTATGTGTGCAAAGACTTTTCACCTTTCTTTGTTAAGTGTGAGGTTGAGAGAATTTTTTTAAGGAGAAAGCAGCTCAGTTCAGAAAAAGTCAACCAAAAGTGGGGGCTTTAGAGTCTAGAACCAATTCTTTTTCTTTTTTTTTTAAAGATTTTATTTATGTATTTGAGAGAGAGATAAAGAATGAGTGGGGGAGGGGTCTAGGAAGAGGAAGAGACTCTCCCCGCTAAGCTCCGTGCTCTAGGCCTGGCTCAATCCCATAACCCTGAGATCATGACCTGAGCGAAAGGCAGACATGTAACCGACTAAGGAACCCACATGTCCCCATTATTAGTATCTTAAAATCAATTAATTTAAAGAGAATTACAGTTCTTAATTCTGCTACAGTGCTTACATGTAGTCTTGTCTGGGAGCAGGGTGACATAAGGCATTATTTCCAAAGGAAACTGTTGTCCTCAAAGTGAGCTAGTACTGTGCTATTTGTTTTATAATCCTATTTTTATTCTATTCTCAGGCTGAGGAGACCTAAGGACATATTGGTCACACTTAGAAGTCTATAGGAATTAATGTGCATGCGTGAACCCACATCCGCATTTGTAAAAATGAGCATGTGTGTATGTGTGTTTGTGCATGTGTATTATTAGCCTAATAGCTAATCATGGAATTCTGGGACCAAGTGGCTTAAATTTGGATCCTACTTACTTGTTTATAAATTTGACAAGTAACTAAATCTCATTCTTGCTGTGTCCCAGTTTCCTTACCAGGAAAAGGGGAAAAATATGGGTATGTTCATACAGAATAAATGAGTTTATACCCTAAGTACTGAGAATGGTGTCTCTACATGTCATTAGTCCCTAATAAATGTTCATTATTTTTACTGTCAGGAGGACCTATATTTCAAGCAAAATTATCAGTGGTGATTTACTTTGTTCGAAACACACTCACGTTCTATCTGCCTGGTGATCAATAATTTATCAGAATGTTAGCATAGACCAGGATCTCAACTTTTGGAAATCCTTGGGAAAAGAAAGCTGAGTGGCCTGTGGACAAGGTCTGGTAGCTACCTAAACAGTAATCATAATAGGCTTAACCATAAATTGTATTTTGTAGAACATCTTTGACCCTACCATGGTGCAGTATGCTTCATGAGGAAAGGGTCATGGACAAGTATGTTTGGGAACATGGTGTTCAACTCTACAAATCAGGTTTCTCCATCGCAGATTGCAGGATATCTCAGAACCTTTAATAAACTAATGTGCATTCTGGGTCTCCGGGGACTACAAAATGCAATTCTCAACCTCTTTTCCTACAGAATCACTGCTTTTGCTTTTTTTAAGGAAAGCCTTATAAAATCACAAGGAATGTTAGGAATTCCTTAAAACACAGCTTGGGAAATGCTTCTTTAAGTAATTTTTCTCAAATTCAGATATTTTAGGCTGGTAAAAGACCCCAAGTACTCAACAAAATGCTCTATCAATGAGGGCAAGTATTCCATGGATTCTCCCACTGGAAGGTCTTGGGGTTGTCGTTGTTGATAATGAGTTAATAATGGCTTGTCAGTGATTTAAAAGGAACATCTCCCAAGCCCTAGAGATTGCTGAACACTAGGAACCACGGGCTCTAGGCTTAAATGGATTCTTTTGGGAATCCATTTGTACAATTTGGCGATGATGAGAATTTCTTTTTTATGGGTTAAAACAAAATTGTTAACTGCAGAGCAGAAGTTGGGTCAGACAGATATACTGCTCTCAAGAATGTGCTGATGATGATTTGTATTTTATGGTAGCTGCAGAGTTTGAGCTCCTCGTTAATGAGATCAAGCACCATTACATATATTACTGGCATCCTCTGAAACTGCAGATCTATTTTGAAATATCTTTCTGCTACATTTGTTCAAAGCATTGTCTTCCTGTTAAAAGAATTCACCTGCACGTTAAATTTCCTCTATAATATACTACTGATAGCTTAAAGAAATATTTCTATGTATCTCCCTGTCTGAATTTAGAAGCTATGTATTTTCTTTGAGTTCCATTTCTTCTGAAAACTAGTTGTTGACAAATACGACTGTCACAATGATTGTAGGACTGAATTACCCTGTTAATTTCCTAATTCGTTGCTTGAATTGTAATGACTCAAAATAAAAGCAGTCTCTCTAAAATATTTTGTCATCTTACATGGTTTGAAAGATAAATGGCCTTAAGCAAAATAGTTGCTGAAATTCTTTTGGGAGGATGAAGTGTTCGCATCAAGGCTTTATCTAAGAGAATGTAGGTGGCAAGGATTACTCTTTGGGGAATAGGTTTTCTAATCCAAGGAGGGGAATTCTGTAGAGTCAAGTCTAAAGTAAGGAAAGGAAGGTAAAAGGAGATGGATTTCCAAGTCAAAAGGAGAGCTGGAATGTGTATTAAAAAGAGTACAGGGCTTAGGTCTCGATCTGAAGCCTTGGGTAAATCAGGTAGCTGTCCAGTGTCAATTTCTCTGCTTATGAGATGAAAGGGAAGGACATCAGTAATCTGGAAGATACAACACTTTTCTTAAGAAAGTTGGTATGGAAGGAGAGGAACACAAGGAAAAATACGAAGTTTAGCAACTTACTATAGAATTCTTTCCATGTGTTAAGCATGGGGGAAAGTCATGCTGTTGGGCCTCATGACTCTGTATTCTTTGGTTACCATTTCACATGCAGATTAACAATGGCTTTGCTTTGGGGACCACAGCGTTTCTAAACTCCATTCAGTTTTCTGCCTAGAATTTTCTATGTTGCTTTTGTATGCCTAGAATGTTTTATCTCCCCCCCACCCACTTCTCATTTGAAAGGCTTTCACTTACTATGCCTATAAGCTATGATATTAAGGTTCAATGCCAGCAAAGTTTCAGGGAAAAGAGTGAGAAAATTATTTAAAAGGACTACTTTTTGATAATGGCAGTGTTTTGACAGTTTTTGACAGGCAATTTGGAATAATGCAACCTCCTGGATTACAGCCAACCTCTGAAATGGGCTGTAATTTAGAATGATGGCAGCTTCTATAACCTCTATGTTGGAGAGTCACTGGAATTAAAAAAAAAAAAAAAATCTCCAAATAGTTTAGGTTCATATTTGAAAATCTGGCTTAAATGTTCTGACATTGAGCCATTTTATTTAATGAAAAGATTTTCTTCTCTTATGCAGAGCTCCAAATACTGATCTGAAAGCTGGGGAAAGATTTCTCTGCCTTTTGCCTTTTTGTGGGCGGTAAAAGTCTTCTTCTCAGGTTCCACTCTCAACCAGATCGTGAGCATTCTAATGAGCTGGTTGTGGGCACGTCTGCCCCTTTTCCCCACTGCATGAAATCAGATCCACGAAGGCATGGGTAATTGTATGATGCCGTCATCCTGTAGTGAAGGAAGTCCTGGGCTGTTACAGCTTCCAGCTTCTGCCTTTAACAAAAAATGTGTTGTCTCAGGTTCTAAGTCTGGTCCTCCAGGCCCCTTTGAAAAATAGTTTCTGTTACTTCCTTAATGCTGAGAGTTAAATGCTTTTTAAAGAGTTGTATAAGTTAAATATGAGCTGGGTGTGCAGTGTCGGATTTGTAACAGAGCCGCAATTCTCCAAACATACCAATATATTCCAAAATTGCCAGTTGCAGGCCATAAAATATTTACATTATGGAGTAAATAATGTATGTTTAGTAAGAAATGATGAAATATTTACAGTTTTTCTAAAGATACTATATGGTTAGGTTTTTTTTCCTCTACCACAGCCATTTTTCTTTCGGAGCTCTGAGAACAACAGAGGAGCATCTAGGAAGGGAGAGAATGTTCTGAGGCGCTAAGTAGAAAAGTTTCCACAAGGAGAAGGAACAACAGCTGACCCCAGATATCAAGATACATATTTCATATGCTTAAAGGTCTAGGGAGGCATTAGCAAACAATTTTGGTATTTTTACCATGAAACTGAAGGGTTCCTGGGCCCCATTCACGTGACACAGTTTTTTGCCAGAGTCATTGTGTGGGAGTATTCTGAACCTCAGAGGATGGTATGACCTTCCAAGCTTCCAAACAAACACATTTTTTAAAACCTCTCCCATACGCTCATTGACCCTGAACATGATCTAGAAAACCCAATCACAGTGTCATAAATCCTCACCGCATGTGTTTCAGAAAAAGCCTGAAGAAGCCCTTAACGGAAGTTTTCAACAGAAAACAGAGAGAGTCTCACAAAGAGATTTTCAGCCCTCGGCCCACCCTGAGCCATTCCGATAGGATCACCCTCCTGCAGGACCTGGCAATCTTTATTTTTGAAAAGCTTCCCAGGTAATTCTGATGATCATCTGGGTTTGGGAACTGCAGTAGAAAGAATATTGATCCCCGAAAATATCCACATTCTCTTCCCTCCTGGGACCTGTGGGTGTCACCTTATGTGGCAAAAAGGGGGGTTATGGATGTAGTTAAATTAAGATTCTTGGGATGGGGTTGTCTCAGGTTATCTGAGGGGCTATAAATGTAATCACAAGTCTCCTTTTCAGAGCGAGTCAGAAGGAGATTTGACAACAGAAAAAGGCAAAGTGAGGATGGAAGTCAGATGCTAGGCTGCTGGCTTTGAAGATAGAGGGAGGGGCATGCAACCAAGGAAAGTAGGTGGGCCCTGGAAGTGAGAAAAAGCAGGAACAGATCCTCTCCTAGAACCTCCAGAAGGAACCAGCCCCACTGACATCTCTTTCCTTTTTTAAAATTTGTATTTATTTATTAAAGATTTTATTTATTTATTTGAGAGAGAGAGAGAGAGAGAGAAAACAAGCACAGGCGAGAGAGCATAAGCAGGGGAATGAGGCAGCAGGAGAAGCAGACTCCCCGCTGAGCAGGGAGCCCAACGTGAGGCTCGATCCCAGGACCCCAGAATCATGACCTGAGCCCAAGGTAGATGCTTAACTGATTGAGCCACCCAGGTGCCCTGGCTGACATCTTCTTAGCTCAGTGTAAGAGATTTTGGACATCTGACCTTCAGAATTGGAAAATAATAAATTTGTATTGTTTTAGGCCATCATTTTCCCTGAAGCAGTAGGAAACTAGTTCACGAACCATTGCCCTAAGCCACCTCAGTTTTAGGACTCCTCTGATGCCAGACCCTCAAGGCCTTGGGGTTTAACCTGTTCCCCAGCACAAGTGCAGCCTTGCCTCCAGAAACCACTGCCTGCTGCTCCTCTTCCCATCCATGGTGGGCACTTCCCTCCCAGCCAAATGCCCTTGAGGATGCCATAGGTGCCCAAAAAGGCATCAGTGTGGGACCGTGGCCAATAACTGCATCCTTCAAGTTTGGACATCAAGCCACAAGAATTCATCATAGCCTGCCTGCGTACTCAGCGTTCTGCAGCTCCTCTGGGCAATTCAGAGAACCCAGAGAGGTCACTCCTTATTCTCGAGCTGAGTCCACACACTGCAGAGTGACTGTGGGCACTTAGGTTGCATTTTCCAGGAATGTCAACACTGAGGCTCCCTTGGCCACAAAGGATATGGTCTCATTTGGGGAGAAGAGAAATGCATCACTGCCGTTTAGGGGAAGAAGATGATATCAAGGTATGGGCTTCCCAGTTATATGAACTCTGATTAGAAGACCTGGAAATCCAATCATTTTTCCATAAGTTTAGGCTTTCCATTAGCTGAGGGACCCATTAACAAATTGTCTTGCAGCCCTTAAAATGTAGCTCTATTTTCCAAGGAGGGGCGGGGGAGAAGCTCTGTCTTGTATCAGTATTTGCTCCTATCAGAACTCCTCGCAGTGAAAGGGGCGGGCGGGGTGGGGGTGGGGTGGAGATGGCAGCTGCAGAGAGCTGGGATAGCATCTTGTTTCTATGACAACAGTGTCGGCTCTGCTCCCGAGCTCCATCTGGTATTTTCAGGCTTAACAGCCAGGTAGCATCTAAATGCCTCGTGGAAAAAAAAAAAAAAAAGTATCGATAGAGATTCTTCAGATCAGGCACAAATAAATACAGCAACACCCTGTCCTTTCTGAGAATAACAGTGAATTAGTTCACCAGCAACAGGGCATCACAAAGACAAACCACTTGGTCCATGGAACATGCTCGCCTCTATATTATGGACTAAGCAAGCACAACGCGCACATAAAATAAAGTGCTATTGGGGCAGATGGGGACTTTTTCCTAAAGGCAATCTAATGAGGCTCGCACGGGATGATTCTCTCCTTAGTCTCGTGCTCTCTTCCCATCCCGCTCCTTGGAGCTCTGTGTGCTTTAGGTAATCTGGATGCAGCAGCTCTTACCTGCCTCACTGACCTTCCTTTCAGATTTTATCCTTGTTGATTACTGTTCCCTGGCAGCTCTGCAGAATTTATGAGAAGCTGAATTTCAGTCCTCCTCCATGGGCACTCGTTCACAGAAAAGCATGCTTTTAAAACAGCACAACATGACACAGCCGATTTTTACCTTCCCCTACCCTCATATTGAACATAATTGAGTGAAAGCACCTCCTTTTCCTTCCTTTATGGCACAATCATTAAAAACAACATTTTTACCAAGTCATAATTTATCTGAAATATGATGCAATACGGCTCCATACCTAGGTTGTCATGCAATACCTGAGATACACTTGTAATAAAAAATCACTCATTGTTTATCAGACGTTCAAATTTAACTGGGCATGCTGTGTCTTTATTTGCTGAATCTGGCAGTCCTGTTTATAGGCAAGAATACGGGCCTTTGCAACTCACCTGATCGCTTAAGCTTTGATACATTATATCACAATGTGAGCACATTAAACTGAGTATTGGTTTCCAGCATTTCCTGGTTATTACAACAAACATTTAAATGTTCGTTGTTTACACCAGAAAGTTTATTTACACGAAAGTTTTGCATACATTCATTTTTCTCCTTTATTTACTTAGTGCAGATTTCCTGGGCACCTGCTACTAGCTTGGCACCACTCTGGGAGCTGGGAATCCACAATGCACAAAACAAACTGGTGCTTCCTCGTGAAGCCAACATTCTCTTGTGGCTCCTGGTTTTTGTTTCAGGACTTTTACTCCCATTGCATACAAGGCACTCTGATATACAAAGGCCCATCACATAGGGGTCCGTCCCCCAAAGCAGATGAACTATACTAGATTCGTTGTCCCTTACTCATCTCCAAATTTCCCCCAGCCTCATCAAGTCAATCCCAAGTCTTTCCATGAACATTTAGTTACAGAAGAAATTTAAACTGTCATTTTTCACTTCCTTTGCCCCTCAGTATCCCAGATTGGGAGAGAGGTGGTCCTGGAAGGGGGGGACATTTCCTTATCTCTTTCTAAAGTCCTCTCTTGTCTTCCCTGAGATCCATCCACTTGAAGGTCCCTGCTCTGTCCTCTCTCCTCTGCCCTCACAGGAGAGTCAGACAAATGAGTGGCCCGTAACTCCTTCTGTCCCCTACACTCCTTTCTGTGTTGCCCCAACTCTTTTCTTTTCAACGATTTCATCCATTTGATACTGGTCACTACTAAACCAGACAGGATAATTAAAGTTGTGCCATATTCCAGAAAGTTTTTGAGATATGGACCTATTGTAAATTTTTTTTCTAGATGAGTCAGATTCTTTCCCTTATATCTCACATTTTGCGACACACTCCGTTTTATTTTATGAGAAGTCTAGGTAGGATATTATATACACTCAGGTATGATATTTAAAATGTATAACCACCATGGTAGACAAAATAAGGACCCCTAAAGACATTTCCATCCTAATCCCTGAAACCTATGAAATCCCTGAATCCTATCCCTGAAAACAATGTCACCTTATATGGCAAAAGGGACTTTCAAGCTGTGATCAAGTTAAGGATCTTGAGGTGGTGAGAGCATCTTGACTTATCCCGATAGGATTACAAGCATCCTTATAACAGAGTGGAAGGAATGTCAGAGGAGAGAGATTTTATGGGGCTACCATGCTGACTTGAAGATGGAGGAAGGGGCAGGAGCCCAGGGACGCAGGGAACCTCTATAAGCCAGAACAGGCAAGGAAGAAAATTAGCCTCTTGTGCTTCCAGAAGGACGATGGATCCTTTGATTTTTGCCTAGAAAAACCCATATTGGACTTGTAACCTCCAGAGGTATAAGATAACACATTTGTGTTGTTTTAAGTCACCGAAGTTGTGGTGATTTGTTATAGCCTCAAGAAGACAATATACAGATAGGCTCAGACACTGAGAAATCAGAACTGACTCTGAGCAGGCTCCTCGAGGCGCTTTGCTGAGTGCTACCTCTTAGTTGCCAGGTTGTGGGAGCTCTGGATGGTCATAGAGTTGGGAGCCCCCAGTGGTGGAAGTTGGAGGTGGAGGTCTGGGGTGGTAGTTATTTACCAAACCCTGCGGGAGTATTTAAGTATTTTTATTGCCACAGTGGGTATACGTGTGGATTTCTGCTTGCACAAACTTATGCACAACTAAATCTGATGGATATAGGGTGGATTCTGGCATGACTCTTGAATTTTTCTTCCCTAAGTCCCTGATTTTAACTTTTAATCAAAGTGGACAAAACAATGATTCTAATATAATTCTATACTCATTTCTATCTGTCCTATACTGGAATTTTCCAGGGTGCGGACTGGGATGACTGCTTCTTGCTCAAGAGCTGTTAAAGATGAAATTCTTACTTGTTTGTTTGATTGTTTTTCCAACTTACTATCTGAACTTTCCATCTCTAAATATTAAGAGGATTTTTTTTTCCCCTTTTCAACTCTCCTATTGCCTCCTTTCTTTAATCCTGCCTCTCCTCTCCACAGTGAAAACAAGTGAAATAAGGGGGAAAGAGGGTCAGTGACTTGCTCAAAGTCTCCTAGCTAGTTATCAGCCACCCTGAGCATTGGACCTGGGTCAACACCCCATCCAGTGGTATGATGTCACACCTCCACAAGGGAACAATGCTTAGGGGTCACCCTTTTATTCTTAAAATGCGTTCAGTCTCCTACAGATTCCTCTTTGGCCTTCCACTGCATTCTGAATACAATCTGGACTGCTTCCATTGCTTTCAGGGCCCTGCACGATGCAGCCCTGCCTTCTTCACCATCCTGGTCGGTGCAGTGACCCCACTGGTCCTCTCCATTCTCAGACACCAGCTCTGTCCTGGCATAGGGGCTTCGTGAGAGCACAGATGTGTTGCCCACACCTTCGGCAGCAGGTGCTTGCCCCACACAGTTACATTTCACACTTACACTTGCTCTGTGTGCCTTGAGTTAATGAATGTGCATACTTTGCTGCCTGTTGGCTTGTAGGCTCCATGCGTGCAGAGAGCTCATTCATCTTGTTCACTGTTGCAGCAGAGCCTGGGATCCAGTAGTTCTTCAATGAACACTTTATGGAAGATGTCTGTGGTCATTCCTCACGGCCTCCCCCTAAAGTCATCTTCCCACTCCCAAAGCACAGAATTCCTAGTCTATCTTGCAAACCACTGGCACGGGCTGCCAACCAGATGCAGGGGGCCAAATAAAAGGAAACACAAGGTGTCTGGTCATTTATGTAAAATATCATAGCTGGCACTTAAAGGAAGTAGAAACTAGCTTTCTGACCTCTGCAGTAATCAGCTTACACCGTGAAGCAGGAGATTTGAATCCCCTTATCTACTTCTAGATGAGAATATTATGTCTCATTTACAGTTACAGCCTTCTGGAGTGAAATATCATATTTTATGAGTAATAGCATCTGTAAGTAAGATAAAAGACATCGCAAAAGAAAATGAAAGCATTTAAAATACAACAATTACCGAAATAAAATAATCTTTAGGACATTCTTCTGACAAGTTCTCTTAGGGTTTATTAATTTCTTCTAAGAATATCACCATGAATCTTTTTTATGAGTGTTTGGATCCTGTGTGCACAATCTTTGCATTTATTCACTTGAGGCTAAGGCACAATAGAGTTCAGGATCTCAGCCTTTTCCTGCTATCCTCCACATT
Source organism: Mustela lutreola (assembly GCF_030435805.1). Taxonomy (NCBI): domain Eukaryota; kingdom Metazoa; phylum Chordata; class Mammalia; order Carnivora; family Mustelidae; genus Mustela; species Mustela lutreola. The sequence goes on along the minus strand of NC_081293.1, from coordinate 14,083,687 downwards.
AACATCTTGAAAAAGGAAATTGTAAAGGTATATTATCAAACAGTTTAAGAAACCTATTGATGTATGCTTTTCATAAGTAGAATAATGAGATCTAGCAGGAACAGAATTACAAGACCAACAAATTTCAAATGATGATGTATATACGACTTCAGTAATTCTAATATTTGCAATATTTCCTTATTTGTTTTCAGATATTTAAACTCCTTTCACTCTGTATGCATTCCCTTCAATTCTATTCCACAATTACCTACTATTACCTATGAAATAATCAGCTTATTCTGTTTAAAATGTTTCTGACTGAGCTCTTTTATTTCAACGCTAATTAATTGTTTCCTTTAACCATCTTACAGAGTTTCCATATTCTATTATCAACACACCTGCAATGTCAAATAAAAGATAAGTTTTAAGAGCCATGTAAACTATGATAAAACATTTTGAACTGTCTATGGCATCATGAAGGGTAAATAATGACAGTGTCTGGCTTTTATAAGGTAATACTATTGTACTAGGGCCGCTAAGTCATTCCAACATTGGAAACATAAAGTAATTTTATCCTGACAAATGAGCAATTTAGCAAATTGTTTTAAGAAGAAAAAGGATTTATATAGTTCGCCATATATGTATATATATATAGACATTACATTTTTTTCAAACTTTCTAAAGATTCACTGTGAATAATTCATTGAAAGTAATAGAAATATTAAAATTTATCCCAAATTTCCAAATAGTCACTATGACTAATTTCCTGAAATTAATAGAAATCATCATAGAAATTATAATAAGAGAATATGTTAATTGTTGACCTAAATTTGAGTGTATTCAAAGAGTCATTTATTTGCTGAGTAACCATGTACTTATTAGGTAGGCAAAGACTATGTTAATGATGAAAACAAATAACTGGTAAGATAAAAAACACACCTGGAATTTCTCTTTTAATTCTTTCTGTGTAATCCCAGACTACTTAAATTTATTGTCATGGAAACTACAACTTGATCCAACCAGATTTCAAGGCCCTCATTTATTCATCTTTATAATTAAAAATTCTTACTTCCCTTCCATATAGTGTCCACCAATAAATATTTATTAAAACAAATGAATTATACAAGGTGAAGAAGAGTGGTTTCCAGGTTCTGTTTTGTTTCTGTTTTCCAGAGCTGACAGGCTGATCTCCTGGATAGGGACCCCTGGGGCAGTCTTCCCGGACCCTTGATTGGACCCTTTCTTGGCTCCTGACCCTGACAGTGTGAAAAGCCAAGTCCACCAGCATCACTACAGCTTTTTATTTCCAAAGAGTTTGCTGTTTCATGACTCCTAATGCGTTGTTGGAATTTCTTCATACAATATATTTCACAAGCAAAACAAGTTTGTTTTTCTCAATCAATAATTAAGAATTGACAGTTTGCTTTCATTTCTATTACAGAAGTGTAAGATGAAAAATTAAATTGATAGCTTTAAATATTTATATATATATGACTTTATCAAATATGTGTGTGTATTTTTGTATATATCCATAAGGATCTATGCATGTGTGTTTTCCCTATATACACCTATAGCTAGCTAGCTAGCTAGCTAGCTCCTAATCTCCTTAATGGAGAAGGGCTCCTACAGTAGGTGAATTGCCCCAGGCCTGCTCTGAACTTTAGCTGTTACACCCTTGCTTCAAACTCTTACTAGAGAGTTCAATATAGAAAAAAGATAAAAGAGGACTTCTTTTTTTTTTAAGAGGACTTCTTTTAACTGAAATACTTGAAAGCCACTGGTGAACAAAAAAGATCTTTTATTGGAGCAGAAGGAATTAGGAAGGAGTTCTAGACCTAGCTCTGACATTAATTGCCTCTGCCATGTTGAGGAAATCCATCAACCTCCAAGGCCTCAGTGCTAACATCTATAAAATGAAAGGATTGTGCAAGATGTTTTTAAAGTCTAAGACAAACACTAAACATTAAACTACTTTAAACAAGAAATACTTCGGTTATAATAGAAATAAATCAGTCACTTAAATTTAAAAAAAAAAAACCATAACTCTTTCTTCCAACTTAACTTTTAAGGTCTGCTATATACATCGAATTGGGTCCCCACCCCCCACCCCCCCAAAATACATTAGAGTCCTAAATCTCTGGTAGCTCAGAATGTGAGTTTATTTGGAAACAGGGTTATCACAGGTGTAATTATTTAAGATGAGGTCATACTGGTGTATGGTAGGTCTTTTATCCAATATGACTGGTGTCCTTATAAGAGGAAAGAGACAAAGAGACAGAGACAGACTTGGAGAACGTCAACGGATAATGGAGGTAGAGATTGAAGTGTTGCATCTAAAAACTGAAGAACACCAAAAATGACCCCCAGGGATCAGCAGCTATGAAGAGGCAAAGGCCTGAATATCCTTAGAGAACCCAGAAGGAACGAACCCTGCCAACATCTTGATTTCAGACATTTGGCCTCCAGAAATGTGAGAGAATAAATTTCTGTTGTTCTAAATCACTGAGTTGTGGTATTTTTGTTATAGCAGCTCTAGGAAACAAATATAAATATTAGGAATTGAATATGATACTTTGTATACAAATTTCATTTTTAGTTTTACATGTTAGATATATAGTGACTTAAATAAGAATTTACAAAGCATGATCCGTTCTCAATTATTTTTCTTTCAATAACATTTGATTTTAATTGGTTATATATGGATTGCATTATTAACCCGAATTCCGCTGTCAAAAAATATCTTCCGAAAAGATATTAACTTGTTGGTGATAAGTGTATTTTTGGGAAATATATCTGCTTTGAAATGAAACACAGCTGCTGAAACAGTCTTATTTTCTCCAGCCTCTAGTTTTTGGAAGCAGGAAATGAAGTAGTTAAGGATCTGCCTTAAGATTTTATCAGGGTTTAAATCCTGATTCTGCTACCATATGTGACCATGGACAAGTTACTCAATTCTCTCTGCCTCACTTCTCCAACTGTAATATGGAAAAAAATAAAAGCCTTGAACTTATAAATTTACTGGGTTGCTTAAGAGAATTAGGATGTGTCAAGGTCTCAGACAAGAGTTGGCATGTAGTAAGTTATTAATACGTGTTAGCTGTTATTTTCTTCCTTTCTAGTGCTTCAAACCTCTGCCACAGATGGGCCACATGGAGCAAATTTGACAGACCCCTCACCTGTGGAAAATATGAAAAGTGTTAAAGACCATCTGAATGTTGGCTTCATCTAACTGTCTTTCCCCACTCCCTTACTAGCTATCTACTGAAGCCAAACCCTCCTTGAAAAGGTAGCTCATATTTTATCCCCCAGTGATAAGTCTCCTGCCATCACCTACTTCAGATTTATTCTTTCTCCCTCTGCCATATTCCCCTAGCACAAGGGGGAAGCTCTTGTATACAGTCTGCTTAGGAGTTATTTGTGCATGCTATGTCCCATTTGATAGACAATGACCTCCAGGAGGACAGGGCTTGCACCTTTCAATTTTGTATCATCTGTAGTACCTAGCAGAGATTTTCTTTTTATACTTAGTAGATACTCAATAAATGGTTGTTAAACTTGGTTGAACCTACATTTTGTTTTTCTTTTTGGCAGATTCCCTAAGAAAAACATTAAAAAAATGAATTACTTTTCTTCTTTTCGTTGCAATATATATGCCCTGGGCTAGCAGGTATTTGCAAGCCTGGCTTAGAACCTAGGGAAGTCATCAATCTAAAAATGGGGAGGAAATACATTTTAAATCACAAGAGCAATATAGCCTTATGTAAGGCCTTCTAGCAAAGCAATTATCAATGACTCAATAACCCAGGTGCTAGAGTTATTATGAACAAAAGTCTGAGGTTGAGAGACAATGAGTGATCTTAACTTTTATATTCCATAGGTATGCAATTCAATGAAACATGTACAGATGGAAAGTTGAGATCTGAGAATCATATGTGGGTATCATAATGCAAATAATTGGCTTTCTTTCTGAAGAACATCTGTTGAAACATCTGAAAGCAGTTGTTTATACTGATGCCAAAATGCTGAAAAATATAATAATTCTCCAATGAGGTTAGAAATATCCGGGGGAAGAAAAATAGTTTTTATGTAGTTCTGTTTTTATTAAATCCTGTTGTTTCTCTAATATGGCACATAGGAGATCCTCAATAATATTTGTTGAATGAATGTTGAATGAATAGCAGAGACTCATTAAACAGTTGTTGAATGAATCATTTTTTCAGGCTTATAAGATACCATTTTCAGAAAATGGTATGCCCTAGTTTTACCATGCCATATACCATTTTTATTTGGCATAAATTGAAGTAATGCTACTCTTGCTCTGAATATCGTAGAATGCAATGTAGAAAGTAATCAGCCTGTATATCTTTAAGAATAAATATCTTACTGAAGAATATATATGAATAAAGCAATATATAAACCAATAATGAAGTATATGATACATGAATATAAAGCTAGTATATGATGATAATATTTTAATATCCTGACATGTTTCTTTCACTCATTATTATAAAACACTTAAAATTTGGGGCCCCTGGGTGACTCTATTGGTTAAGCATCTGCCTTCAGCCAAGGTCATGATCCTGAGGTCCCAGAATGGAGCCCCACAGTGGGTTCCCTGCTCATAGGAGAGCTTGCTTCTCCCTATTCCTCTGCACCCCCCACACTGTCCCAATTCCTCAAACAAATAAATAAAATCTTAAACAAATAAACAGAAAAACACTTAAAATTTGAATTGTGGGCTTGCACAATCATGTTTGTTTCAACAAATAAAAGAAAAGGAAAATCCCTGCTAATGTCTATGGCAGTAGTGCTCTAAGAAAAATTGAACTTGGGATTTAAAAACACCGAAATATTCTGTGATATGAAGACTGCAGAAGATGAAGAAGCCACATCTTCCCCATAACCCCATCCCAGAATTTCTGCAGTTTCTCTCTTGCATACGCCTGTGCAAGTGAGGCGACTAGGCTCCCCAAAGGCTGCCCAAATTCCACTCTGCCAAGTTTTCAGTACAGAAAGAACATGTTAAATAATAAATGTGAGTTTGAGTGTAACTAATAAAATTGGAATGTTAAAGAGCAGCATGCTTTTGAAAAGCAACCTCCTTGTGAGAATGCTCCCTGCTCAAGTCCACGGGAAATAATTCTGAAGGGAGTGATATTAATTAGTAATATAATTTATCTTCTGGAAGCCCTTTCCTTTGATAGCACTGTGGCACAGTTCATAAGCTTCCAAGCGACTGCTCAAAGAAAATGGTTAACCACAATTTCTGTTTTGTTTTCCATCCTTGAACAGATAAAAGAGTCAAATTTATTTCAGTATATCTGAGTTTTATACACGTATCACATGGCGGAGGATTATGAAGATATAAAAGTGTATTTATGGAGAGTTTTCAATGAAATGGTAAGATGCTTATGATGTAATCAAAGGAAAATAGAGCAGTTATCCAAAATTAAATTCATGGCCTCTGATCTCAGATTTCTTGGTTTCCGCTCTAGCTCTGTCATATACTAGGTATGGTACCTTGGCAAGATACTTAACTTTCCTGCTTTCAGTTTTCTCATCTAATACGATGAAGGTACTAGTAAAAATCATTGTGTTCAGAATAGTGCCCAGCATATACTCCATAAGTATTAACTGTAATTATTATTATTGCATATTCACAATATTGCCAAGCTTGTAAAAGAAAAATGCAAGGTGAGGAGGAATTGCTGGAAGGCAGTAGCCAAAATGTTATTAATATTTGCTTCTGGGGACGCCTGGGTGGCTCAGTTGGTTGGACGACTGCCTTCGGCTCAGGTCATGATCCTGGATTCCTGGGATCGAGTCCCGCATCGGGCTCCCAGCTCCATGGGGAGTCTGCTTCTCTCTCTGACCTTCTCCTCGCTCATGCTCTCTCTCACTGTCTCTCTCTCAAGTAAATAAATAAAATATTTAAAAAAAAATATTTGCTTCTGAATGGTATGTTTATGGACAATTCTTTTCTACAGCATTACACTTTTCTGTAAGTATTCTTTTGTAATATAGTTTAAAAATTAAGTTTTATGCCTACATGGCTTGATGGAAATTGAGGTGGAAATCTGGAGTAGGTTAAAACTTACAGCACACTATGCTACAGCATTAATGAAATATTAAGAATTTTATACAGATGATGCGATAGAATTCACATTTATCTTCTTTCAATTCTAACACAATCTAACTAAACATTTTTTAAAGTTTAGCCAATGTCAGTTGTACATTCGGAAAAAAAAAGTCAAATGTTTATTACGATCTTACAATTTTGGCCTACTAAAACTAAAAATGCTTTATTTTTTAATTTGAAAATCCCATGCAAAAATCCCAAAGGTGCCTTTCATGTTTAAGCTTTAATTAGCAACCACTTTGGTCTCTGACACATATTGTGCAGATATTGAAGTGTTAATATTACTGAAGCTTGATTACAAAAGGCAATGATTAATTTTAAAGCAGACTAAAAAGATATGCCCTGATTACAAAGGAATGATTAAGGCGGAATGTCAGACGTTGCACATTTAGAGCAGTCTTTGCCACAGTCAAAGGATAAGACGTTGCAGTTTATATTTAGAATCACGGGTACTTAGTTCTTCAAAGTGCCGGGTGTTTGTGAAGTGCCGGGTGTTTGTGTCTCGGAGAAAGATCACCACAAGTCCAAGTACGGCCTTAAGACCTTTGGGGCCCCCTGGCCGAAGCGAAGGCCCTGACGCAGACTGGACCCAACGAGGCGCCGTAGTTCAGTCCCCACCCGGCCAGGCCAACCGGAGTCCCCTGCTGCGGCCTGCAGGAAGGGCTCCAGCCCACGGGGTTGTTAGCGAGTACACGGATGACCGTGAGACAGAACCCTGTGAGGACGGTCGCCCGAAAAAGAGAGGGGGTGGAGGGGAAAAGGCCAGAAACACCGAGGGGTGCCGCCTAGGCCGGCTCAGGCGCCATACCTGGGCGCCTCCATTTTTATTTGCCACCGGCAGGGACAGGAAACCCGCGACGGCCCGGGGCCTCGACGGGGGGAGCTGCGTTCAGTCGGGGAACGAAAGCCGGGCTTCTGCCCCAGGCAGGGCGAGGGTGCAGGGTGCGAGGAGGGTGAACGGCTGTCCTTTGTTGGCCTCGCCCATCCCGAGTCGAGGCCAGCCCGGGGATAGCCCCGCACCGTCCTCCTTCCTCACTCCGCAGTGCCCCTCGCGCTCCTCGCCCGCAGGTACCGAAAGGCGTCGACGGATCGGCGGGAGCCCGGCCCGAGATGAGTTTAGAGTCCCTGTTTCGGCACATCATCTTCTCGGAGCATCAGGCCGAGGAGGGTCGCCGCGTGATCCGAGAAGGTGGGTGCTTCGGTCGCCCGCTGGGGGGTGGGGGGGGTCCCTTGTCTCCTCTCCTCCAGGTGGGGGCTCAGAGCGAAAGGCAGCCCCCAGGGCGCGGGCGGAGAAGGGAGGGGGCTCGGCTGTCCCCGTGCACAGGCCTGGGGACTCCAGAAAGCTAGAAGAGGTGTTTAAAGATTTCCTTTGATTTCCAGTAAGGTCCGAGATTAACAGATGTCGTGAAGAAATGAAGAAAGCAGCCGAGCTGCTGAACGAGGAGAAAGCCAAGTTGGAATCTAAGGTAGCTGGACATGGAGAGCTTGAAAAAAAAAAATCTATTCGAAATTGCCTTTTTGAAGATATTTTATTATTTAACCAGTTGTCCTTCAAGTAGGAAGCGTACCCCTGGGCTGGTTAGTGCAGTGCCTTCTTGCTGGATAATATCCCAAACTCCAGGTCCAGGGACACTCATTCCAGCAAGGCCCTTGTCCCAAGGAAACCAGCTTAAGGAATGGAGACTTGATGGTCCGTGGTGTGGGATGGTTGACTTTTTAAAAGAGCCCAATATCCCTGGAAAAAATAATTGCTCAATAAGTAGTTGGTGCAGCGTATACGTTTTAAATAGTAAATAATTGAAGAAGTGTGCCCTGTTGATGTAACAGTAGGAATGTGACTTTCCATCCAGTCTCTGCCTTTTGTATTTTTCAATTCTCTACCACATTTGGGACATTTCTTTCATCCTAAAGTGTAATTGTTTCACTAGCATCTCTCTTTTCTGCATCATTTGGAAAGTTATGTTATTTAAGTAGAAGCAAGGCAATCCAGTGGCTTCCTGAAGGAAGATTTTGAAGGGTGGGTAGAATTCTGGAAAGGCAGAAATAAGTAATAGGAGAAAAGTACTGGGGACAGAGAGAGGAAATGAATCAAAGGGAGACATGCCCAAGGCATATTGGGAGAGAAATCTAGTCAAAGCAGAGAGCGGCTATCTGGGAATAGGACGAAAGCATTCCAGGCTTTTGATCAGGGAGTGGTGTGATAAAAGTGGTTTTAGGAAGATTTCTCGGAGCCCTGGGAGGAGGGGAGCTAAGAACATCATCCAAGCATGCCCTCAGGATAACCTTGCCTATGGGGGAAGACGGGACGACAGTCATTCAAAAATATTTATTCAACACCTAGAGATAAACTAAGCGAGCCCTGCGCAGTGGGAAATCTGTTTGAGGAAGACTGTTTGCTTAAAAAATGTTTATTTTAACTGACGAGGGTGAGGAATTTCTAGCTTTCTTTGTGAACAAAGGTAGTCATCGATCCCTTCTCTACCTGGTGAGTTTCGGCTCTTCTGCCAGGTCTTACTCAAATGTCACCTGTGAAGCCCGCCCTTGGGCAGCTTGGAAATTTTTTAAATTACAGTTCAGGGTACCATGTTAAAATTAAACAAGAGTACTTACTGTAAAGTTTTTTCCGGCGAGATAAACACAACACCAGGCAAAGTGGGTGCAAGGCAAGATTTATTAAAAACGCTCTCCGGCGAAGTTTCAGGGCTCAGGAGAAGGGGAGCCAGGAAAGTTGCGCCGGGAGGAGGTGGGCACCCTCGGGCGAGGTTCCACCACTCTGGAAAGCAGAGTGGCGGAAGTCGCACCCAAGGCAGGGAGGAGGGGGCTTTTAAGGGGTCTCGGAGGAAGCTCAGGGGTCTTTTGGAAGTTTCCCTTATTTGGATATCCCGCCTGCTCATCGGGATCCCATTGGTCCACGAGAGCCCGAGGCGGGGGTCTCAGATTCCTGCTTGGGCCTTTGTTCTCCTGTCCGAGCTCAGGTCTTGTGGCGGGAACTTTCGCCATCTTTGGTAGCCCCCTTCCTGCCAGCCCAACACTTACTTGAATTTGTGTTTGTACCCCCTCACTGTTTTGGAAGCAACGTATTTGGAATTTTTTTCTTAACCATCTTATGTTTCCAGAGCTTATGTCCAGGGCCTCGCCCCTAGTTTACTTTGGTGTTTGAATGAATTAATGATTACTAATAGTAAGATAATAGGGAGAGTGCTGTCCTTTAAAATAGAAGTTTGGACTGTTACTCAAGTGAGACCCTAGGTCCTGTTTTGCTTGTGAGTAGCAGATAAAGTAGCTGGGAACACTATAAGCTGATGGGAAGGGCAGAGCTTTAAGAATGTCATGACGTAGCTTTCTTTTTCTTGAAAAAGAATTCAGATACTTAAGCATTGGTAACTGGAAACTAATGGAAGTAATAGGCAAAACATACAAATTGGTAATACTTAGCTGATACTTACTGAGCACTTACTGTATGCCGGGCACTATTCTAAATGCTTCACCCATGTTAACTCCTTTAACCCTGCCAGGAATCCTGTGATGAGGCACCATTATTAATCTCCCTTTATGGGTGAGGAAACACAGAGGTTAACGGACTTGCCCGTGATATATAATTAAAAACAATTAAGCTACCATAATGAAAGTAACATCTGAGTAATGACAGAATATTTTACTAAAACGGATTTCTTGAGCTCTTTTTAGACTTTTTTTCTTCATAAAATCCACATGTAATAATGTATCTGAAGCTTTTGCAGTTAGTTTAGGGCAGATTTTAAAAGGTCACTTATGTAAGTTTTTCTACAAAATGTATTTTTCCCAGATTGGTGAAGATACTGACCTGACAGATAACAAATATTAAAAAATTTGCTCTTTATATGTCTTCTTTGAAAAAAAAAAATTGGTTTACTCTTTGTACTATTTTTCTTTTTTAGCAGCCTGTTTTGTTGAAAATGGAAATGTAATTTGTTGCTAAAATACACATACATAAAAATGTTGACTCAAATATTTATGCTTGAGAAAAGACAGAGCAAGTCCTTAACATTGTTTAGAAACATCTGCTGAAATTTCTAATTAATATAAGCTCTTAAATGTGGATTGTTTTTTAATCAGCTCATATACATGGGTAATAGTATGATTGTATCTTACTAATAAAATTAACATAAAAGGTTCACCGTTTCATACAATACTAATTTGTAATTGAAATAATTTAATTTATAATATAATCAAAATGGTGTGTGTGAGTATGTATGGATAAAGATTTTAAAAGTGGAACCACAATTATAATGTAGATGACTAATGGGAGGAACTGAAGAAGTAATCATAAATTGATTTCTTGTATCTTTTATTCTCAGAGTTAATTATATGTCTGCCAATAACAATGAAAATATATTTACTTGAATATTTGACTTGGCATTTATTGACCAATTTATCAAGTGGAAGCAGCATTGGGAGAAACTTGAACATAATTTGAATAGGCCAGTGCTTTGTGCTGTTTGTACGGTGATACATTCAGACAATATTTGGGGCACTTATTTTGGAAGTTGCTTGTGGTCAAAAAATGTATTTAGGAAGTGCAATACTCATTTTTTTTCTGTTCTGTAAAACCCAGGTAGCATGTAATTAGAACTTGAATGATAGCATTTGCCTTTCAGGGCTCGATGAGTCCTTTAGAATATGTGGTTGCAAAATCTCAGATTATGTAGTATGCGTACTTTGTGAGTTGGAGAGCTGCAGTATGGCTAGTTAGGTTTGGTAATACGAAAACAGAAAGACAAGAATATACCCTGGATTTGCATTAATGCTTACCAATATACCTAAAGCCTCTGATAAAGGTTTTGAGGTATGGATGGCAGAGCAAATCAAAATTAAGGACTCCCAGAACATTTGTAGTTTCTTCTAAGCATCTAAAAGTTTTTTTTTTCTGTTTTTAAAATAGTATATAGTTAAAATTTGACTATTTAGTCTGAATAAACATGTTATATAAAACCTAATGTAACGCTATACTGTCTCAAAAGAAAGTAAATGGTAGAAAGCTATTTTGTTTAGTTTTTCCTCTCACTTTTAACTTATATAAACATTATAACAGTAATAGGGATGGCTCCCCAGGTGGCTCAGTGGGTTAAGCCTCTGCCTTCAGCTCAGGTCATGATCTCAGGGTCCTGGGAGGGTCTTGGGATCAAGCCCCACATCCGGCTCTCTGCTCAGTGGGAAGCCTGCTTCCCCATCTCTCTGACTGCCTCTCTGCCTGCTTATGATCTCTCTGTCAAAAAAATAAATAAAATCTTTAAAAAATTTATAACAATAATAAAATAGTATGGCATGAATTTTTTAAAATTCATTATATTGAAATAAACAAGTAACTTAAGGTGACTTCTTTTACTTCAAACTGGGCCCAGTCCTTTTTTTTTTTAAGATGATAAAACCCCTGCCAGTTAGGGACCCTCCTACTTAGGAGCCCTCTGAGACCAGCAGGTAAAGTCATGTCTGTTAGTACTCTACTACCTAATTAGGGAAAGAACAAAATCACAAGTTGTTATCATTTATAATACTGAAATAGAGTTTTGTTATGATGGAGATTTTTCTTTTTGTAAAAGTTGCATCAAGAAAAATTTATATCCTTCTTTAATTTAAATAATTAAAAGTTACTTAAAAACATAAATAAAAGAACATTATTTCTTCCCTGTAACATTGTTTAAATAGCAGTACATGTGATTTACTTAATCCCAATTTTAGAAAATAATATGAAATTCTGCTTATCAAAATTTAACACATTCCTATGTATAGATTCATTAATTGTGACCAGGACACTTCACTTAGTTGTTTGCACTTTTTCTGACTTTTTCACATTAAATTCTTTTAAGGAACATCCCTCCTGTCCTAAACATGTACAGCTGATTTCTGGAAAATGGTAGTATAGAACTTTGGCTTATTGTCTCTTTTACATTCACTTCGGTCATATGTACAGTTCCATAGTCAATGTATTTCTGAGGTTGGAGTCCATTCTACAGAGGACTTTTCTTTTACACTCAAAGTACTTCCTAGAGGTTTGGTGGATGTTTTCTTTACTCCCCAGTGCTAATTCCAGGACATTTCTCTACCTGTTTATGGTAGCTTATGCTATGTTCTACCATCTTTTCACCACTGCTTTTTTCTGTTATCCTGCTAACTCGCTGGGTACTCTCCTTTGCCCTTAGAACTGGTCATTCCACTCTTCCTCCTGACCTCTGTCCTTTTTTTTTTTTTTTTTTACTCCCTGGGCAACAGTGCAACTCCAAGTGACCCAATTACCTGCTACAGTGTTGGCAATTCTGGCAGAGACTGGATCTAGTAGTCATGAATGTGAGCCTCAGCTTCCATGGAGACTTCCACAGGGTCTGGAAATACTACTGCATTTCTTTCTCACTCTAAGGACTATTTCAATCTTCACTTCTATATTTGATCCTGTCTTCTGAACTACTTAACTCTCAGGAGATAACTTTGCCTTTTGTTTCAGAGAAAATCGAAACCATCCACCAGGAGATATTTTATTTTCCCCCCTGCTGATCTCCAGCCCTGCCTAAGTGAAAACCCATCTTCTCCCATTTTCTTCCTTTTATCAAGGAGATGTGCTTCCTCAACAAAGGACAATTCTATCTATGCTTCAAGTGCCATCATCTTCATTATCATTCTCATGGCCATTGTTACGCATATTAGTGGGAAGGGGCCTATAGAAAGAGGTTGAAAATAGACTAGAGAGAAAATACAATCCGTAGTTAAAAGCCCGTGAGGAGGTGGAAGGAGGTTGGGTGGGACCTAGAACATAAGGTAAGAATTAGCCTTAGATGAGAGGAGTGAGATTTCTTTTTCTTTCTTTCTTTCTTTTTTTTTTTTAATATTTCATTTATTTATTTGTCAGAGAGAAGGAGAGAGAGAGCACACAAGCAGGCAGAGAGGCAGGCAGAAGCAGAGCGAGTAGCAGGCTCCCTGCCAAGGAAGGAGACCATGCGGGACTTGATCCCAGGACCCTGGGATCATGACTTGAGCCGAAGTGGGCTTAACCCACTGAGCCACCCAGGTGTCCCGGGCAGTGATATTTCTGTTGTGAAAACAAAATAAGGGGCACTTGGGTGGCTGAGTCAGTTAAGAAGCTGCCTTTGGCACAGGTCAAGATCCCAGGATCATAGGATCCAGCTCAGCATTGAGCTCCCTGCTCTGCGGGGAGTCTGCTTCTCCCTCTTCTTCTGCCCCTCCCCCTGCTCCCTGCTCATGCTATCTCAAATAAATAAATAATTTAAAACAAAAACCCAAAAAAAACCCCTGAAAGTAGTAGGTATTGAGCACGTCATTACTGTAAATCAGACCTTATGCTAAGCATTTACAAACCTTAACTCCATTAACTCTCTCAAGCACCCTGTGAGATAGAATTATTCCATTATTCATTTGAGAAAATTGAGATCCAGAGAAATTTAGTACCTTGCATGAGGTCACATCATCATCATCATCATAATAAATGGAAGATTTGAACGTATATGGGGTTAACTAAATGAGTCTCCTTTTTTTTTAAAAAAAAAAAGATTTTATTTATCTATTTGAGAGAGAGAACACAAGCAGGGGGAGGGCGGAAGGAGAAGCAGACTCCCTGCTGGGCAGGGAGCCTGATGCCAGGCTGGATCCCAGAATCCTGGGATCGTGACCTGAGCTGATGGCAGACGCTTAACCGACTCAGCCAATAAGACACCCCCGAGAACCCTCACTCTTAGCTGCTGTAGTGTAGCATACAGAGCAGAATAAGGAAAGGGTGAGGTTATAGGAAAGTTTGGAGACAGTGACAGGAAACTAAAAGCATGGTTCTCTGAAAGCCTAGCTTTACTAGTTCAACAATTTTGACGAGTATGTGTCCTATGTGTTTAATGAAATTATTAATAAGAATGTTTTATTTCTTTGTTCATCTGCTTTTACTGTTAGGTGGCCTTATGCAAGCCAGGTAGCACCACGAGTTAGTAGAAGTTTCCCTGTCATCACAGGGGCTCCTCATTAGTAAAGATCTACTTTAGTCAGGCAGCAGGTTAGCCCCTGAGTGTTAAGAGGCCAGTCAGAAGCACCACCCCTTCCTTAGAAGGCCCTCTCAGTTTGGGTGGTTTTGGCTGCAAATAATAGAAATTCCGTTCAAAATGGCTTAAACGTATCGAGAAACGATTGGCTTAAATATTTGAAAACCCAACCTCTGAGTCCACCATTAAATCCTTTGGAATTGCATCAGGTTGCTTGTTAACAAAAATGTAACCACGGTGGCCTTACCGAATAAGGGGTTATTTTTTTCTGTGTTACAGAAAGGCTGGAGGTAGGAGATCCTTGGCCATTTATTAAAATTGCTCAAGAAAGTCGTGAAAGACCGCGGTATATTCTTTCCATCCCGCTAGGCTGAGCATATGGCTTTCATCCTTGTGGTCACAGCACTGCTCTGGCTGCGGGCGTCCTATCTGGATCCAGGAGGAAGAAGAGGAGGGCATGGAAATCAAAGGACTTCTCATGCGGCTTTATCATTGTTGTGGTGCAAGGAAAGCCCTCTCTAAGGGCTTAGTCCTGCATCCTAAGGATTAGAATTTTGTCACATGGCCAACCTTGGAAAATGGAGCCTAGGAATGTAAATACTTTTAACTGGATGCGTTACTGCACTGAATAAAATTGGAGTTTTGGGGCACCTGGGTGGCTCAGTGGGTTAAAGCCTCTACCTTGGGCTCAGGTCATGATCCCAGGGTCCTGGGATCGAGCCCGCATTGGGCTCTCTGCTCAGTGGGAGCCTGCTTCCCCTTCCTCTCTTTCTCTGCCTGCCTCTCTGCCTACTTGTGATCTCTGTCTGTCAAATAAATTTTTTAAAAAAATCTTAAAATTGGAGTTTTATTAATAAAGAAGAATGGCAGAATGCTTGTCCTTATGTTCCCCTAAAAGTAACTAACAACTCCCAGAGCCACATGATTTTACCTTCTAAATCAGGGAGAGAGAAAAGGAAGTTTGTTTGAAGCTTTCTCTAAATTGCAAAGGAATTATCCTCATCGGATACCTTCTCTATACTTTCTTTCAATAGCTGTGATCAAAGGTAGTAAATTCTCCCAAATTCAGTGGGCTGTCTAGGGATAGTACAGGTTTCCAAAAACCAATAGTTAACCAAGGAAAGGAGGAATGCATGTTTGGGAGGCAACCACATTGACTACAAGAAATATTTCAGTGGTCAAAGCCAGAATGACCATGTAGAGAAGCCCTGTTGTTGGTTGGAATATGTAAGGTTAATTATGTTTATCGCTTAATCTTAGTATGATTTGTCATGTATGCAAGGATACAGTGCAAGATTTTGTAAGTTACCCCTCAGTCAAGCAAGAGTCGTTTTATGTTGGAGTCCTAAAAAAGCCGTTATGTTATTGCATGCACTTAAAATGCCTTTATTTTGAACAAGAGCTCAATGAGAGTTTGAGATGTTTGAAGGAATCACCTGATTGAATTGATTTTTAAAAAGTAGACAAAGACAGTTAACAGATTCAGTTATTATTCCTGGGAGTATGATCTCAGAATTCTAAGTGCTAAATGTCATTGTGAAAAAGCCACTTAATAATGACCCCCCCAAAAAATCCACAAATCTTGAAAACATAATATTATGATAAAAAAACAACCTATAGAAGGTACATAAGTATGATACCATTTAAAAACACACAAAACATCTATGAGGGATTATAAATTTATAGTGAAGTTTAATGACATGCATGGGATGATAAGTAGCAACATCAGTAGTGATTATCTCTGATGGGGGTTGAAAGATAAATGTAATCAGGGAAGGGTATACAGGTCACTTGAGCCGTACACATAATGTTTCATTTCTTAAGCTGGGAGTGGGGACATAGCTATTATGTGACTTTAAAAAATAAAGATACATTTTGTAAGTTACAAAGCAGTATTTATAGTCTACTCAATATAGTCTATTCAAAAAGTTATACAGTCATCACCAATTACAGAACATTTTCATGCCCTTAGCAGTTCCTCTCCATCTCCGTCAAACCCCACCAGCCCTAAGTCACCACTAGTCTACTTCTGTCTCCAGACGTGGCCTGTAAGTGGAATTCTAGGATAGCTGGCCTCTTCTGACTGGCTTCTTTCACTGAGCATGTTTTCAAGGTTCATCCATATTGTAGCATGTATCGCTACTTCATTCCTTTCTATGGCCGAAGAATATTCTATTGTATGGATATACCAGATTTGTCTATCCATTCTTCAGTTAATAGACATGGGGTTGTTTGCACTTTTTAGCTATTATGAATAATGTCACTATGAATATTTGCCTGTAAGTTTTTGTATGAACATACATTTTCAGTTCTGGGTATTCCATCCAGGAGTGGAATTTCCGAGTCTTATGGTTAGGATAGGTTTAACTTTTTACGGAAATGCCAGACTGCATAGCAGCAGCACCAATCTTACTTGCCGCCAGCAGCATCCCAGGCCTCCAGTTTCTCTATAGCCTCATGAACACTTGGGATTTTCTGGGTTTTTATTTGTTTTGTTTTTGTGTTAAAGCCATCTTAGCAGGTGTGAGACAATATCTGGTTTACACTTTGGTTTTGGTTTATATTTCAAGTTCCTTAATGACATTAATGCTTGACGTGTTTTCAGGTGCTTGTTGGCCATTTGGCATATCTAGTCGTAGGATGAGCTGTTTGATTAATGGTTGTGTCCATGGTTCCAATTCTTTTATTGGGGGGCACTAGTCTCTGAGTAGTGATCGCTCTTCATACTGATAGAACTGAAATGATTACATTTCTAATTGAAGTGAAAAATATTACATGTAGCATTTATTGAACTCCTTTTTCTCAACTTTGTTTTCATGATCTTAAGAAAATTCGAAGAATATTTCATGGTAATAGCAGTTTAGAGCAAACTCCATAACAGTATGCCAGATAGCGTTTCTATTTGGAAGTTCCTATAAAATAAATCACAAAAGTTGCACACTTCCTGGCTTGGGTCCACAAAGTGGAAAATCTACTGCACTGTTTCTAATTGTATAAAATCTCCACCAGTGTGCCTATTTCTTTCTTCTCTTCTCTTGTGTTTTCTTTCTTCTCGTTTCTCTTTTCTTTTCTCCTTCCTTTCCTTTTCTCTTCAAAGAGCTACTCTAAGTAAATTGTTTAGCCTGAAATGTTAGAAGTGTTCTCAACAGGAAAAAAACAAAAAACAAAAAACAATAAAACAACTTCCTTTCCAGGAACTGACAGAAGGGTTCTCTAAATAAAGAACAGTAGTAAGTTAGTGGCTCAGTGTGCAGAAGGCATGAGAGTACATTTAGTTTGCTAACCTCCTAAAACTACACAGCACAAAAGATTGCCCTTTCAAAAGTTGGCCTTTATGCGTTTTGTGATTTCTTAGAAAATCAATTAACTGTGTTCCTCATTTCTAAATATCTCCAATCACACATTGGGTAATTATTCATTCAACAAACATTCATTAAGCAACTTCTGCATCACACCATGAATAACTGGAAATAAATTACATAATGATTCTCTACCTGAATTTGAGAGTTGGCATCAAACAGCTTCCATGTATAAACTTAACTGTAAACTCAAAATTCTTGATGTTCTCCTTTCTAAAAAAAAAAGTTTGTAATAACTTTTGATGTTTTCTGTGTGGTTCTGTAAAGAAAACCTCTTCATATCTGTCACAAGTTATTGAAGCATAAAAATAGATGAGGGCACAAGATGTCCTTAGAGAACAGCACTGGGCATTTTTGTGGTGGTAGTCTGTTTTTCTAAGGGTGTTTGCCTTTGCAATGGGTTCTTTTATTCTGGAATCTGTAAACCATTCTTTGACTTCAGGGATTTTGCACTGCTGTCTCCTCTGCCTGCAATGCTTCTTCCCGCAGCTAGGGGTGTCTTGTGACTACTCGCTTCTTTTAGGTCTCTTTCAGCAGGGTGGCCAACCATTCCACTTTGGAATGTGAGACTTTGCGTCAAGACATGCAAATTTTGATAGCTCTTTACCTGAGGTTACAGTTGCCACTTGAGAGCTATGGTTTTTAAAGGAAACTCCCCCTTTTTTTAAAAAAAAAAAAGCATTTTTCTTTTTTTTAGATTTTTATTTATTATTTATTTGACAGGCAGAGATCACAAGTAGGCAGAGAGAGAGAGAGAGAGTGGTGGAAGCAGGCTCCCTGCTGAGCAGAGAGCCCAATGTGGGGCTCGATCCCAGGACCCTGGGATCATGACCTGAGCCGAAGGCAAAGGCTTTAACCCACTGAGCCACCCAGGCGCCCCAAGAGCTATGGTTTTTAAAGTGTACCTGCAACCTAGGCATCCCCAAGACTCCCTCAGGAGGTCTGTGAGGTCAAACTATTTTCTTAATGATGGGAAGGCATTATTTGCCATTTTCACCGCGATTGCGCTCACATTGATGGTAAGTAAAGGCGATGATGGGTAAAACCGCTGGTGCTTAGCACAAATCAAGGCAGTGGCACCCAACTGCTCTAGTAGTCCTTGTCTTCTTCACTGCTGTAAGCTCACAGTAAAGAACAGAACCCACCAGTTTCACTACACACCTTGATTGCTTTGAAGTTGACCATTGGGTCTGTGAGTTTTTAATACCGTGTGTGATGAAATGGAAGTTCACATAAAGTACCTATATTCCAAAGTACAATGACTGTCTCAAGGGAGAGTACTTACATGTTTGAGTTACAAAATGAACTAACCTTATTTTTCTTTGCCCTCCCCTGGAACACCATTTTTACTTGAATAACTGACAGGCTATAGTTATTTGAACTTGAGTACTTGGCAAAATTTTCTCAAAAATGAAGTGACCCTGACATTTTGAGACAAACAACTGATAGTAGTAGTAGTAGTATCTTGCCAATGATAATATTCAACCTTTCAAACAAAAGTCTGAATTTTCGAAGACTC
Organism: Mustela lutreola; assembly: GCF_030435805.1. Classification (NCBI taxonomy): domain Eukaryota; kingdom Metazoa; phylum Chordata; class Mammalia; order Carnivora; family Mustelidae; genus Mustela; species Mustela lutreola. The sequence goes on along the minus strand of NC_081293.1, from coordinate 14,064,676 downwards.
TTATCTGTCACTATAAACTTGACAGTATTTTTCCCAATACTTAAAGATTTTTCTGATCGGTTTGTTAATGATATTAATAAATGTTATTTTTTAGTATCATATAATTAAATGTATTAACATTTGGAGGATCGGAATAATAGTTCAGTGAAGCAGTATTTCCCAAATGACCAGCACATGTCACAAAACCATACATGGATAAAATATCCTCTGAAAGCACAGGATAGACCAACAGGTTTTATTGTAATGGAAGGTGGAAAGTTCTCTAAAATGATTCCACACTGCAACTAACCTTTAAGGAACTTTCACTGGTTTAGTTCAGGTACAGTATCAAGCATACCCACTATCATTTGAAAAGGGTATTAAAATACATTGTGTGAGGCCAGATTTCCTGCATGTACTTCAACCAAAAAATGTATTGCAAAAGATTGAATAAAGAAGTAGATGTGAGAATTCAGTTGTCTTCTATTAAGGCAGACATTAAAAAGATTCGCAAAGAAATGTAAACCCATCTCTTCTTACTATTTTTTTTGGGGGGGGAATACTATTTTTTCTTAGGTATATATTTTTAAACATGCAATAAATTTACTGTTACATTAGTTCTTCATGAATTAATGAATTAAATTAATTTATTAAATTAATTAATGAATTAAATGTTTCTTAAAATTTCTGTTTTAATATCTGATACAGAAAATAATAATAGGTCTAGCTTATGAAAACAATCTAACAAAAATGTCTTCAGTAATTTTTTAAGACTATAAAGTCCTTAACACAGAAAGGTCATGAGACCAAAAAGTTTGGTAATGACTGCTGGAGAGGACCCTCTCTGACCTCCAGTATATCAAATGGTATCACCCAGTCCCATCTCTCCTTGTTCACAATCCTTTATTTTGTAACACTTACTGCCTCATGACATATTTTATATCGATCTGTTTATTACTTGTCTCCCCCCAAAGGAATGTAAGCTCCACAAGGAATACAAATGTATCCAGTTTGTTCGCTACTGTTATTCCCAGTTCTAGAACAGTGTCCATGTGCTGGCTTCAATTGTAGAGGGTGTTAAATAAATATTACTGAGTGAATAAATTAAAACTTTTCTCATAGGATTCTGTTTTCTCTTCTCTTCTGTGAATTCTCCTTGTTTTAGCTGGTGGCTTTCTTATGTAATGGTGTATATTCTTAAGAGCTTCAGATTTTTCTGTTGTGAACTTATCTTTAGCAGGGCTTATGTTTCCTAGGGTACCACATATTCCCTTGATAAAAAAGACATCCCTATGGAACAGTATCACCCTGGCTGCGAGGGGTGTACAAATATCACTTGTTCAGAACCAGTTTTTATGTTAATTTCTGAGCTTAGGATTTCTGCAGTACATGAGTGAGAGATACATAAATCTCATATCCATGAACCATTCAAGCTTGGGGTTGGAGCTTCTTGGAGATGACACCTTCCACTCATGGCTCAATGGTGGCAGCTCATTTATATGCTGCTTCTCTAAACCAATGAATGGAGTTTTGTTATTCCACTTGCACAGCTGGCATAGACATTGCTCAATTCCTGACTATCCAGTGAGCCCAGTTCCAGCTCCCTCTGGTCTTGACTTTTGGTCTTATGTAGGCATTTAAAACTCTAGCCCCTAACACCTGTACCCAATCTCAAGGATACCCCTTGGACTTAAATTCTAGCACACTATTTTTAACCTGAGTCACCTCTTTGTGTTTGGCATGACAATTTCCCATTCTTGCTTTCAATTTGACTATGTAAATGATATCTTATTTTAAATGTAGTTCTATTTTATATAGCATTCCTCTATATTTGAGCAGAAAGTGGGTCCTTCCCACATTTGCTTAGACTGCCATATTAACCAGAATTCTTAACTTTAATTTCTTAACTTTAAAATTTTTTAATGCTTCAACTTCCTCATTCTTGGATTTTTATTTCTTTTTCGTCTTCTGGTCAGTCTGTATAACTGTTCAAGTAATTTTTCAGGGACTATTATGCATGATGAATTTTCTAAGTCATTAAGATCTTAAATTTCTCTCTATTGTTTTCACACTTGAATGAAAATTTGTCTGTATACAGAATTCCTGGCTCATGCCTATTTATAGAAAATTACGTAGATCTAACACTACTGATTTTCTAAAAGTTTTTATTTAAATTCCAGTTAGTTAACATACAGTGTAATACTAGTTTCAGGAGTACAGTTTAGTGATTTGGTACTTCCATACAACATCCAGGGATTGTCACAAGAAGTGGCATTACTGATTTTTGAAATTTATTAATGCAGAAGAAAAATACTGAAATCAGCCTTTTTTTGGTTTTATTTATTTGAGATAAGAGTGTGCATGTACACGTGCTGGCAAGAGCAGGGGTGGGGTGGGAGGGTAGAAGAGGCAGATGGAGAGGGAGAAGCCGACTCCCTGCTGAGCAGGGAGCCAGATTTGGTACTTAATCCCAAGATCCTGAGATCATGACCTGACCCAAAGGCAGATGCTTAACGGACTGAGCCACCTAGGTGCACCTCAGGCTGCTTTATTAAAATCCTTTTCAGGTAAACTGTTTCCATTTTTTCTTCCCTGGTTGATTGTGCAGATTTTTTATTCTTATAATTCCAAATCTATTCACAGATGTACCTGTTAGTTTTTTCTAGACTATGGGTGTCCCCCATTTTAACCTCAACTATTACTTTTTAACCTCAACTATTTTAACCCAATTGTAACCTCCCGTTTTAACCTCAACTCTCTTTTTAACCTCAACTATTACTTGTGATTTCTTTTTTGTGTTCCCCTATTCCTTATAAGATTAGATCTTTGTTCTCTGAACCTGTGATCTTCTCAGCAGCCTTAGAGAACTCTTTATACTTTACATTACTGATTCTATCTTTTGCAGTGTTAGTTCTGTTATTTAATACTCTAAACTTAGAAGTTCTGTTGGGCTTTCTTTTTTAATATTTCTTTCATTTCCTGTCTTCCTTATTATCTCAGCTTTTTATTTTATTTTATTTTATATTACTCTCTTATGTCCTTACTTGCTCTTTTACTCTTGTTTTTTTGGGGGACATAACTTTGCCTTGTCTTGGTATTGACATAATTGATTAACAAAATTTATCTTTTTGTACCATGTAACAGTAATATCTTACAGAGACTTATAGTACTTTTTTTTTGATAAGCTTTTGGATAATTTTATTTTATTTTTTAATCTTTCATTACAGCATTTGGGGGGGGGGGTTTCCTGCTGTTTCTATGTGAGAACTGTCCAGACTTACAGCTTGCCAACAGGTACAATATACACATTTCTTTGTCCCATTCTTGTTTGCTCCAGTTCTTAAAGAATGAACTGTCTTCCTAAAGCTAAAGCTGCTGGTTAACAAGTTGATGTGAATATGTGTCTCCCTTCCCCCATCCCCCCACCATTTCTTGTAGTGTACTTGACTGAGGTCGGATCTTTTCATGCTCATGTGCCAAGTTTTCTTATTATGAGGAGGAAAATGTCTGTTTTAAAGAATCTGTGACATTTTATAGTTCTTCCATTAAAAGCAGTACATGAAAAATCACTGCCTGCAGCATTCCATTGTTTTATATCCTGACAGAATAGGAAGATGTAGTGATAGGTAAGATAAGGTACTACCTCCTGCGTTGTCAAATAACACAGAAGTCACCTTATTTCAAAGTATCTCCCCAGTGAGTCTTTCAGATTAAGAAGTATCAGTACAAATGTTCTTGGCCTATCAGTATTTGTGCATTACTGCTCTTTCCCTAATCATATTAGTATCTAGCTGTATCAGCAGTGCTTTGGAAATGGGAGTTTTATTTGAGGAGAAGGGAAAGAGTAATTTTGGAGTATGGGGGTTATTTTGAGAAGGTTAGATTTGGGTTGGCTATGGATTTTGTAACACTAGACGGGTTCAAAAAAGGTGAATGAAAGAGGTCAAAAGCAAACTGGCTACTTGCAGCTGTGCCTGTGATCTTGATGTTGCTGAGAAGAGTATCTCATACAGCCTTTGGTACTTATGTGGTTTTATGAATTGTTATTGCCTGAATTAATAGCTCAAGATAAGTTGAAAGGTTGCCTACCTCAGCTTCTTTGATTCAGTCTACTTTCATGACTTTAAACATAGTCCAGTTTTTCCTGGTTAAAATTATAATTAATTTCTCCCAAGAGAAGACAGAAAAGAGGAAGGAATGGGAGATATGTGATTGCCACTGTAGAAAAAATGGATTAAATGGTCTCTAAAGTGGTCTTTTTTTCTTTATTATGAGCTCCTCTTTGTCTCCATCTTTATTAGGAGCACTTGCTTATGTTGCTACTGGAAGAGTGGCTTATATTCTCAGGAAATATGAGGACCTCCTATCATTTTTGATGAACATGCAGCAGACATTTTTGTTTTCTGAATTGGACTAGTTTAATTGTTTTAATTCTTCATAAAAGTAGTATGTATTTATTGCAAATTATTCCAAAAATATAAATAGGTCAAACACAGAGTGAAAGCTATTCATAGTTCCACTCTATAGTTAATATTTTCATAGATCTTCTTTCAGAATTATTTATAAGTGCATGTATTTTTTTTCTGAAATGATTTGCTTTTTTTCCATTTACTGTATCCCACGTATCTCAGTAAATATATGTCTAAATAAGCAGTTTTTAATGAATGCATAGTATTCCACTCAATGGCTATATCATATTTGAGGTAACTGCTTTCATACTGATAAATACTATTATTAATAATAAATTACTATTATTACTATCACTGTGATGACAATCTTGCACATGCATCTAGGTGCACTTGGTTTTTTTAGGATAAAGTCCTATAAATCAAATTGCTCTATCAATAGTTATATACTGTTAAGGCTTTTGAGAATCTCCAAACTGTCATCCAAAAAAGTTGTTCCAGTTTATTTTCCCACATTTTCACTACTGGTATAATTGAAATTGTCAGTTGTTTTGGCAAATATAAGAAAACGTGGCATCTTTTTATAGTTTTAATTTGAACTTTTTGTTTACTTATATATTTTTTCATTGATTGCTAATGTTTACTATGTGTTTTGCTTATTCAAATCCTTTCCTTGTCTTTTTCTTATTGACATCTAACTTTTTATAAGTTACAGATATTGCCCTTTCTTTGTCATCCGTTGCAAATTTTATTATTTGTAGCTTGGCTTTTTATGACATATTTTATCTACTCAAAGTTTAGAATGTTTGTGTTGCTAGAATTTTTAATCTTTTAAAAGATTAAATTAAAAGATTAAATCTGAAATCCATCCCAGGCTTGGGAAAGCCTACCCCACTCCAAGATTTTTAAACAGTGTGTTTTTCCAGTACTTTTCCAGTATTTTTTTCTTTAATAAATAAAAATGACTCTTTCTCCATTTTTCCCTGGGTAAATATCACATGATCTCCACTGACTAAAAGCACCATCTTTATGATACCGTAATGCATATATATTTGTTTTTAGATAGCCTATACCCTTCTATTAATCTGTTTGTTTCAGTGCCAGTAACATATTTACTTAATTACATTTGCTTCTAAGTATCTTTGTTTCTCTGGAAAGATAGTTTCTTTTTTAGAAGTTTCCTGATTCTTTTCAGGTTTTTTGTTTTTCTAGATAAAATTGAAATCATTTTGTCAAAATCTAACAAAATTATGGGGTTTTAATTAAGACTCTACTACAGTTATGTGATAATTCAGGAAGAATTGGTGTATTTCCATCTTTGCATCCAAGGACAAAGCCTATCATTTTATTTATTTGGATCTTTTATGTTCTTGAGTAGAGGGTTTTTTTTTTTTTTCCATATAGGTCTCATATTTTTAAAGCTTATTTGTGTTTTCTTTATGTGGTTACTGTTATGAATGAAATCTTGTCCATGCTTTTTTCCTATTTATTGTTGGTAACTAGAAAAGATACTTTGTTTTTTATATTTATTTGTTACTAACTTTTTTACTGGATTCTTTTTTATTTCTAACAGTTTTCAATAGATTTATTTAGATTTATTGGGTATGTAACAGTAACATTTACCTAAACAAATGAAAGAGAGCTGTGTACCAGCTTTTTGATAATTGTATCTCTTATTCCCTTTTCTTGCCATATTGCATTAATGAGAACTTCCAGAACAAACTTAAATAGCAGTAGTCTTATCTGGCATCTTAATAACCACCAATAGAAAGATGAAAGATGAGCTAAGACTTGACTGAGGTAAAGAAATGAACCAGAAGGAATCTGGGAAAGAAGATTTTCAGGCAGAGAACAGTCAGTACAAAGGTCGTAATGAGGGAGTGCACCTGGTAAATCTGGGGAATGACAAGAAGGCCAGTGTGGCTGGAGAAAGTGAATGAAGAGGAGAGTAGTAGACGATAAGGTTGGACAGTAAATAAAGGAGCGCAGATCATGAAAAGTCTTATGAGCCATGTAAGGATTAATATTTCCTGATATTGAAACTTCCTACATTGGGATTCCTGTGTCATAGTGAGTTTTCCTTTAAGTACTGCATCTGGGTTTTATATACAACTGATAAATTGTTGAACACTACATTTGAGACTAATGATATATGTTGGCTAATTGAATTTAAATTTTTAAAAATAGATTTATAAAAAATAGATATTTTTCTTTTATAAAACCTTCATATCTGTTATTGATACAATATTCACTGATGTACCTCTAGCATTTAAAATGTCTTTTATTATAGTCAAAACACATTCTTCCCCCCAATTACTATGAGCTTACAAATGTGAAATCTACATAACTCTCTTAGGCAAAGTTGCCTTACACTGTGGGGTAGATCATTTGATCAGTAAAATGTCAGTTCCTAAAGTCTGAGAATATTTTAAACAACAGCAGCCACACAAAGAGTAGCTTTGTACTTTGCTTACTTGGACCTAAACATTAATTTAGAATTCTCAGTCATTTTCAGTTTTCGAGTTCTTCTGGTAGAAAAATACCTAAAGGCACCCAGGCAGCAAGAGTAGTGAAGAGTCACAAATCATGGCTATGCTGAAAGCTGACCTAGTTGACCAGATAAGTCAGCTTACTGGGAAAACTATAAGCTCTGTTGAAAAATCAAATATCCCAAGAGGAATAAAACAGGGAAAGAAAAAAGCCTTTATTGCTGAGGGAAGCAGAATTAACCTGAGTGTTGGCACTGCTATAAATTAAAATTCTCCAAAACAGCAATATTTTCTGACAAAGCTTGGCTATTTGATTCTAGAATATAACTTTAAGGCTGCATGCAAATATTTCTCTTCATTTGTAGTCAGAGGAAGAAGAGAGATGAGAAAGAGAAATTTGTATTACTGCTACTAGGAACCTTCTACCTTTTCTTCTTGTTGTTATAACCCCTTGACATTCCTGGGTAACTTAGGATACAGTGTTAGTAGTCTCTGAGGTGCTGATTTATGAAAGATGTCCAAGCTACCATGGATAGAAGATAGTGCCTCAACTCAAACTTTTCCCTGATTGGGAAAGATATGTACAAAAATATTTTGGGAAGTGGTTCAAGATGGTAGAACAGGCATATCTGAACTCATCTCCCACATACACACCAAATCTACAGCTACGTAAGGAAAAATTCCCTCTGAAAAAGACCTGAAAACTAGCTGAAAAGTTTCTCCGCAACAAAGGATAATAGATGGGGCCACACTGAGACGGGTGGGAGAGGCAGAAACGTGGTCTCACCAGAACCCTCTTCTACCTTGGCACACCAACCCGTTATCAGGAGGGAGATCACAAATATGGAGCTTATGCCTGAGAAGCACATCAGCATCAGGCTTACTAGCACTCGGGACTTAGATGGGAGAAATGAACCCTCAAAACATCTGGCTTTGAAAATCAGTGGTACTTATTACATCCGGGAGATCCAAAGGGTGTAGGAAATGAAGGTTCTGCTCTTAAAGGGCTCATGTATAGAATCATTTGCCCCAGAACTAGTGCAAAAGCAGCAGTTTGAAAAGCACCTAGACTATACATATGTGAAGGAGAAATTTATTTCCTAATCGTAAAGCATCTGTCAGAGGGACAGGGACCTACTGGGACTCTGTAAAGATGGAGGCACAGGTGGGTGCCATTTTCCTGCTCTTCCTCCACCTCATGCCATCTTGCTGATTTGCTAGCACCATTTTGCCCTCTCCCTTTATCCTGCTACTGCTGGCACCTGCACACAGTCACAGCACTCTCCAGCTGCCTTGCTAATGCCAGTGGATGTGCCCCACCCCTGCATTCTCCCACTGCCTTATTAAAGCTGGTGGACATGAACACACACACACACACACACACAAAATAAAAATGGGTAGAGGATCTGCATAAATATTTTCCCAAAGACGACGTACAGATGGCTAACAGGCACATGGAAATGTACTCAACATTACTAATCATCAGGGAAATGCAAATCAATACCACAATGAGATATCACCTCATATCTGTTAAGATCGTTTTTAATCAAAAAGACAATAACAAGTGTTGGCAAGGATGTGGTGAAAAGGGAACCCTCTTGCACTGTTGGTATGACTGTAAATGGTGCAACTACTATGGAAAATGGTATGGAGGTTCCTCAAAAAATTAAAAACAGAACTACTGTATGATCTAGCAATTCCACTTCTGGGTATTTACCCAAAGAAAACGGGAACACTAATTTGAAATGATATGTATACCCCTATGTTCACTGTAGCACTGTTTATGATAGTCAAGATATGGAAACAACCTAAGTATCCATCAATGGATGAATGGATAAAGAAGATGTAGCTAAATATATAATGGAATACCACTCAGCCATAAAAAAAAGAATGAAATCTTGCTATTTGCAACAACATTAATGGAATTGAGGGTATTATGCTAAGTGAAATAAATCAGATAGAGAAAGACAAATACCATATAATTTCACTTATTTGTGGAATCTGAAGAAACAAAACATACTAACAACAAAGGAAAACCAAACTAATAGATACAGAGAATAGATTGGTTAGTTACCAGTGGGGAGGAATTTGGTGGCGGCGGGGGGCAAAATAGGTGAAGAGGGTTGAAGGGTACAATCTTCCAGTTATAAATTAAGTAAGTGCTTAGGTCATAATACATGGTCATAATGCATGGTGACCATAGTCAGTGATACTGAAAGTTGCCAAGAGAATAAATCTTAAAAAAGTTGTCCTCAAAAGAAAAAAAAAAGATTTTTTACCTTTCGACACAAATGGTAACTATACTTGCTGTAGTGATCATTTGGCAATGTATATAAATATCAAATCATTTTGTTGTACACTCAAAACTACTATAATGCTGTAAATCAATTATACCTTAGTTAAAATTATTTTTAAGTCTGTTTTACATTTCTTCTAGTACCTTTCCAATTCTCATCTGCACCCATCATTTTTACAATAAAAGAGATGTTTCTGATGATAATTTATTCTGTGAAATGACCTTGTCTTGTGTTCATAGCAATATGTTCCGGATTATATCTGGAACTGTTTACCTAGATTTTACATATCAGTAGGTCTGGTTTTCAAACACAAGAGTGTGAAAAATAGTTTAAGGAGTTGGTCATGATAACAGAAAGAACAAAAGGGATAATGAGAAACACATTCTGCAAATAGGTGGCCATGAAAAGCTATTTCCGTTTTTAAGAGTAACAGCTTACACTTGGCAGAGAGGAACTGGGAAGATCCACAAGTCTTTGTCCTTTCAGTTTCATTAAAATATGAAAGAACTCTATTAATAATAGACCCACGTGGCTTCTGGAACCTTAACTTACTGTTGTCTTCACCATGTGAATCATCATATTGTGGGCATCTGCTGTTACTGACTTGAGCTTTCCCTAACTCCTGCCTCTTTTTCTATTACGCTTTTTCCTTTACTTGCCAATTCCATTTTGTATTAAATGTTTTCATCACAGATGCTAAGTGAATTTAAAAATTAGTGTTACTATAAATATTCTGTACTTATTGACTCTGGAACTTTTAGGTTGATTTAAAGAGGAAAATGTGGAATTAAAAGATAAAGACAGAATATAAGAGGGAAAGTGGGAATGATGAGGAGAAGCAGACCAATAATAATAAAAACAACAACAACAAAGAAGCTGAAAAGATCTCAAAATGATAATTCCCATAGAAGTTTGGGGGAAGAGGAAATGTATAGATATGCTTTTCTTATAAAGCTTTTGAATAGTTCTCTACTTTTCATTTGGGGTATATAGGTTTCATTTTTCAGATTATGGTAAAATATTCCAATTAAATGACAACTTGTCTAATAGCTCTCTTTAATATTTATTTTCTTTTTTAGGAAAGAGGACAGTGGTAGTTTTAGGTCTTAGTTGGTGATAGCTGGAATGGTACACCTTAATTTTTTATTTCTTACCATAAGGCTTTTATGAACCTGAATAATAAATTTGGTTATGACTTACTTAAAAATTTCTTAGCCTGATAAGTACTATTTTCTTCATTTTGGGGTTTCGACAAAGGTCTTTCACAACCGATCAGTGACGGAAACAATTAGAATTCCAGAATTTTGATTCATACATGACATACCTTATTGGATTAAACCAGAATTTTTCCAGCCCAATATCTGGTCTCAAAGCAACTTTGCAGGCATTCATGGTTACTGTCCAAAATAGCAGCTCTGAGAGTTAGGTATATACTACAAGCAACCTTCTCTCATTAAGTTCTGGTGGTTTTACTGTTTCTCAAACTTATACTTTCATCTGCTTTTATCAGAGACTAAAGTCCATCTTAGTTGCAGAAGTGTCTCTATTACTTTGAAAGAGTTCTAGTCCTAATTTAGGAGAAAGGAAATCAGAAGAGCTGGGTTTTAGTTGTGGGTTTGCCCATAATTAATTATATTACCTATGTTAAGAAATTTCACATTTTTGAAACTCATTTTATTCTCATATAATAAGTAAATAGTAAATAGCTCTGAAGTATTTTCTTATTCTAAAAGAATGTGATAGAATTCATGATCCTCCTTTTGTTTGCTGCTTCCATCTTCTATATGATTTTGTAAGGGCCTATTTAGCCAGAGCAGCCCCACCCCGGTTGAACTGCCATTTTGTTGTAAAAGTTAAACTGACTCTGCTCACGCCCCATCCCCAGCCCCAGGAACTTAATTAAAAACAAGTCCTGGAAACCAGCCCCAGGTAACAAAGCCCAAATCCAAGGGTGGGTCAGGCCAGGTGAAGATATCCAATCAGTGGGGGGGCGGGGGGGGCGCATACTGTCTCCTTACTTACCAAGGAGTGTGGGCCCTGCCTTTTGGGTGCCAATTCTGACCAAGGTGATAGGTTGGTTCAAATGTCTACTAGGGTAAATTGTAATTCAGTTGGTCACCTAGCATGACTGTGCAGCTTTCTCTGTGTGTTAAAACTTCATTGGCCACCTTTGCATGGTCAGGCCCAACCACATGGCCTTTGCTCTATAAAAGCTAGTCTGTGAAACAGAGAGGGGTCGCCCTCTCTGTAAAAGCCCCAAACGTTGGGTTTGATTCTTGATGCTTGGTGCGAAATAAAGCTTTGCTTGACCTTCGCTTTGTATCAGTCTTGCTCCTTTAATCACAGACCCATTATTGGGGGACCCCAACCATTTCATAGATCTGGCCATATGTTTCCTAATTTCTGTCTTCTTAGATAGTAAAATAACTAACTGCCACATTCTTCCTTCCGCCAACTTTAAAGGTATTTTCCGAGTTTCTTTGGTCATGAAAATTGCATTTCTTTCATCGTTCTCTATTGATGTCTTTCTTAAGATAGAATTGATGAGAACACAACAAGTATTGAAGGTGTGAGCAGATGTGCCAGGATATTATATATATGCAAGACCATATTTTCTGTTTTATTTCCATTACTTTTTTTTCTGTTACTTTTTAATGCCAGTATTTCCTGGACTTTTTAGCCATATCGTTTCAAAATATCTTTCAGGCCAACCTTTTGCCTCTGGACTAGACTATTCTTAAGCTCTTCACTATTCAGTATCTTCTGGGACAGAGATTTCACACCCTGTCTCTCACCTTCAGGAAGTTCTGGTGGCTAACATAAATCTTGCTTTCTGCAATTTAAATTGAATTTATTTCCTGTTTCTTTTCACTGTGGAGATGGGAACAGCCCCAAACTAAAAGTGATGCTTTCTTATGAGGGCCAGTGCTGAATATAGAGAAAAGATTATTCCCAGTCTGGCATCAATTTTAGCTTTTATATATTAAAGCTTCCTGACTTTCATTTCAATATTCATGGTCTCAGGAGATGCTATTCTTTATAGCCCAAATGAAATAATAGTTACATATCCAATATTAATGTTTATTATGTCTTTTGCTAACTAGAACCCAAATGAGTTACTAAAATAAAAAATGAGTTCTCAAAAGCATGGAGGACTTTAGCAGATTTGTGTTTTTCTTGGTATAACTATAGTCGTGGGACTGGGTTTTTGCCTATGGTTTATAGATTTTATCTCATTTTATTAGTCTTACTGTATACATGTTTAATTCATCCATATCTTCCTCATAAGTGATGAGAATAGAAACTTGTTCTTTAACGTGGGCTGTCTTGAAGCAGAGTTTAATATGTGTAGTCAAAAAGCTTTTGATATCTAGGCTAAGAATTGTGTGAGGTATTGTAAAGAAAAAAGAAAACACATTTTCTGCCATCAAGGGGCCTATATTCTTACTGGGGGGAAATATTATAAAACTTGCAATGATAGAACCATTATAAAATAATATATGGTGGTATATATAAAATAAGATTTTGTGGGGTTTTTTTAAAGACTATTTATTTATTTATTTGACAGACAGAGATCACAGGTAGGCAGAGAGGCAGGCAGAGAGAGGAGGAAGCAGGCTCCCCGCTGAGCAGAGAGCCCAGTGTGGGGCTTGATCCCAGGACTCTAGGATCATGACCTGAGTCTAAGACAGAGGCTTTAACCCACTGAGCCACCCAGGCGCCCCTAAAATAAGATGTTTAATGTAAATTTTATTTTGCATTTAAGATTAATACAGAAAATACCTTATAATATGCAGATTATTCTGTTAGCTAAGGCATCCTAAAATGTTTAACAATTATTTCATTCTGATTTCTGTTTTTTCACTTTAAAGGTTCAGCAGTTTTTGGAAAAAGCCTTCCTCTTACAGCTTTGGAAAATTCATGAAAGTGCCTTAGAAAGACAGTGTAGTGAAATTACAAACCAGAGGAATATGCTTCTCCAAACCTTTGTAAGTCTCCAGCTCCTTAGAAATATGTTTTTCCACTAACTGTATTGAAAAGTATTTAAATATACTTAGGTGTACTTTTAGAAAATTATACGTATGCATATTGGCAGATAGTCCTGTTCAGATATGGAAAAGTATTAAATGCTACTGAAAACTAGTTGGTAGAGTGATGTAGTTTGAAAGAATTCTATTAGCAGATATGCAATATAGAAATTATTTGCAATTGTAATAAGCACAGAAAAACCCAGTGAAACTGACTTGAATTGCTCAAGCTTTCAGACCTTGGTTTTAATGCTTTTGAAAGGCAGAGAGGTTCACATTTTAGGCATATTTATGGATCTTGGTGAAGAGATAGATTTTCTTTATTTTTTTTTAATCTTAACTCAGAACCAGCAGACTCAGTTTTAAATGACAGGGCCAGTTTAAGAATGTGACTTACAATTAATTGACAGTTCAAAGAAAATACATTTAAAAATACTAAGAATATTTATTTGAAGTCAGAACCAACAAAGTTTGAGCTTATGCATAACATGGCTAGTTCCCCAATGTAGTTCACAATTGGTTGACATTTCTTAGAAAAAATAGAAAAATACAGTAATATTTAGATTCTGTCATGGCGCAGAGTTTTTGGAAATTCTTATTTCCTCTTCATGTTGATGTTTCATAAAACATAAACTACTTTGTAGAACTGAATTGGAAGTAAATATATAATTTTACTTTTTTTGTCTCTATCTTAAAAGGTTTCCTTGGATTTCCTTATTTGTTGTTTTTCTATAGCAGTAATTCCTTTGAGTGTAGATTTTCATTTTCCCGTTTGGACATTTGATTATTTTACCTAATTTCATATTGCAGTGACAAAATGGCACCTATGCTGCTAAGTTTAATACATAAACAAACACAGATATAATGACAAGTTATAGGATTTCTATCTCAGTAATACTCCCAAAACATTAAGGATAAAACATTCATGTGGAAATTATTGGTTATTAATATGCAATAGCTTCACTTTTTTATTAATATTGCTTGAGGAATAAAGCATTTTTCTGATAACACCAGGAAGTATGATCTTATATTTTTGTTGTTAGTAATTCCAAATGATTGCATTTTAAATCACTATAGAAAAATAGTATTACAATTAACATCTATAGTTGATCTTTTTGTTTCTGTTTTTTAGGGGGCTACAAAGAAAAAAGTGACCGAGGAAGAAGAAAAATTTATTAAGGAAATTGCAGACTTCAATAATGAGTATGAAGTAACAAAGAAAAGAAAGCTTTTCATGAAAGAAAATGTCAAGATTGAAATATCTGCCTTAGAAAACCAGGCAAACATTTTGAAGAGGGGTATGAGTATATAGTGCCACCTCTTTTATCTGTCATTAATGAAAATAACTTATTTTGAGCCAGTGAATTTTCCAGAAATTAACTTTTTCATAAGTAAATTGATTATTGCATAGCTATTCTTTTATCTTTATCTTATTTATCCTAATGGAAATGTATCTTACATTGTGAGTGGTCTCAAGTTCTTTAGAATTAGATGTGACATGAGCTTTTAGTCATTCACTCAATAAGCAATTATCTATTACTCTCTGTTATGTGATGGGCATTGTTGTGCGTTATGGTGATATAAAACTAAAATGTGGAAGAATCAAATATGAAGCAGATATTTATAGTACAATGTTATAGAAGCTATAATAGGGACAGGACTGATATGATGATCTTCATTTTGCCATCAGTACAATTTAAATTAGGAAACAAGGTTACACAGTGGCATGGGGAGAATTTCATTTCAGAAACCCTAGCATGTAGGTTATTGCAATCTGTGATAAGATCCTGAACTAAAGACATTGCCACAGAGAAGAGAGGGTAAATTAAAGAGATATATAAGCATAATGATAGGACTTTATCACTGATTGAGGTGAACAAAAATAGACAGGGATGAATTATAGTTTTTATATATCAGAGATTGGGTAGAATAGGGTACCAGGAGGAAGAACAGAGGTAGAGAAGCATGTTGGAACTGTAGCCTTTTCTGGACAAAATGACTGAGTTTTATTTCAGGTCTTTTTAGTTAGAGATGTATATGGAATATACCAGGGAAGATTCCCAGGTGGCAGGGGAAAATTTGGTTTTGAAGCTGGTAAGAAAGATTAGAGCTAGACCATTAGGTTTGGGACTGAATCCAGAGGAGTTGGTGACATTATTCAGAGAAAATATATAGAGGGAACATAGATAAGGAGTGAAGACTGAAGCCAGAAACTGGGAAAGGATTATATTTATGGAAAGAAAGAAAAAGAATGGGACAGAGTAGTCAAAGAAGGCAAGAGGAGACCCAGCAGAGAGTAATATTTTATTTTATTTATTTATTTTTTTTTAATCTTTTTTTTTTTTTAAGATTTTATTTATTTATTTGACAGAGAGAGATCACAGCAGGCAGAGAGGCAGGCAGAGAGAGGGGAAGGGAAGGAAGCAGGCCCCTGCTGAATAGAGAGCCCGACGTGGGACTCGATCCCAGGACCCTGAGATCATGACCTGAGCCGAAGGCAGCGGCTTAACCCACTGAGCCACCCAGGCACCCGAGAGTAATATTTTAGAAGCCAAAAGCAAGATATGTATTTCTCAAATTAGTGGAAAACAAAATAGGATATTAATTTGACAATCAGAAGATGTCAAGTGCAGTAGCATAAAGTAGAGCAGTAGAAAAAGACTGGTGGTAATAGATTGGAGTCAATGGGAGTTGAGGAAATAGAGAATGAAAATATAAATGATATTAAGTGCAAAATTAGTTTTTAATGGAAGCCTCTCTAAAATATGTTGTTACTTTGACGCCTTTAGTAAATGGAGAATAATAAACACATTTAACTCTCTTTTTTTTTTAAAGATTTTATTTATTTATTTGACAGAGATCACAAGTAGGCAGAGAGGCAAGCAGAGAGAGAGAGGAGGAAGCAGGCTCCCTGCCGAGCGGAGAGCCCGATGTGGGACTCGATCCCAGGACCCTGGGATCATGACCTGAGCTGAAGGCAGAGGCTTTAACCCACTGAGACACCCAGGCGCCCCCACATTTAACTCTTTTACTAACTTGGAGCTCTCAGTATGAATAATGTATTGATTTGCTTTACATATGACAACTACTATTTTAAGTAATATTCATCAAGCTTATACTATAAAGCAACCGCCATCCTGAAGACTATAAATGCTAATATCATGTTGATTTCATTTAAATCTTAATTTTACCATTTGATAGCTGTGTGATTTGGGGCAAGATGCCAAACTTCTCTTTGGTTCGGTTTCCCCATTTGTAAAGATGGGGGTTAGTAGTCATGACCTTAACAAAGGTTGTTGTGAGAATGCAATGAAATAATACTGAAACACATAGGATGCTGCCTGCCTTATAATTAAACCCGCAAAAAAATGTGAGGATTATACTTTTTAATCTGATTTTATAGATGAAGGAAATAAAGTTCTGAGAGAGAAATTATTTTGGGTAGAGAGTGTAGGACAGAGGCACACATCTGGAAAGCTTTAAAAAATATTAAATGTTTGAGTCTCATTCAAGACCTATTGAATCAGAATCTGTGGGAGAGGATAGGGAACATAACATTTTTTAAATCCGTGAGGTGATATTGATGTGTATTTTCAATAACAAGTCAGAATACAAAAGTCTATAGATGCATACTTTAAAACTAACTTTCTGCAAAAAGTCATGGGTATCACCATTTCTTTCGAACATATATTAGAAATTTTAGCCAAATCAATCAGGCAACAAAAAGAAATAAAACACGTCTACATTGGAAAGGAAAAAGTAGTCTTTGTGCCCAAATGATAATGCTCTTACATATAAAACACCTAAGGATACCACAAAAAAACAAAAAACTGCTGGAACTAATAAATAAATACAGCAAAGTTGCAGTATACAAAATCAACACACAAAAATAAGTTGCATTTCTGTGTATGAGCAATAAGTGACCTAAAAAGGAACAAAAATTTAAATTCCATTTATAATAGTGTCAAAAAGAATAAAATACTTAAAAATAAATTTAACCGAGGTGGTAAAAGACTTGTACATGGAAAACTATATAAAACATTGCTTAAAGAAATTAAAGAAGACCCAAATAAGTGGAAAGACTTCTCCTGTTCATGGATTGGAAAACTTAGTGTTGTTAAGATGACATTATTACCCAAAATGATGTATAGATTCAAAGTAATCTCTATCAAAATCCCAACAGTGTTTTTTTTTAAAGATTTTATTTATTTATTTGACAGAGATCACAAGCAGGCAGAGAGGCAGGCAGAGAGAGGGAGAAGCAGGCTCCCCACTGAGCAGAGAGCCCGATGTGGGCCTCAATCCCAGGACCCTGGGATCATGACCTGAGCCGAAGGCAGAGGCTTCAACCTACCGAGCCACCCAGGTGCCCCCAACAGTGTTTTTTTCATGAATTGAAAAACCATCCTAAAATTCATATAAAATCCCAAAGGATCCCAAAGAGCCAAAACTATCCTGGAAAAAAAGAACAAAGTTGGAAGACTCATATTTCTGATTCCAAAACTTACTAAAATGCCACAGTAATCAAAACTGTGTGGTACTAGAATAAGGATAGACATATAGAAAATCAGGATATAATAGAGAGCTCAAATATAAACTCTCATGTATGTGGTCAAATGATTTTTTATAACAGTGCCAACACTATTCAATGGGAAAGGATAGTCTTTTGAAAAAATGGATCTGGGAAAACTGGATACCACCCTTACCTTACACAATATACAAAAATTAGCTAAAAATGGATAAAAGTCTTAAACTTAAGAAGTAAAACAAGAAAGCTCTTAGAAGAAATCATATAGGAAACACTTCGCACTTCATCATATTGGATTTAGAGATGATTTCTTGAATATCAAAAACACAGGCAACAAAAGAAAAAATAGATAAATTGTATTTCATTAAGATTAAGATCTTTTGTATGTCAGAGGACACTATCAAGAGAGTAAAAGCGGAACTCTCAAAGAATGAGTTGTGTTTTTTTATGGAAGAAAATATTTGCAAATCATTTCTTTGATAAGGGATTAATATCCAGGATATTTTTTAAGTAGTTTCTGCACCCAGTTTAGGGCTTGAACTCACAACCCCAAAGTCAAGAGTCATATGCTCTACTGATTCAGCCAGCCAAATGCTTCTAATGGCCAGAATATAGAAGAACTATAATTCAAAATCAAGAAAATAAGCAACTCAATTTAAAAAATGGGCAAAGGATTTGAATAAACATTTCTCCAAAGATATGGCCAATAAGCACACAAAAAGCTGCTGTACATCACTAGCCTTTAGAGAAATGGAAATCAAAACCACAAAGACACCCTACTTCATACCCATTAGAGTGGCTATTATGAAAAAAATCCAAAGTTTACACAGAATGATACAATGTTTAGGATGCAATCCAAAATTACTTGACCTCTGAAGAATCAGTGAAATGTGACCTAGTATCAAAAGAAAACCCTAAGATGCCAAACCCACAGTGATCTAGATACTGGAATTATGAAATACTTTATAGCATTTATTATTGAGCTATGCTCAGTGAGTTAAGGAAGTTGCACTTGTAATATATGATAGGTAACTCGGTGGAGAAATAGAAAATGTGAAAAAAAATTAGAACTGAAAAATACATGATCTGAAATAAGAATGTCACTGAATAAGTTTAATAACAGAATGGAACTCATAGAAGAGCCAGTGAACATGAAGATAGATCAATAGAAATTGTCCAATCTGAAAAAGAGGGGAAAAATTAAAACAAAATAAAATGAAACCAAAAAATTAGAAATTCAGGGACATGTAGGACAATTTTAAAAGGTCTAATATTCAAGTAATTGAAGTCTCTGAAGGAAAGGAAAGAGAATTGGCAGAAAATATATTTGAAGAGATCACAGCAGGAAATTTCCTAAATTTTCTAAAAGACATTAATTTGCAGTTTCAAGAAGTTCAGCAAATCCAAATATGATAAATTCAAAGAAATCCATGCCTAGCCATTTAATAATAGTCAAACTGTTAACAAGTCAAAGAGAAAGAAAAAATCTTGAAAACAGGGAACAATAACTCTAATGCTAAAGGAAGGCTTCCAAGTAGAAGCAAAAATAATACCAGAGAGAAACTTGGATCATGTTTAATGAATTAAAATAAACAGAAATGGCAAATATTTGGACAATTAAAATATCAGTTTTTTTCTCTTAACTTGAAAAGATACATATGATTGTTTAAAGCAAATAATATATTGTCTTATTGAATTTATAATGTATGCAGAGGCAGTTTGTATACATGCATACCATATGCATCTATGACAGCTATCTCATAAAGGACTGGAAAAGAGAACTGGTAAAGGGATCTATACAGCCCTACATAACTCCCAGAAAACCAGGAATAGGGACGCCTGGGTGGCTCAGTTGGTTAAGCAGCTGCCTTCGGCTCAGGTCATGATCCCGGCATCCTGGGATCGAGTCCCACATCGGGCTCCTTGCTCTGCGGGGAGCCTGCTTCTCCCTCTGACTCTGCCTTCCACTCTGTCTGCCTGTGCTCGCTCTCACTCTCTCTCTCTCTTACAAATAAATAAATAAAATCTTAAAAAAAAAAAAAGAAAACCAGGAATAGAAGGAAACTTCCTCAACCAGTTAAAGAACCTCTTTGAAAAGCCTACAACTAATATTACACTTAATGATGAAATAGCAAATACCAATATCATTTGAAATGGTGACGTATTAAATACTTTCCCCACAAAGATTGACAATAAGGCAAGAATGTCCATTCTTATCACTTCCATTCAATATGGCTGTGGATGTCCTAGCCATTTTAACTATTTCAATGAGACAAAGTTGTCTCTATTTATAGATTGCGATTGTTTACATAGAAAATTATAAGGAATTTATAAAACAATTACTAAAATTAATAAGTCAATATGGTAAGGTTACAGGATATAAGGTATATATTTAAAAATCAGTTGAGGGGCACCTGGATGGTCTAGATGTTAAGTGTCAGATTCTTGATTTGGGATCAGGTCATGATCTCAGGTCTGCCCAGCATGGAGCTTGCTTAAGATTCTCTCTTTCCCTCTCCCTATTTCCCTCCCTACACCACTCTCTCTTTCTCTAAAGAAAAAAAAAATCAGTTGAATTCTTATATTCTAACAGCAAACAATAGAAAATGGAATAAAAATACCATTTAAACAGCATCTAAAAACAAAATAGAAACAAATTTAACAAGAGACATGAGGGACTTCTATACTATAAACTACAGAGCATTGCTGAGAGCAGTTAAGGAAGACCTAAGTAGATAGATTTATCATGTTCATGGATTAGAAAATTCAATTTTGTTAATAGGTCCATTCTCTTCTAATTGATCATAGGTTCAACAGAATTTTGGTAAAAATCCCATTAAGTTTTAGTAAGCCTTGACAAGCTAATTCTAATATTTATATAAAAATGTAAATCACTTAGAACAGCCAAAATTTTTTAAAAGAACAAAATTTGAGGATTTATACTCCCTGACTTCAAGTTTTGCTAAAAAGCTATAGTAATCAAGATAATGTGTCACTGCCTTAAAAATAGGCATATTGGTACCACGGGAAGGAAAGAGAAATAGCCTTATGCAGATAGGGTCAATTGATTGTTAACAAAAGTAGCAAGGCAGTTCAGTGGGGGAAAGGAAAATCTTTTCAGTAAATGGTGCTGGAACAATTGGACATCCATTGCAAAACAATGATTCTTAAATTTTACTTCATACCATATTAAACATTAACTCAGAACGAACCATACATCTAAACATAAAAGCTAACATCATGAAACTCCTAGAAGAATTCTTAGATGGGACACAGAAACATGAAAAAAAAAAATACACTGGATTTCAAATAAATTTAAAAAAATACTATTAAGAAAAAGACAAACCAAAGACTTGAAGAAAATACTTGCAATACATATATCTGCTTGTGTACTGTTACCTAGAATATAATGAACTCTTACAACTTAATAATAAGAAGGCAACAAAACTGATTCTAAAAGGGGAAAAGGATTGAACTTCACAAAAGGGCATATACTGATGACCAATGAACAGATGAAAAGATACTCAGTATCTTTAGCTATCAGGAAAATACAAATTAAAACCACAGTGTATATCACTGTACCTACATTTAGTTAAAATTCAAAAGGCTGGTCATATCAAGTGTTGGCAAGTATGGGAAGCATCTGAAATTCATATGGTACTGATGAGAATGCAAAATAAATGGTACAACCACTTTGGAAATTGTTTTTCAGTTTCTTATCAAGTCTATCTATGAAAGACCCCCAGCAAATATCATCCTCAATGGGAAAAAGCTTGTGTCCTTCCCGTTGAGATGAGGAACACGACAAGTATGCCCACTCTCACCATTCTTGTTCAACATAGTATTAGAAGTCCTAGCAACAGCAATCAGACAACAAAGGAAAATAAAAGGTATCCAAATTGGTAATGAAGAAGTCAAACTCTCTCTCTTGGCAGATGACATGATTCTTTATATGGAAAACCCAAAAGACTCCACGCCCAAACTACTAGAACTCATATAGCAATTCAGCAACGTGGCAGGATACAAAGTCAATGTACAGAAATCAGTGGCTTTCTTATACACTAACAATGAAAATACAGAAAGGGAAATTAGAGAATCGATTCCATTTATTATAGCACCAAGAACCATAAGATACCTGGGAATAAACCTAACCAAAGAGGTAAAGGATCTGTACTCAAGGAACTACAGAACACTCATGAAAGAAATTGAAGAAGACACAAAAAGATGGAAGACCATTCCATGCTCTTGGATTGGAAGAATAAACATTGTTAAAATGTCTATACTGCCTAGAGCAATCTATACTTTTAATGCTATTTCGATCAAAATTCCACTGGTATTCTTCAAAGAGCTGGAGCAAATAATCCTAAAATTTGTATGGAATCAGAAGAGACCCCGAATCACTAAGGAAATGTCGAAAAACAAAAATAAAACTGGGGGCATCACGTTACCTGATTTAAAGCTTTACTACAAAGCTGTGATCACCAAGACAGCATGGTACTGGCATAAAAACAGACACATAGACCAGTGGAACAGAGTAGAGAGCCCAGATATGGACCCTCAACTCTATGGTCAAATAATCTTCGACAAAACAGGAAAAAATATACAGTGGAAAAAAGACAGTCTCTTCAATAAATGGTGCTGGGAAAACTGGGCAGCTATATGTAGAAGAATGAAACTCGACCATTCTCTTACATCGTACACAAAGATAAACTCAAAATGGATAAAAGTTTCTTAAACCATTAAACAAACATTTGCCATATGACCCAGCCATTCTACAACTAGATACACCAGAGAAGTGAAACTTAGGTCCACACTAAGTTTTTAGTAAATTTATTCACTGTAGCCAAAAACTGAACATAACTCAAATGTCCATTAAGAGGTAAATGGATAAACAAAATTTCTGTACCCATGCCGTGGAATACTCAGAGATAAGAACAGATCTGCTCACAGACAACACAGATGCGTCTCAAAAGGATATGGTGACGGAAGGAAGCTGGGCACAGAAGAATACATACTAAATACAAGGCAAACTGTGTGGGACAACAAGCTGATCAGTGGTTGCCAGTGTCAGAATGAATAAATTGCAAAAGGGCAGAGGAAGCTTTTGGGATTGATAGAGTTTCTTGATTGTGGTGGTGTTTTCACGAGTGTATGTGAGAGCCAAAACTCTCAGAATTGTATGCTGTTAGGTGGATATACTTTATGTTAATTATTCCTCCAAAAATTGATAAAGAAAAAAGTCCTTGATACCACAAATACTGTGGGAGCCCTCTCTTTTGTGTCCTTCCTCCAGAAGTATGGGTTTATTTTAATAGATTTGCTTCCATAGTACCTGGTACTGTTGGTCTTTGTACTTGAACAAAACGCATCCGTCTCTATGTATATTTTAACATTTTTATATGAAACTTTAAACTCTGTAATAGCAGGACTTTGTTTAATGCTCTGTCTCTAATAGTATGAAAGAGATAATTATGAATTGATAACTGTTTCAAAAGAAGTATAAAATGAGGTGTGAATGTATAGTAAGGAAGGTTACTCTGGACCAGGAGTGAAGGAAGATCTACCGGAGCAAGTGACTTTCAGACTGAGGTCTGAAGGGTGATAGGAATTAGCCAAATGGCAGATCTGAGTCAATATCAGAAAGTTGGATATGTAAGTCAAGAGCTCCGAGGGAGATTTGAGCTGAAACTGGTATATGCATACAATGAATCATGGGATGCTAGAGCAAAAAACTAATGATGTTCTGTATGGTGACTAAGATAACATAACATAAAAATTAATTAATAATTAATTCAGGAGTCATCCAGGAAAAATGTATTGAAAGTAAGTAATAGAAAACTGAGGAACACCAGGATATTCAAAGCAAGAAGAAGAAAAAGGCCAGTGATGAGTGTGTAAGGTAGGCAGGACACATTACTGTGTGAAATGGGAGATCACCTCAGGGAGAGAGAGTGTGTGAGGGAGCGATCAGCCCATGTTAAATGTTGCCAAATTGTCAACCATGAAGACCAAGAAGCAGCCATGGAAGGTCCCTTGTAATCTTTAGGGAAAGCAACAGATGGGGGTAGGAAGAGAGGAAGGGTAGAGGCCAAGTTGTAATGGGTTGAGCAGTGAGAACAGAGGAGATGGTGATCGTAAGCGCCCACAAGCCCTTGAAGCAAAGTTTCTCTGGATGAGAGAGTCCAGTAAACAGGGGCTTATGAGGTCAGGGGAGGGCTTCTAGTGGGTTATGTGTTGTCCATTTTTCATTTCTGTTGTTTGAGACAGGAGGTATTTGAACATATTAAATGATGATGGATCAGAGCCCATGGAGAAGTAGAGTTGAAAATTCAAGAGAGAAGTAAAGTTCCCAGAGAAGATAGGAAATGGTGCACAGGTGGAGGGATTGGTGGCGATTTCAGAAGAAAACAAAATAAAAGCAAAATCAGTAAACAACCTACATGACCATCAATAAGGGCCTCTAATTATCTGAGTATATATCTCCTTATACTTTTGTCACTAAATTTGTCTCGTAGAATCTACTAATGGAACCGCTAGGTCAGAGACTTAATGTCAAATCAGATTCCTTAAATCACCAAATTAATTAATTTTCCCACCAACTGTTTAGGAGAATGCCTGTTTTCTTGTATTATTATCCTATACCATTACCAATGTTGGCATTATCACTGACTTTAAGCTTTGCCAATCTGACAAGCAAAAATATTATTTTTATTGTTGCTTTAATTCACATTTCTTTGATTTTGCATGATGTTGAATTTACCTCTCTGAATTTATTAGTCACTTAAATTTCTTTTTATTTTCCTGTGAACAATCTGTTCATACTCTTTGTTCATCTTTCTACATTTTTATTCTTATTCTGATTTATATGAGCTCTTTGTAAATTAAGGAAGTTAGCTAGTTATGTGGTGTCATGTGTTTAAATTTTGTGTCCTAATTTTTTGTTTACCTTTTGAAAAATTAGGAGATGAATCTTAAAGGATGAATTAGGAGTTTATTGTGGGGAGAAAAAGAGGAAAGCTATTCTAGGTAGAAGAAGCAATATTAGCAGTATTGTAGAAGTGTGTAGCCATATAGTGAGTACTATGCAATGTCATTTTAAATATGCTTTACTTATGAAGGATAGAGTTTTCTTATTATCTCATTGGGAAGCTTGTTTTACTTAGTGATGTTACATTGTTTTGAATTTTCTCTAGGTAGTCTAATCCTCAATTAACTAATTCTTTTGTACCTCATTGTTGCTTAATTAATTCTGGTCAGTTCATTAGAAACAGTTTCTAGACGGCCAAAGAAAGCTTGTTGGGGCTTAAAATTGACCATATGAATCATTTCTCAGCCTTTTGACTAAGATCAAATACAGTATCTGTTCTTATCAGTTTAAAAATTGACCATATACTACTTAAATTTTTAGTACACACACACACACGTTAATACTTGTTGACATATTCAACGCAAAGCTAAGTGGCTAAAATATGGCTTTTATTTGTCTATTTGTTTCTAGAAATAAAATCGATGGACCATGATAGTGGCCAGTTATGTGAACTTCAAAAACAAAAGAGTGAATTAGTACAAGAATTACTTACTGTGCAGAGAAAACTTAAAGGTATTATCTTTATGAGCTAGTTTATTTTGCTGATGAATATAGTTACATATGTATAACGGGTCATATTATTCTTTCCAAGTATACTCACCTATTGAGATACAGTGTTATTGGTATAAAGATGAAACAGGTAAAACGTTAAAAAAAAGTATTAGATCTGATATTTTTAATGTCATAAATTTTGTCAAGATCTTTTTTTATGCCTGTAATTGCTATATTAAAATAGAAAATTAAGAATCATGAGTGCATACGTTTTATATAAAGCACTAAAAATTAAGAGTATTGTTCTTAAGAATGAACTCTTCTGTTTATTTTTTTAAAGATTGTAAGCGTTTTCTTAATTGTTTAGTTTTTGAAGATAAAAAGATTGAAGCCATTTGTACTACCAAATACCTAGAGGCAGAAAAAGCAAAGATAAATGAAAAGCCTCAAAATGATGCTGAGTGCTTAAGGTAAGAATTCCCTATTATATTTTGATATAGAATCTGGTAACTTTTCAAGTTGTCAAAGAGATTTCAGCATAAAGCTAAATGTAGGCTTTTTTTTTTTTAAGTTCCAGATAAAGATATTAATTCCTTTTATGTGTATTGTGAAATATGCTAATGAGAAAAGGCTTCACTGGCTAAAAAGTGGTACATGTAAGTTTCACAGTGTATCGGGTTGCTAATACTGAAATCAATTTTTTCTTTTACCTCATGGACTTAGTGTTACTCACATCCCAGCAGATTAAAACAAAGTTATTAGTTCCAAAACCTCCTTTCTATTATTCCTAACTTTTTTTTTTGAAGATTGATTGATTGATTAAAGAGAACAAGAGAGCACACAGAAGGAAAGGGAGAGGGAGAAGCAGACTGCCTGCAGACCAGTGAGCCTGATGTGGGGCTGGATCTCAGGACCCTGGAATCATGACCTGAGCCAAAGGCAGACACTTAACTGACTGAGCCACCCAGGCACCCCTTACTTTTTTTTTTAAAAATGATTGAAATTATTTTTTATCGTTTTAAATTTGAGGGGGAAAAATCACAACCTACTATTTTACTTGAAATTTATTACTATTTGTTTTATGGTGAAAGAATGAAATATATTTTCTGTATGGAATATTGAGCTACTTTTTATGTATTTGGATAATGAAAGAATGGCTGGTGTTTGAAACAGCAGAGTCATACACACAAGGAGAAAACCTTCAGTTTGTTAATTTTACTATTGTTTATTAATAATTCAATGTTATATTTGCCAGCCTAATTTCAAAGAAGTTCATTTACGTTCTGGGCTAAATATAAGGAAAGAAACCTCATTACTGAATCTATGAGAAGCAAATGAAGCCTTCTTTTACATAAATCATATAGAAATATGTCCACTAGAGCTGAACAAATGCTTCATATTAGCTGTGTATTGCCTTAGGCCATAATTTTAGTAGATTGTGAGAAAATATTTGCAATTTAATTTTATGTTAAGTTTTATAAGCATGAAATATCAATCTCTTGGGTGATATGTGTGATGCAGAATGAGTTTCTGTAATGACAATCTGCTCATTGATTTTTTTACATTTTCAAAAATGATAGGGCCCACTGGTGACATGATAGTTAGTATTATAAGGGCTTCTGACATGAACTCCAGTTTTGTGGGTTTATCAATCATAAAAATTTGCCCTGGGTTAAAATTAAACACACAGAGTCTGTTAGAGAGTGTTTTTTCCTTCACAGATGGTGACAGAAGAAATTTGAATAAAAAGAAGCATTAGTCTTTATGCATTGTCCATTTTTTGCATTTTAGCACTTATCAAATGAAATGGCAATATTCACCAGTTCCCACTTTAAATTACTTAATACGTGTAGTTCAGTTTGCTTACTGGTATGTTCCATAATAGTAATTTCAAGTATAAAGAACAAGTCAAAGTGTTGAATATAAAGATTTTAGGAAATAAGGCCATAAACCTTATAATTAGTGCAAAAACAAGAAGCTAATAATGGCGAAACATTTATTCAATATCATGAAGGCCAAAATTAAGTTGGTTTTATCCCTAAATTTTGGAATATTCTTTTCCATCTGTGTGTTCAAATGCATACTGAATTCTGTTGCCTTTTTCTTAAATTTTCAGGTTTAATTACTATTGGTATAGATGCCATTTTTATAACAGGGTTTCTCAAACTTGGCAGTGTTAACATTTGGAGCCGGGTTACTCTTGGTTGCAAGAGGACAGCCCTGTGTAATTTAAGATGTTTAGCAGCATTTCTGGCCTCGACCCACTGGATGCCAGCAGCATCTCCCACCCTCAGCTCTGACAACCAAAACTGTCTCCAGACATTGACAAATGTCCCCTGGACAGAGGGGGGTGGGAAAAATTGTCCCCAGCTGAGAACCAGTTTTATTTTAAGGTTATTATAGTTGTACTTCTACTTTTATTAAACTTTAACCAGTTAAGAAAGCAATTATAAAATTAATATTAGCTTATGTATATGCATTTATTGTTTCTACTTTTAGTAATTAGAAAATTTTACACATCTTTTATACTGTCTATATCATTAGAATTCTTTCTTTTTAAATTAATCTGCCATGTTCAGATTATTTGTTGGACTCTGTCTTGATGCCATCCTTTAGTATAAAGAACTAGTACTCTTATTCACAGTGGTTTCATGGTCTCTCCTTTAAGTAACCATTTCCCGTTTATAAATACCAAGATGCTTATTTATTTAAAAGATTCTATTCTGAAGAGTGTGGGATCATTAATTAAATATGTTAAGGCAGCTAACTTGTAGAATATTGCTATGATTAACACAAGTCGAAGGTTGGGTTAAATTCATAAGAAGCTCCTAGAAGACTGTATAACTATGACTGATCTAGTTCTTTCATATAGTTCAGAGAGGATAGAAAAGATAAACCTTAGTTCTAGAGAGGCAGTAAGCATGGAGGTTAAGATTACAACTCCGTTAAAATCCCAGCTCTGCTATTTACTAGGTTAGTAACCTTGGACAAACAATTTAACTTGTCTGTCCTCAGTCTCCACATCTATAAAATGAGGTTCATTATAGCACCTACCTCACAAGATTATAGTAAAAATTAAATGACTTAAAAACCCTTAGAACAGTGCTTAGAACATAGTAAATGCTCTAAAATTAGATACAATTATAATGATATAATTACTTATAATTACATTTTTATTTCATATTATCCATGAGGATTTTATTACTTTCAAGCTTTTTTCTCATTTTTTTTCTCTCAATTTCTCCCCATTGAGAATGATACTCACTGTGGGCTTTTTGTCAATAGCTTTTATGATATTGAGGTGTGTTCCCTTTATCCGTACACTGTGAAGAGTTTTAATCAAGAATTGGGATGTGTTCTTTGTCAAATGCTTTTTTTGCATTAATTAGGAGGATCACGTGGTTCTTGTCCTTTCTTTTATTAATGTAGCATATCACATCGAGTGATTTGCTGATGTTGAACCACCCTTGCAGCCCTAGAATAAATCCTACTTGGACATGGTGAATAATTCTTTTAATGTACCGTTTTTCCTATTAGCTAGTATCCTGGTGAGAATTTTTGCATTCATGTTCATCAGGGATATTGATCTGAAATTCTCCTTTTTGGTGGGATCTTTGTCTGGTTTTGGGTTCAAGGTAATGCTAACCTCGTAGAAAGAGTTTGGAACTTTTCCTTCTTTTTTTTTTTTTTTTGAAACAACCTCAGAAGAATATGTATTAATTGTTCTTTAAATGTTTGATAGAATTCCTCTGGGAAGCCATCTGGCCATGGACTCTTGGTTATTGGGAGATTTTTTATTGCTGCTTCAATTTCCTTGCTGGTTATGGGTCTGCTCAGGTTTACTATTTCTTCCTGTTTCAGTTTTGATAATTTCTATGTCTCTAGGAATGCATCCATTTCTTCCAGATTGACCCATTTGTTGGCCTATAGTTATGCATAATATGTTTTTAAAATTGTTTGTATTTCTTCAATGTTTGTTGTGATCTCTCCTCTTTCATTCATAATTTTGTTTATCTGGTTCCTTTCTCTTTTCTTTTTGATAAGTCTGTTCAGGGGTTTAATGATCTTATTAATTCTTTCAAAGAATGAGCTCTTAGTTTCACTGATCTCTTCTACTGTTCTTTTGGTTTCTATTTCATTGACTTCTGCTCTTTTTTTTTTTTTTAAAGATTTTATTTATTTATTTGACAGACAGAGATCACAGGTAGGCAGAGAGGCAGGCAGAGAGAGAGAGAGAGAGAGAGGGAAGCAGGCTTCCTGCGGAGCAGAGAGCCCGATGCGGGGCTCGATCCCAGGACCCTGAGATCATGACCTGAGCCGAAGGCAGCAGCCCAAACCACTGAGCCACCCAGGCACCCCGACTTCTGCTCTTTTTATTAATTCTCTTCTCATGCTGGATTTAGGCTTTATTTGGTATTCTTTTTCTAGCTCCTTTAGGTATAAAGTTAGGTTGTATATTTGAGACCTTTCTTGTTTCTTGAAAAAGTCTTTTATTACTATATACTTCCCTCTTAGGAGTGCCTTTACTACATCCCAAAGGTTTTGAACAGTTGTGTTTTTATTTTCCTTTGTTTCCATGAATTATTTTAATTCTTCTTTAATTTCCTGGTTGACCATTTATTCTTAGTAGGATTCTCTTTAACCTCCATGTATTTGACATCTTTCCAAATTTCCTTTGTGATTGAGTTCAAATTTGAAAGCATTGCAGTCTGAAAATGTGTAGGGAATGATCCCAAACTTTTTGTGGTTTTTTTTTT
The DNA here is from genome assembly GCF_030435805.1 of Mustela lutreola. NCBI lineage: Eukaryota > Metazoa > Chordata > Mammalia > Carnivora > Mustelidae > Mustela > Mustela lutreola. Next base: position 14,034,613 of record NC_081293.1, on the reverse strand, counting down.
TTTTGATCCCAAACTTTTGATACCAGTTGAGACCTGATTTGTGATCAGTATGTGATCTAATCTAGAGAATGTTCCATGTACCCTTGAGAAGAGTGTGTATTCTGTTGCCTTAGGATGGAATGTTCTGAATATATCTGTGAAGTCCTTGTAGTCCGGTGTGTCATTCAAAGACCTTGTTTCCTTGTTGATCTTCTGCTTAGATGATCTGTTCATTGCAGTGAGTGGGATGTTAAAGTCCCCTAATATTATTGTATTATTATCAATGTATTTGTTTAATTTTGTTATTAATTGGTTTATATAATTGGCTACTCCCATGTTAGGGACATAAATATTTACAGTGCTTAGATCTTCTTGTTGGATTATGATATAATACCTTTATTTATGATACAGTATCCTTTCTCATCTCTTATTTCAGTCTTTGGTTTGAAATCTAATTTCATCTTTCTTTTAATGTCCATGAGCATGATAAATTGTTTTCTACCCCCATCACTTCAGTCTGGAAGTGTCTTTGGGTCTAAAAGGAGTCTCTTGCAGACAGCATATCAATGGGTCTTGCTTTTTTATCCAGCCTCATACCCTGAGTCTTTTGATTGGGGCATTTAGCCCATTTACATTCAGAGTAACTGTTGAAAGATAGAAACTTAGTGACATTGTATTACCTATAAATTCACTGGTTCTATATATTGTCTCTGTTCCTTTCTGGTCTATGTTACTTTTGGGCTCTCTCTTTGCTTAAAGGATTCTCTTTAATATTACAGGGGTGATTTAATGATCACAAATTCTTTGTTTCTGTTTGTCCTGGAAGCTTTATATCTCTCCTTCTATTTTGAATGACAGCCTTGCTGGATAAAGTATTCTTGGCTGCATATTTTTCTCATTTAACACCCTAAATATATCATGTGAGTCCTTTCCGGCCTGCCAGGCCTCTGTGGACAGGTCTTCTGCCAGTCTATTGTTCCTACCCTTGTAAGTTATGGACCTCTTGTCCCAAGCTGCTTTTAGGATTTTCTCTAGGTCTTCCATGCTTTTTTCAAGCCCAGCTAGTATCTTTATATTCATTATTCTGAACTCTAGTTCTGACATCTTACTTATATCCATACTGATTAGATCCCTGACCAATAGTACTGCCTCTTGTTCTCTTTTATGAGGTGAGTTTTTCTCTCTTGTTATTCTGTCTAGAGAAGAATATATGAATGAGGGGGAAAAAATACTACTGATCCCAGAGAAATATACACTAAACAAATCAGAAGAGACTCAAAACTTAAAAACAAATTAAAAAAAAAAAAGGTATAATCAGGTCAACAGAATAGAGCAATACACTGGATCCTGTGTGTAGTTAGGTCTGTTTTTTTAGTAAACTAGATCCCAAAATTGTGAAGAAAGTAAAACTTACATATGTACAAAGATAAAATAAAATGAAATAAAAGGATAGGTTGTACCTGTAAAAATGAAAATTAAAAAAAGACTTGCTGAAAGTGGTTGCTTTTCTATTTGTAGAATTGCAGCAATTCTTTTCTTAGATCTCTAGTTGATTTTGTAAGTATTCAGAATGATTTGATAGCTATCTAGTTGAATTCCCAGGACCAGACAAATCTAAGGTCTCTTATTCCTTCACCATCTTGGACTCCTTCCACCTGTCTTTTAAATGCATGAGACCCCAAAAGGTTAATCACTGAATCTTCTTTCTTTATATTCTTTATGGGCTACCTCATATGCTCTAATGATTTTAGTTATCACAGATAGATAATTTCCAAATATTTTTCCTAAATCCCTCTTTCTTGAATTCCAGTCCTGAATTCCCAACAGTTTAATATAAACATAGATCTGAAGTGATGTTGTGCTGATTAAATAAGCAAAAAAAAAAAAAGCAAAAACAAAAGTCTTATCAGAGGTTCAAAGGTCTTATCTTGGGCAGGGTTGGGCCTGGTTAGTACTTGGATGGGAGAATTCAAAGGTCTTCATAATCTGGGTCCTTCCACTATCTTTTTGCATTTTTATCACATACCCTAAACTACTAGTGCATCAGCATACTGCTTATGGAATTCTGAATATGACACAGGAACTCATACCTCTATCTTTTTTCCTTCTCCATGAGCTAAAATCTAACTTAGTCCTTAAGGCCAAGCTCACATGTCATTTTTTATGAGTTTTGCTCAAATCTAAAATGTAGCAGGCATTCTTGATGTATTTCTAATTCTCATCATTCTCACCCCACCCTAATCCATTATCAAGTTTTGTTGCTTTTACCTACAAAATGTTTCCTGAATCCTTCCAGTTCTCTCTTCCCATTGCTAATGTTCTGGTTCTAGCCACCACTCTCTCTCACCTGGATCACAGTAATAATCTTCTGTTCCCCATTCTTCCATTTTTGCACCAGCCAATCCATTGAAATTGAATCATGTCATTGAAATCAGTCAAAGGCTTCATAACAAACATAATAAAACCTAACATCCTTAGTATGGTCCTATCACAATGTGGCCTCTGACCACCTCTCTTATGTTATTTTCAGCTGTGGTCCCCTCTTCACTCCCTTAAGCACTCCCAACTTTTTTCCACTTAAGGACCTCTTTTTCTGCCTTTCCTTGTCTTCAAATGATCTCTTAGCCCCTCTTCCTTTCTATCTCCTACCTATGTGGAACATACCCTGTCCTTTAGATTTCAATTGAAATTTTCCTCAGAGAAGCCCTCCCTTACCCTATGATCTAAATTTGTTTTTACTTTTTTTAATAACACCGTATATTTTTCCTTTATAGCACAGATTCTATTTTGTAATTATGTACTTACATGCTTTACTTTGTTAGTATCTGTGTCTGCCATGTGCTCCACAAGAAAAGAGATCTTGTCTACTTGGTTTACCATTGTGTATTCATGGGTACAGATATGGGTACAGAGCTTGGCATATAGTAGGCATTAAATAAATAAATGAATAAATGAGTGTAATAAGTGGTGAAAGCTTTCCTCTACTGTTCATTTCTCTGTGTTCATAGAGAGCATGCTTATAATTCTGTTATATCATTAATCATATTCTATAATAGGTATTTGTATCAATCTATCTCACTCAGTGGGGAATTCCGTTTACTTACTTTTCCTTTTTCTATCAGTCTCACATCTAGCACAGTCAAGGGCACATAGTGTTCAATAAATATTTGCTCCAGTGATTGAGTCTACATATAATTTTATTTTCAGTACAAAGAAGATACAAGTCCTTCACATATTTTCAATGTTATTTGCAAAGATGTGGTATATTCTCACCACTGGAATAGCCTGATGGAGTTCTTTTTCCACTCCTGATTTTTTCCTCCATATGGAAAAAGCTATATAGGTCTAATCCCTCCAGCCTTTCTCCAACACCTTCCTTTCTTTTTGGAAGGTGGGGAGGAGTGACTCAATCCGGCTGGTGAATTTGGAAGGGTGAACTGGAGCCTTGCCCCTTTTCTTTCCCTATTTCTTTGTAAGCTGGCCTGCCTCAGACAGTGTATGCTCCTCTCTGCTCCTCTGTCCCTTAAATTTTACAGTGCTAGGAGTACATAAGAGAGATTGTTGTATCCAATTGTGTCTGTAAAGATGTGCATTAGGTTAGTCAAATTCTGGGGTTCACTATTTAGTGAGCCCTTCGCTTTTAGATATAAGCCACATTCTCCAGTATTTGCTACATTTGTAGTAAATGTGATTGTTTTCTGCTTTCCTTATTTCTCAATTGGGCAGGAAAGAAGAATGTTATGTATTGGGCCCTTTCAAACTCCCAACACCTATTATTTTTCTATTATTGCCCAACATCAGGGCCACCAAAATATAGCTCTTGATCATGACTTTTCATTTGCTCCAAATACTGACATACCAGACAACTTGAAACATTTCAGGAATTTTCCTTACCCATGAAACCTTTTTCTAGAATGCTTTTACATTTCTGTAACCAGCATTTGTGCCTGTTTAATACATTGGGAAGTTTATTTCAGAAATGAAGCTGCAAAGTCAACAGCATGGGATTTTCCTTCTGAACTTTTGAAGATAGTGTGGTTTTGTGAAGAGATATTTACAATAGAAACTGCATGAAAGTTAATACTTACCTCCTACTGAGAGACTTTAAATGCATTTATATGAAGTAGTAAATCAGTGCTGTTGCCTTTTCAGTGAAAAGTCATCCAGTTAAGTTGGTTGTAGAGGTCACATTGATTGGTCCTTCAATTTATAAGAAGCCATAAATACATGATGGTATTCAAACACTCCCAACTTTTCTAAAAGATACCCAGATAAATATGTATATTTACACACATTTATTTTTTTTTATTTTACCAGATGGATATAGATGTTTTTAAATTATGAGACTAGGCTATGTAGACTGAATCCAAAATTCAAACACTGTGAAAATGTAAAACATCAAAGTCTCCTCTCTTATCACCTTATTCCAGAAATCCCCTGTGTAGCCATTGTTAAAAGTTTGACATGTATCATTTCAGTTTATATCTGTGTGTGTGTGTGTGTGTGTGTGTGTGTGTGTGTACATACGTGCCATGTGTGTGCATTTAGCATAAAGTGGGATCAGAATTACTGGTCTGTAATTTGCTCTATTACTTAGCAAAATATTATAGATATTTCCCATATTAGTTTGCGCTGATCAGCTTCATTCTTCTTTAATGCCAGTATATGGAAATGCCATATTGATGTAGCCTTTCTACCACTGACATATGTAAGAGTTTCTACATTTTTGTAATTGAAGACTTTTTACACATGTATCTTTAAATACTTGTGGGAGTGTTTCTGTAACATTATTAGAATAAGCATTATTTAGTAGAGTAATAAGAATTATAATCCTAGCTGCCCGGAGGAAATAATGCACAGGTACCTTGCAGTGCTTTGTAATATCAACAAGAATGAACTCCAAGTTGGTAAGTGTAGTAAGATCTCAGCATTAAAGTTTCTGGAAAATACCAGTCAAATAATTATATACCTGTAGCCAATCCATTTCTCTCTTTTTTTAACATTTATAAAATATGAAAATCCCTATTTAATTCCAGGATTATTCTTAGCTATGTATTTTGTTGACTATTTCTGTTGACTCTGCATCTTTTCTAGTAAAACTTCATCATTTATTCACTAACAGAAGTGTCTCTACAGCATTGATTATGTAGCCTTCAAGCTAATAGAGATCTCCTGTTTTGTGAATTCTTGGCACATACTATAGTTACTAAAGCTTCTAAGTAAATACAAGGGAAATTTTGATGACAGAATCAATTGATTATTTTAAACATTATATTCCAATGTAAATGTGACTATTTGTAAATGTTCCTAAACTTTGAAATAATTTTGTTTATTGCAGAAGCCATGTATAAATGTTAAAGTAATCATTTTCAAAAATCACTCATGTCTTTAATAGAAAACAAATTTTTTCCATTTTCATATGTTTACCTTTATGAACTACCCCTTTTGGTAAGGGAGTAGGAAGATAAGAGGAAATATGTGGTTTAAAAAGAGGCCTAATTCAGCTCACCCAGGATTTGGAATAATGGAGATGCTGTTGGGACACATCCCCTGTTTACCTCCTTCTAAGCAGTTCTCTCTGGTTTGGCCTGACACACCTGTGAAGGCTGTGACCTGTCTGCTGGTGGCCTGGACTGGGGGAAGGCGTAATTAGAACACTGAAATTCTGGTTTCACACATTCAACTTTTAAACCTACTTTCAGAAATAAATTGTATATGAAAGAGGATGACCTGTATGTCTTCAAAAATAGTGTGTTTGTGTTTAAATTTCACTAAAATATTTTCATATGAATTAATACAGAGAAAGACTATTAGGAAAATCAAGCCATGGAAACACTAGCAAAAAGTAAAAAGAACTACTTAGTAAACGTCTGGTGTGATTAAGGAAACCAAAAAGGATAAAATTAATACACTTAATATATAAGATTTAAAATTCATGTGTCGAGGAAGTTCAGCATGGAATGGTGAACTGGGAGAAATTTATAGTAGTTACAACAAAGAATAACAGCATGCCAAGTAATCAACTGCGAAAAAAGTCAGAAAACACTAAAATCAACAGTTTTCATTCATGTATTTATCCAACAAACATGCATTGAATGCATACTTTGTGTCTAACGCTGTACAAGTTAGTAGGGATACCAAGACGAATAAGTGAGATGCAAATTAAAACCACTGAACATCATTTTTCTATCAAATTTTGAAAGACATTCTTAAGTGACCATACTGAAGTTGGCAAGGGTGCGGTACAGAGATAATTCTTACATTGCTGAGACAGTATACATTGCATATATTCCAAATGCAATTTGGTGTCCATAAATCACTGAAAGCATCTTAAAAATGTTTATGTAATTTAACTTAAAAATTACACTTACGAGTTCTATCCAAAGGAAAATAATTCTAAGTACAGAGGAAACTTTATGCACAAAGGTGTTCACAGAAATGTTATTTATGGTACAGAAAAAAACAGGAACAACTTAATTGCTATACCATAAATGAACAATTAAGTTAATTCTGGTGTTGCCACTTGGACTACTACATATTTCTCTTATATGGTATTAATTGGCATGTGTAATTAACTGAGAAAAATATAAGTGTTAACATTAGGCAAAAGAAAAAAAACTAGAAATAAAATTACATAATCACCATTATGTGGAAACAGAAGACCATGACGACATATACCTAAATTTCAATATCATTTGAGTTTGTGTTTTAGGACTTGGTGAAATTTTTCCTTCTTTCCACTGAGTACTTGTGTACAGTTCTGTAGCTAAAATGAGTATTCTTTTAGTAAGTTCTTTTAGTAAAATATACCTAAATTTTATTATCATTTGAGCCTGTGTACTAGGACTTTGGCTGAAATTTTCCCTTCATTCTACTTAAATAGTACTTGTGTACAGTTCTATAGCTAAAAAGAATGTTCTTTTAGTAAAGCCTTTTCTAGAATACTTAGCAGTAACTGAAAAAAAAACTGGAATTGGCAAAAAAAAAAAAATCACAAAAATACACGAAACATAAGTCTTGCACAACTAACTATAGCAGTATTGGCCCATCCTTGTCATTATTTGATGATTCAGAGAAAGGTGACAATAACCAATGCAAACTGCCCTGAGTTATTGTGCAGCAGGTGAAGGAAGTCCTTCTTGACTCCTGTAGGCAATCAGTCTATGCACTGAAGCGTGAGATCTGCTTAGCATTATATAGCTTTGGCTAGCTGCAAATGTTTTAGTATTCATACCATTATTATCCAGCCTCTTTTAAAGCTGGCAACAGCAATTTTTTCTTTAAGTGCAGATCTAAATTCTACAGCCTGATTATATGCTGAATAGTGAAATACTTCCTATAATTCGCTCTAAATGCCCTCCTTAATTTCAGTAGTCTCTCATTCTCACGGTTAGCTAACTGAAAGGGAAAGTGGTCCACCGCCCAGCTCTGAGGGCATGAAACATCTCACGGAACCTGCAGTTCATTTAAACTGAAAAGGGGGAGGAGCGAGTGTGGATGGTGCAGTGGAAGAAAGATGGCTACCATTTTATTTGAAGAGATAAATATATTCAAATGAAGCCTGAAGTACATTGTATAGCTCTCCACAGTACATTCTAATTCTCCATTTAACCTTCCACTTACTCTTTAAAAATATTCATTACAAGGCTTTTTATGCTTATGTAAACATCTAATGCTCAAAATTAATAACTTGTTCTATCTTTCCTACTTGAGCATTCCTTCGGAATTCCTATTTACTACTAAATTCATCAAAGTTCAGGACACAATGAAGTTCACATGTATAGGGTATTATTTCCTCTTCCATCCCTACAATTATTGTGTTTTTCTTCCCTATGTGTAAGTTGTAAAGTATAAAAATACAATGATGTACTTACTGTATGGTGACTAAACTAACACAATAAAAAACATTTTAAAAATACGGCATTGACTTTGTTTATATGTACCAGATCCATTTTCATTTTTTTGCACATGGATAATCAGTTGTCCCAGCAACATTTATTGAATGGTTTCCTCTTCCTCTAGTGATCTACAATGTGACATCTGGTATTAAAAAAAAATAATAATAATAAATTTTTTAAAAAAAGAAAGATACTGGTCATTAAAAAATAAAAATAATAATTCTGTTTCATTGGTCAGTTCATTCCTTACTGCTCAGAACTGCCTTAATTACTACTAAATGCATACTATTCCATTTTAAATATTTAATTACTCTTAATTTATAATGAGTCATGATACAAAGTAGGATGCCTCCCTTTGTCTTTTTTTTTTTTTTTATCTTCTCAAGGGTTTATTGTTTATATTTGGCTCTTTGCTTTTTATGTACATCTCTGAATCAATTTATCATATCCATGAAAATCTGTTGAGATTTGGTTACAATTGCACTTATCATTATAGTTACTTTTAAGAGACTTTCTATCTTCATGAAACTGAGACTTCCTATCTATGAACTTAGGATATCTCAATTTGTCTTTAAAATATCTTTTAATAAAACTTTATAATTTTCTGTTTATTGATCTTTCACATCTTTGGTAAGTTTTAATTTTAGGTACCTTGTAGTTTAAGATGCTGTTGTAAATGGTATGTTTATTTTAAGTGGTATGTTCTAATTGTTTATTGCTGGTACGTGAAAATATATACAGGTTTTTGTATGTTGACTTTATGGCCACTGTCTTTGCTAAACTGTTTCTTAAAATAATTATTACAGAAGATTTAAAACACATTCAAAGGTAAAAGAGAAAAATATAATGAATTGTATGTACTCATCACTCAACTTTAACAGTTCTCCCTTTACGGCCAATCTTGCTTCATCTCTCTCTACTTGTTTTTCTGCTTTATTACTTGAAGCAAATCATATATATCATATAATTCATAGGTGTCATTTTTTTTTTGTTTGTCTGAATTTTGTTCAAATTAGGTCTACACATGATAATCAGTTGATAAGTCTTTTAAATCTCTTTTATCTTGAAGATCCCCCTTTTCTTTTTTAACTTGTAATTTATTTGTTGAGGAAATTAATTTTTTTTATTATGTAGAGTTTCCCTTGATTTGGATATAGTTGATAATATTCCCTTTTGTAGGATTAAATCTGTTTGATGTATATGTGTGAGTTGGTAATTGGATCTAAAAACTTGATCAAATTTAGGCTGAAATTTTTTTTTTTTTCCTTTTTTGGCAAAGCTGTATCATAGGTGGTGGTATTTTTCCATCGGGAGGCCTAGTGCCTCTTGTTTTGGAGGTATTAGTGGCCACAAGTGCTCAGTTCTTGGTGACTATCTGATTATTTTTTATATTTTTTTCTGTGACTTAGACTAAATTATGCTTCAGAAGTAAACCGCTCTTACAATGAGTGTTTATTTCTGCTCACACTTCATACATGTTCATTGGGCATTAGCCACACTTCTGGATCTTTATTCTGTAACCAAGTGTGAAGGAGCAGCCTCTATGGCATATAGTCATATCCTTGTCAATACTTGGAATTCCTTGTTTTTCATTTTAGCTCTTCTGGTGGGTGTGTAATAGCATTTTATTGTGTTTTTCTTTTGTATTTCCTTGATAACTAACAACGTTGAGCACCTTTTCATGTTTTTGTTAGCCATTGTAGATCTTTTGTGAATGATAATCTGGTAGAGATTTGTGCCGGAGGGGAGGGCGAATGCCCCTTTTCCATTGTGTTTTCTTTTTCTTATTGACTTGTAGTTCTTCATGTATTATGGACACAATCTCTTGTCTCTGCTGACTTTTACCTATGGTGGCTCGCCTTCTTGAGTGCTTGGTGATCTTTGATTGTGAGCTCCTGGTTTTCTCTTAATCACTGGGAATCCTGTAGGTCTAAATATGTTAAACTTTCCTTCAGAGAGATTTTCTTTTGCTTCTGCGAATACACAGGGAATGCTACTGACCTAAAACCCTTTCAGACTTTCCTTAAGGGTTGGAGCTCAGCAGAGGTTCAAGTCTCTCTATTCATTTCACCTTGTGGCTGGCCCAGCCAGCGTAGGTTTGTGAGATCAGTGTTGCTCCCTTGGGGGCAGCCTCATCTGCCCCCTGCCCTGGCTTTCTGCCTCTCCAGTCGCAGTCCATGGCTTTTCTTTAAGTTTTTCTTTTTGGAAGGAATATTAGTCCTAATGCTAGAAATAGAGGACAATTTTTCACTATTTTTTTTACATTAAATATAGACATAAAATATTTGTTTAAATTTCCAAATATTCAAAGGATTAAAGACTTAATAGGAAGAAAGACATTGATATTGCTTTCTCGCTCTAAAATTAAAATATATTTTTAATTACATATGTGTACTATAAAGTTAATGTTTAATTTTAGTTCAAGAAGAAATCTCAGAGGTCATTTTTTCCTGTAATTAAAATTTTGCAGGTGAAGTTCAGAGAGGCTAAATGATTTAGCCAAGGTTTTTCAGCTTGTTAGTGGCCAGGACTCAAACAGCGCTCTTCAGACAGTACTATATTTTTCCCCACCAAAATGTGTTGCTCTTTTAATTAACCTAAAATTGTCTATTATTTGTTTAGTCTGCCTTATTTTCTTTATGGAGGTTTTTTTTTTTTTAACTTCTTCACAATATTATATAGTCTTTCTAGAAGTATAGAGAATTGAAATTTCTTTCCAAATTCTTTAGTGTTAAAATTCTGATGGTAGAATGATGATGATAAAATTCTGACTACAGTTACAAATCTGCCTCTATCCATAGGATAAAAAAAATATTATAAAAGTTTATTGCTGAACTCATAGGGTGAATTTTTCCTTTAAAACAGACTTAAAAAAGAATTAGAACTTTATAAGGAAGATGACATGCAAAGTGCTTGGGAAGCTCTCCAAACAGAAATAGAAGTTTTGGAGTTGGTAAGCCACCACTGATTAACTTCTCTTCAGCATGCTTTTCCCTACTGGCAAGAGTAGGTTTGCTGGGATACATATCACTGAACTAGTGCTTTGCCCTTCACAGGGATTTTCACTAGATACAAAAAAATAAAATAGCAACAAGAAGCAAAACTAAGGTCCGGATATAAATCTCTGAAGTGTTTTGAGTTCCTGGAGAGTTAGGTGCTACATAAAGCAAATTTATATTCAAAGATAATATGTACAATTTCAACCTAAGTTAAAAAAAAAATCCAAACCTGACCTTTCAACATTCTCTTGACTGAAACCGTTATTAGAGGATTAATGCACTGAAGGAGTTTTAACTATCATAATGCTTAAAAGCTTTTTGTTTTTGATAGGCATAAATTATACTTTTATTACATTTGATCCTAAAACTTTCTTATTACGATTTTTTATGATCTCAAGAACTTTGGATTCAATTATTGGAAACTTATTTTCGGATTGTGTGGGAGCACTTTAAATTGCTTTTAACCTCTTACTTTGGTTGTTTATAAAATGAATGTAGTATTTGCCACACTCCATTTTAATGGAAGACATATATAGCTACCTTTAAAATATGTTAAAATGTAATTTTAATTTAGTACATTACATATTGTTTCTTTATTTTCTGTAAACATTTCATGTTTAAAAATGTTCCAGTAGCTTATGTCAGGATTTATTTATATTTTTATAAAAACTTTCAAGAAGAAGATTTTAAAATGCCCAGTTATTGTTACGTTAAATTTACATGAACTTTATGGAATTCCATCATTAGGAATTTAATTTTCCTCATGAATAATTTCTGTATTTTTCTTTTCAGACATTGGCACAGAAGGATCTTCAGGAAAATAAATAACTTGTGGAGAGCTGACCAAAGCTATCCAAAGTTTGATGAAAGCATCTTAAAATCAAATCTTTGTGATAGATACACAAACAATACCCATTACAACAGATTTTTGTGGAAAACGTGAGGTTCAGAATGTTCAAAGTTGTTGCTACCTAGAATTGGTATATTAGCACTTTAAAAATGTAATTTTTTTGTCTTGTTATGTGCTGGAACTTTAAAGCTCTTTATAGGGTTTGATTTTGTTTCTAAAGGAAGAAAAAAGGACAGGTGGATACTGTGTTCTCCGGCTTCTTATCGCCCTTGACCCTTAAGCTGATATGTACTTTCTGATGTTCATTTTTTGTTGCAGTTTACCTTGGGTCCAATCACACAATGGGAGAGAGAAATGATCAGATTATTGACTCAATTTTGTCCCTGCCATTTCCACCAACAAAGATGTTCACTTTCATTTTAATCCTTCTCCCATTTTAAAATGTTTGTTGACAAAGGTCCTTGGTGGCCTTTCATGTGCAAAAGCCAGTTTTCTGCTCTTTTCTCTAGATGTGTCTGTGGAGTTAAGTTTGGGGCTCCTGCTGCCTTTGCCAGCTTCCTGCCTGGCAGTTTTCTTTCTGATGCCGGTGTTGGTAAAATGAAATAAGTCATCCACCTGGGAATGTACATAATCTCCTGAGGGGCCTCAGGATTCATTTTTGCTGAAACATGGCAACTAAAACTCATGTTTATATCAGACTTGGTATTTCCACCAAATTTGCAGCGTCGTGTAGCTTTCTGTGATTTGCCCTCCTGTGTAGGAAGAAAGGTGTATTTTCCCTCGTCTCTAAAAAAGTGTATGGAAACTGTCCAACAAAGCCCTAAATTGTGGTCGGTGTGGGGAGGGAGACAAAATCTGGAGATATATTTCAAAGTACTCAGTGAAAAATGTTAGATCATTTTTTCTTTTGTAGTTATAGCTGAATGAGTTTAACATCAACTATGAAATGTTTGCAAATGTCTTCTCTCTACCAATGATAAGGTGGTCTAGTTTCAGAACAAGGCTTATTTTGGGATAACTTTCTGTATATGTTGTTTTATACTCTTATTTTTTAAAAATCGGTAAAGTTAAAACTCTCCTTTGAGATGTGTTGCAATTGCCATCTGTTTAAATAATTTTCATTTTCAGAAGTGATTTCTTATTTTGATTCCTTAAATATTTGATAGTAAATTACTTTTGCCTAAGAAGAAAACAGTTAATGGTACCAGGGAATTACATTCTATTTTATATATGCAAATATAGAGTAGAAAATGGTTATTGGGATTAGTCATGACTTTAGTTCTGTCTTATTTTATTCCATTTATCTAAATTCTTAGTCTCATGAAATCTACTTATTATATGTGTATTATATTATTAATATGCTGAGTTTACAGATAAAGCTTTTTCACTTACCAATAATTTTTGTTCATTATTGGTTTTGTAACTAAATATTAATGTGAACTATAGATCTGTCACATATTTGCATTACTAACACGCAATGACATATATGCAGAATAAACTCTTTATTGATACAACTATCTTTTCATATGGTATCATGTAGGCTATCAGGATTAAATATTCAGTAATGGAATCAGGATTCATATGAACTGAGTTTGGGAAAAAAATGGAAGTTTCCTTATTTTAAAATTCCTATTTTAAGACTTAAACTAGTTTTTAAACAATCAAATGTGTGATTTTTTTTTTTTTTGCGCTATGTGGTGGAGTCATACAAAGCACTGCCCATGCGATACCAAGTCAGAATAACTAGGACCACCAGAATCAATGTAATCAAAGGAACAGGTTCACTGAACAAAGGAAGTACAACAATCAATAGAGAGCACTGGGTGTGGTGAAAAAATAATGAATACTGTTAATGCTGAAAATAAATAAAAAATAAATTAAAAAAAATAAATCTAGTGTACTAAACTAAACTGCACTGTCAGTGTAATAAACCAGCAGTAGATTTGGTCCATTTTTAGTTTTCTTAAGATAGTATTCATAAACCTCTTAAGTTGGAAAAATAACTAAAATTTCTGGGTAAAAAAGTGTGTCTCAGACTGACTATAATTATTTGGGAAGCAGGACTTTGGCTATTCAGAAAGGCAGTTTTTAAATGAATGCTCATTCGTTAAGCAAATAATTCACTGAATTTCCTTATGCTTAGTCATAGCCAAGGCTCAAACTAACCGGGAGTAAGAGTGCTCCACGCTTCTGGGCACAGCATTACAGTCCTTCACTGTGACAGAAGTTCTTCCAGAAGCAACTTTCTAATTCTCAGCTCTCCGTTGGGGATAATAGGAGGATGTATAGATAGTTTGCTGCATATTTTTCCCTGCTGATTAAGGGCACTATTTGGTTAGGGGAAAAACAGCAACAAAATTATAGGATGTGGAGTGTGACCACTGGACTAGAAATTCCTTTCTTCCTTCCCTACCTTGATTATGAAATGGAAGGAAAAAAATCAAAGAAAAGGAAAAGCTTTAAGGTGAATACAGTCAGTAAGATGTGTACATACTACTCATTGTTTTGTCAGTAGTAGTGTTTTCTCTTGTAAAAGAAACAAAAATGGAGGAGTCCTTCGCCTGCCTTTTTTCTCCTTGAACCCTGAGAAACCATGATGAGATGTTAAAAGTCTAAGATAAGGTCGAAGTCATAGAATTATAATGAATTGGAATCTAGAAATGTCTTAAAAGAGAGGCAGTTGAGATTGGTAATTTATCGTGGAGTGGAAACTATGCTGTGACAAATCTACTGAGTCTCTCACCAGAAGGGTAATTCAGCCGGCCGGCTGCAGATGGACCGGCTGATAGCTTGCACGGGACAGGCCCTGTTCTCAGCATACACTCTGCACAAAGCCCCTTTCTATTTCATACCAATCAATCACACATAACTGTTTCACATTATTATGAATAAGTCGTTTATTTGCAGTCCAGTAAACAGTTGCAGTTCAGTGACATGATTAGAAATAAATATGATATGATTTTTTAAATCCTGGGTGTACAAGGGTAAGGTGTTCTGTCATTCAAATATTTATTTATAGCATAACATTTGAAATTTGAAGTTGTTCAGTGTTCTAAAAAATATTTTAATATGTGAAACAAATCTTTTTTAGGTCAACTTTGATGTTTCTTCTTGACTCTTCTCTCCTTTGTCATCCAGAAAAATTCAAGAGAAGCAAATACATTTGCCTTTCAGAGTCAAGTTCAGAACATTTTCTGTCAAGTGAAATTTTTTTTCAGGATGTGAACTAAAAAAAATGAAAAATATTTTTTGTCATTAGCCTGAAGCAGGGATTAAGTCTTGGAGTTTTGTGGCCCTTTTATCTTAAGACAACAGATTTTTTTTTTTTTTTTAATGGAAGAACAGGGAAGGTGAAATTATCTTTGAAAATGTTAGAGGTAGGAATGTATAATTGGTTGCATTTATACTTTCTAAACATTATATTTTCAAGTTAGGTACGTTTTTGCTTGGCCTGCTAATAATCTAATCATCATGCCTGAAGAAGCTTTAGTTTTTTAATTTATTTTACTGACATTTGGCCAAAAGACAATATTGAGATAGCACTGACTAATATATGAAAGAAATAATGTAATCATTCTTCCTGTTCTGTAAGGGAGTATGGGGATTTCATTTGTTTATTTGTTGTTCATTATACTGATGGTCGCATTCCAAACATGAGGAAACATTTTGCAGGGTAATGCTAGTTGTAAGAGCATATTTACTTTGATTGGAGGGAAAAAAAGGAAGCATCACAAAGAAAGCCATGACTGATGGTAAAATGCTCTCCTAGCTGTTGCTATGAAAAGTATCAAGAGCAAAGCTGTCAGAACTGAAAGCTTATTTAAACAACTGCTTTTGATACATAGCACATTTATCTTTAAAAGACCTTTATGAAATTGACAGCACCAGAATTCAAATGTCTGGGAAAATAAAGAGTGAGTAAAAATGTGAAATTAATAACAATGACTGATATAAGTAGCTGTGAGAAACAAGGCCTGTAGAGGGGAGAGAAATGACTTTCTTTCTTTCTTACAACCAGAAAAGCTATACTACTCTATTAATTCTGAGTTAATTATTTTCATACTTGTAATAAATTGTCATCCTAATTTGTTGGTAAATAAAATCTTGTTAAAATAAAATCCTCTTAATCTACATTTAATAGATGCAAATACAATTACTAATGAATATTTCTGGATATGGCTTTCTGATTGCTGGAAGTATTTGCAAATTCAAATCACCATTAAATGGGGGTGGTTGTTGATATTTTTGTGGACCTCAGACAAGGAAGCTTCTGGTTGGGAATAGGTGACATGGGAGTAATCCTAAGGTCAGTGTGATGTCAGCTTTAAAATCTGTTGTCAATTAAAATTTATAAAATATCAAGGTTATGTTTATAAAAACAATTTTGTCCAATAAAACCAAAGCTCTTTTTTGAGTTTCCATTTGGAGACTATGCATAGATCCCAGGGTTTGCAGGAAGAACTGAGAATTTGATTGATGATCATGATGTGTATGAGGTCACAGAGGGCAATGGGTCTCTTTATTTACAGTTTAATTGCTTGGGCTTCAGTTCCAACAACTGTAAAAATATATTGCTTTTGAAAATTTGCTTATAATAAAATCTTACACATCAGGTAAATAAGAGAAATTTGAGAATCATCTGAATCACCCTTTTGGTACCAGAAAACATTGATTAATCAGAATAGTACATGTAAATCATTAAGAACATCTTTTACTCTCCATGAGGAGGAAAGGGCAAATCCACACAAAACAGACTCAACTCAAGTATTACTGAAAATTCACCTCCCGGGTATCTCTTGAAATTAATACCTATTCATCCCATTTCATTACACTTTCTATAGATGTTTTTTTTTTTTTTTCAGTGTTACCTTGAAGGTCATTGATAATTTAAGGCGATAACCTAAGGTATGGCAACCTCTTAAAATATTAAATAATAAGAGTTATATTAATTTTTCAGTACTTGCTAAAGCAGGATTGTAAACTAATAGAAAACTTCCAGAAGGATCAACATATAAAAGAATCTCTGATTAACCTGAAATTAGTACTCTTGCTCATTTCTTTCTGTCCTCTTCTATTCCATGCCCTTCCATCCAGCCAGCCAGCCAGCAGCCAGCAGCCAGCCAGCCGTCTATCTTTTCATCCTGGCTCCTGGCTGCCTCTCAGAATTCCTATCACTGCGCTCTCCTCCTTGAAAATTCCTCTCCAGCCACACTGGTCTTTCTGCTTTCCACATAGTCCAGACTCACTCTGGACTTGGGATCGTTTCAGGAACTGTTTCTTCTGCTCCTCCTCGTGATCTCTGTACGGCTGTCTGCTCTGTCATTCAAACTTCAACTGAAATACCACCTCCTCAGAGAAGCCCTCCTTTAAGCCATGGATCTGAAGTAGTCACTTGAGGTCGCCTGGGTGGCTTAGTCGGTTAAGTGTCTGCCTTAGGCTCTGGTCAGGATCCCAGGCTCCTGGGACCTAGTGGCACATCAGGGTCCCTGCTCAGCAGCGAGCCTGCTTCTCTCTCTCCCTTTACCCTTCCTCTTTCCTTGTGCTCTCCCTCTCTCAAATAAAATCTTTAAAAAAAAAAAAAATAAAGTAGTCACTTGGTCACATTATCACGCACTCGAGTTTAATGGTCTTCATACTACTTGTCATTTCTGGTATCTGTCTTATTTGTTTCCTTTTCTAGTCCTAACCGCTGACACACAAGTTCCATGAGAGCAGGGGTATTGCTTGTCTTATGCACCATTTTTTTCCTCAAAGCCTGGAACAGTGTTGGCATTTAGCAAGTGTTAAATAAACGTATGTTGAAATATGGCTTGAATTAACTTGTTCATTTAACCCATATTTATTAATGGAGAATTTAAGTATAAATTATTGATTCTCTGGTTAAAGAAACAGAGTTCATTTATTGCTGATTCTTTCTTGGTAGAATTACTGTATCCCCTCACTTTTTACTCTTTCTGAGACTGTGTTTACTTCGCTAAAAATTGGCAGTAATAATGTTTGCTAATTTCAGAACCTATCTTTGTAGAACAACTAATAAAAGCATTAAAAGGAAACTAGAAGAAAATAATGATCCCATATCCCATCGTGGAAAAAGTTTGTGGGTCTCTCAGTGTTTACTTACAGCTTTCTATTATCAAGCTTTTGATTGGCAGGTAATGGCTTTGAATGCTTACTTTCCACCAGCTACTAGAAAAGGAAGTGAAAATTGTAAGTTGCTTGCAAGCTATGAATGTGCTTAGAGTAACTTAAAAGCATTATTTCTCCATGGTAATAGAAAATTTTGAAATGCATTTGCTTTTGACTATGATTTATTCGGTCTTTCTGGTCTGAAATGCAAAGTTTAAGCAATCCTGTTTTTATTCAGCACCATATTTAGAAAAATGTGTGAGTGCCATCTGCTGGATTTCTTTGGTACCACCTTGAACAAGATCAGATAAAAATGGAGGAAGTTTCCAAATAAAAAATAAACAAATCCCAATAAAAAAATAAACAAGTGAGACTTCCTTCCTTTCTCCTTTCTTTCCTTCCCCATTTATGTAGATATAAATCCTAAATGTCTCTATATAGTTTCCAGTCGTCCCATACATAGTTTTCAAATATGA
This sequence comes from Mustela lutreola, assembly GCF_030435805.1. NCBI lineage: Eukaryota > Metazoa > Chordata > Mammalia > Carnivora > Mustelidae > Mustela > Mustela lutreola. The sequence continues at coordinate 14,016,285 of NC_081293.1, read as the reverse complement.
TCCCAGTTTTCAAATTAGTATTACATGTATCCAAGAGAAAATATAAAATTTAAGGGATGGAAAAGTGAATTTTTGGTAATTACTGTTTCTACTTTGGCTAGCGTTGAAAGAACTTAATTGTTTCAAGACATTTTCTTTATTTTTGAGGTAAAAATTATAAATAAGACTTATGCTCTGAGACCGCATGAAAAATTGGTGTAAAATCAAATTGCTGATTATACAACTTCTGAGTTTGTTAACCTCGATTATTTAGTGTTTGTCTTTAGTCTTCAAAGGTTCACTCATTAATTGTTTGTCCATCAAATGAAGTGAAGTCATTCTACTTAAGATCTTTGATAATTGACCTGCCAAGCACCTTTATCACCAAATATGTGTTTTCTTTGAAGTTTTACTTTAAAATTTCTGTCTCTTTATCATGTGTCATCTACAGAATTCATGCTGGTTCATGAATTAAGTGATTGAAATATTTTCCAGCATAATTCTGTTGCTGAAGGGAAATTGGGGTGAATCTCTGTTGACTCCAAGAATATCCTAATACTTGAATACTTGGCAGTATTTCATGTGTCCCAACCCATCACCAGATCTTGTTGTTTTTCTGAGCTCTTGTCCTCACAGCATGGCTACACCTTGGCAGAGGGTCCCTGATACTTCCTGCCTTTCTTTTCTGCTTGATTTGTCTCTGAGCACTTATCCTATTATTTTTCTTTTTTATAAATTTTGTCACACTCACCACCTTTCAGGCTAGAATATAAGCTTCATGAAATCATCTCTCTCACTGCTGTCTCCCTGGTGCATAGGACAGTACCTGACACGTGGTGGGTACTCAGCTTATTTCTTAAGTGAATGGCTTTACTTGAGTAATTTTCCTCTTTCTCAAATAAAATATTTTATAAATTATTTAGTAGGGATATATTCTTGGTACTTCTGTCAACTCTAAATTACAATGTCTAAGTAGGTATAATCTCTGTCATTTACATGCATGCAGAGTGATTATATATCTTAAATTTTTTTTTAAAGATTTTATTTATTTATTTATTTGACAGAGAGAGAGATCACAAGTAGGCAGAGAGGCAGGCAGAGAGAGAAGGAAGCAGGCTCCCTGCTGAGCAGAGAGCCCGATGCGGGGCTCGATCCCAGGACCCTGAGATCATGACCTGAGCCAAAGGCAGTGGTTTAACCCACTGAGCCACCCAAGCGCCCTATATCTTAAATTTTAAAGCGAAAAATGAGCACCTACTAAACAAGAAATCATAATTGTGATATGGGACCAAAGGTGACTAAGATGTGGTCCTTTTGCCTACAGAATTTACACTTCGTTCTTAGGATTGTTAAGGGGTTGTGATGAATGACAAAACAGTTCAGACTCTGAGCTGCTGGATTTGTTCTTCCATGAACTAGGAGATGGGTTTCATTTTGTTGCATTTTGCTGATTTTTCTGAGGGGCAGCCATTAAACTTGGCAGTGATTCTCGAGGAGTTCACTGTTTTTCCTGATACATGAACACTTGACTTGTGTGGGTTTGGCATTAGAGTCTGAATTCAGAATTCTCATTTTTGATCTCTCGTGCTCGGTGCTTTTCATAAACCAGCTCTAATCTTCACCACTATCTTAAAAGACAGGAGTATTGGTTATTGTTTAATATCTAAGAAACCCGAGGCTGCAAACCTAAGCAAACTACCAAGTTAATGCAGTGACCATTTCCAAGCAGATTTGAACCCAGGAGTATGTAAATGCAGTTCTCTTTAGTAAATCCCATCTTTCCCAATTCAGAATACATGGGTGCTAATTTGCGTGCGTTTAGAGATGCAACAAAGAGACTTTTCTTTTTCCACAGATGGAGAGAGCGTTAACTAGGTACCAGGGATGCTTCAACTGCCTCTTCTCCAGCAGTGGCCACGGCCCCCTCTTTTCCAGCAAGTCTAATTGGAATAAGAATACTCCTTCCTTTCAGATACTGCACACGGGTTTCTTTCTCTGCCATGTGTCTCCTCGGATCACCAGGCAAATTGAGGATGCCATCCGTGCCCCCACGGAACCTTTACTAGATGTGCATTAGAGTATTATGCAGCAGTGGTGCAATTATTAGCTTCCTCTGGATTGTGAACTATACGAGGGCAAGAATTTTCACTTCTCTTTGCATTTCAAACTCATATCAAAGAGCCTTGCATGTTGCGGGTACCCAATAAATGTGGAAAACTTGATGTATATGATTAACTTCCACTTCACACACTTAATGGGTTGATTAAGTTTTATAGATTGGCCTGGAGCCCAATCACCTTCAGTAATCTTGGTGAGGGAAGGTGATTGCTAAGATTTAAACCACCTACTTCTCCTGAAACTAATATTACACTATATGTTAACTAACTGGGATTTAAATAAAAATGTGAAACAAATAAATAAACAACCTAATATTAACTTTTGAGCACTAGATACTTAACATTGATTTCTTTCTCAAATTCTTGTTCTGGTGATTCCCCCCCAACTTCAAAATTCAAATTTGCTCTCAGTACAACCAATTACTGTTTGCCATTCATGGTCACACCTTGATATTGTTAAAAGGGAAGTTGGGGATACTCACTAGCATGGGAACGTTTTAAAAGGAAGGGAGGAAGCATCTAGAAAAAAAAAAGCTGGTGATAGACCATCAGAATTAAAGAATTAATGTATACATACAAACCAGTAGAGAAAGATCTTAGGGAAGGACATTTGGCTCATCCATCCCGCGAGTGGAGAGAGCAGTCGAGTTGGCCACACTACAGCAGCATGATGCGATGATGATGATGTGCGAAACAGGCCACTTACACACGTTTAATTCAGTTCCGATTTCTGTTTTCATAAAACCTCATTAATTAAGCTTAACTGGGAATGCACTGATTTGAAACTGAAAAACGGAGTCCGTTTTTGTTCTAACAAAAAAAGGCGACCATTTCCTTTTTGCCAAGCACACTGTTAAATGAAGGTTGTCTGGCTGGCTTCAGAGAGTAAGATAAGACGAACGATGAGTTTACACACACGGGCGTGTCAGTTGTCTTGGTTTCCCATTGCTGCCATGACAAATTACCACAAATTGGGTGGCTTAAAACAACACACATGTGTTATCTTACAGTTCTGGAGATCAGAAGTAGGATATGGGTCTCACTGGACTGAAAGCAAGATGTCGTCAGAGCTGCCTTCCTTTCGGAGGCTCTAGGATAAAATCTGTAGATTCTTGCCTCTTCTAGCTTCCGGGGGCGGCTTCCATTCTTCGGCTTGTGGCCCCTTCCTTCATCTTCCTCCAGTCTGCCCATCTAGCCATGTCACTCTCCTGCTGAGTCTCCCTGGTCTCCCTCTTCCACCCTCCTCTTCAACTTATAAGGACCTTGTAATTTTGAGGCCCGCCTGGACCATCCATGCTTATCTCCCTATCTCAAGGTCAGCTAATTAACAGACCACTCTGTCTACAACCTTACTTTCTCTTTGCCACGTAACTTACATATTCACAGGTTCTGGAGATCAGGACGTGGACCTCTTTGGAAGGGGTTACTACTCTGCCCAGCACATCAAAGAAATATTTGTGCTCTCTATGACAGGCTCGGCCATCGTCCCAGTTGTGCAGCACACTTTGTGTTTGGTTTCCTAGCTAACTTGAATGAACAATTTAGTATTAGTGACATTTTGCTTTTTATGAATCTGTAGCCCATCTCCTGGCCTGCAATAAAGTGAAAACATAATGTAGTTGAGTGATTTCTCCCCCTCCCAGCACAGTGAGTTCCCTAGTCCTATAACAAAGATGTTCCATGGGCAGTTCTAAGCAATTTTCTCTTCATCTCCTTCTCATCCTAAATGTTAGTATCTCTGCCTTTCCTTTCTGAGTTTCTTCCAAACACATTTTTATATTTTTTCCTCTTATTTTCCACCTCTACTCTTGTTGCCCAGTGTTCTCTTATTTATCTGTTTTACTGGGATCCTTTCACTATGGATAATAAAAGAAGTTCCATCTCCTTTTTTAGATTTTAAAATGTGATCATTAGGCCCCTCGCTGAATCTCTCTTTGCTGATAAAAATCTTCATTTGGAAGACTCCCCGAAGAGCATAAAACTTTACAGTGACCCAATTGAGGCTAAAATATCCGCCCTCAAAGTATCCTTCAGGAAAACCACTTTATTGGTTCAAATGTGTAGAATCTGCTTTTACTTAAAAAGACAGAAAATATTGCCAAGTAATGATAAGGAACAAAGTCTGTGTGTCTCTGAAGGGTTTTCTGTCCTGTTGATTTCCCTTGGCAGAAATCTGTCTAGTGACTTACCAGACATGTCTATAGTAATCTTGAATGGACTTGTTCTGTGTATTTCATAGAGCTATTAAATATATTATAACCATCTTCAATTTAATGGCTGTTTCTTAAAGTTTTGTTCTGGTGGGTGCTGTATGTGTCACACCCACACAAATTAGATGTGGTCCAAATCTAAAAAACAAAAACACAAAAAACCCAACTTAAATTCAAGTACACTGTGTTGCCTTATAAAATCAAAATGAGCTTGGGTTTTGTGTTCAAAATAAATATTTTTATTTGCTTTCAACTTACCCAATTTCAAAAATGGTCATGCGATGGCTTTAGAATCCCATTCTGGCTCTGCCCTTCCTATTTGGCCTTGGGCGAGTTACGTAACTCTTTTGGAATTCAGTTGCCTAACCGGTAATAAAAGAGTAAAATAATATGCATTGTGTTGGGTTGTTGTAAAGATCCTATGAGACAGAGTATGAAAGGGACTAGCATGGTGCGTATGAATCCTTGTCATTTTAATTGTTGTTGGGCAGAAGACAGGATGGAACAGAGAATGTACCTTAACATGGTATTAATGTTTTTTAGTGTTGTTCTTTATATGCAAAGATGAATTTTCTGGTTCATATACTTGGATTTCTTGCTTTGAGTCACCAGAATTTCATATGGGTGGCTTGTATCCCAGACCCATGACACACTTGTGGGAGAGGTGCAGTCTGAAGCTGCGAAACAGATTGTCCTATGCAAACACAGTTGACATCTTTTGCCACGTCTGAAATAACTGCACTGACCGGTCTAGCAGAACTTTTGGGGATGGTTCAATTTGCTTTTGTTGTTTTATATTCTGAGATATCGTTAGTTTGGGAATATCATTTGTTAGATACTGAAAACTTTTCTAACTTTCAGTTGAGGGCGGCAGATTGAACACAAAATTTTACCTCTGGTTCTTCCCCCAAACGCTACCAATATGATAGTAAATGATTTTTTTTTTTTTTTTAAGCCTAAAGGACAAATAGAAAATGATGTAGAAGAGTTGATAGTAGTGTGATTTTGGAAGGTGGAAGTCGATGGATGATTGATTGGGAGATGACTTAATAAACTTGAGAAAGTGGATCCCAAACTGGCAGAAAGGAAAGATGGTGAAAACCATCTTGACTTGCCCCTAAAGAATTCCCAAAACACTTGGAACCTGGCAGTACTATGTACCTCTGGGAAGCGGAAGTGAAGGTGGGATTGAACATAAAAGGTTTCGTTGGATGTGTGTTTAGGAAACACTGAGATCCTTGGGTCCTATTCCTCATTCAGTCTAGGAACAGCCCCCTCCCAGCTATGGCAGAAGATTTTAGGCTTATTTTCTGGAAACTATAAAACAGAAAGTCTCTGGACAGAAGGTACCAGGCATTCTTGAGGATAGAGTATAATTACTGAAAACAGAAGGATTAAGAAAAGCTTACATTCTAAATGTTGTAAGCCTAACACTTTAAACTAGACCTTGATTTGGGCAAAGAAATTTATATCCTCTAGGCCAGCCACTATTCTCAATGTGTGGTCCCAGAACCAGCAGCATCCATATCATCTAGGAACTTGTTAGAAAGGCAAATTTTAGGGCTCTATCTCAGAAACTCTATAGGTGGAGCCCAGCAATCTCTGTTTTAACAAGATGTCCAGGTGATTCTGATATATACTCAAGTTTGAGAACCATACCACTCCAAACAAAAGATTGGAATATCCTTCTCTGAGGAATTTCACAAGTTCAACAGAAAAGACTTAAGGAAAAAATTGTCAATGCAACAGTCCACCAGATGACCTAGAGTGAAACTCACAGTTGACAAATACCACCCATGTGTCCAGAAATTTAATTTAATTTAATTTTTTTTTTTTTTTTTTGAGAGAGGGAGCACAGGTGCAAGTGAGCGTGGGGAAGGAACAGAGGGAAAAGGAGAGAAAGAATTCTAAGCAAGCTCCATGACCAGCACATGGCCCAAAGCAAGCCTAGATCTCACAACTCTGAGATCATGACCTAAGCTGAAATCAAGAGACAGATGCTTAACTGACTGAGCCACCCAGGCACCCCAAAGAAATTTTAAAACATTTTACAGCCTCATTCTTAAATAGAGGCAGTCAATATCCATAAGACATTCCTTTTAAGAAGATGAGGGCCTATCCATATAGGGAAAAAACAACTTGGAAGAGATTATTCAGGGAGATGAAAGCTTTAAAAAAGTCACTGATATCCTTGGAGAGATATGAGAAGATATCTCCCATTTTAAGATACAAAATAAATTAAATTTAAAATGTTAGCAGGAGTTTTTGGGTTTTGGGGTTTGTTTGTTGTTGTTGTTGTTGTTTTCTTTTTAAGAGTGAAAAGATAAAGTTGAGGAAGTCTTCCAGAAACTAATGCATACACACACACATGCACATACACAAGGAAGACAAATAGGAAAGAAAGATAAGAGTCAAGAATCAGTTCATTTTGTTCAGTATCTGAATAATAGGAGTTTGGAAAGAGAGCAGAAAAAAACAGAAAATTTTCAAGAATTAAAGGACCTGAGTTTTTAGGTTGAAAGAACACATTAAGGGGCGTCGTGGAATCATTAAACCTGCCGTCCAGCTGACATCATCACAGAATTTCAGAATATGAAGGACAAAGATAAGATCCTATGAAGGAGCAAAGTGAAAAATAGGTCACCTCTAAGGGATCAGGAGTCAGGATCGTAGCTGTGCACCAGGCCTGGAGAGTAACCAATCCAAATGAAAATAGCCTCCAGAGAGGTATTCCCCAAATGGAGTTGCTACAAAAACCTGATACGTTGGAAATATTGAGAGGAATTTTAAAACAATTTGGATAGAGTTTCAGTCAGTGATAAGTACATAGAAAACTAAGCAAATAAAGCAAACCACAAGAATATCATTAACTCCAGAGAAAACAAAACGTTGTGCAAGGAAGGATAAGTAATACTAATTATAATATTAGATAGCTCCGCTGTGGGTATTTTGATAATTGTATTAGTGTAAACACTATTGATCTAACAAAGTGTAACACAATGTTGGAAGGGTAGGAGTGGGAAGAAGTGTGTTTGTGATAATGTCAGGTGTTTTGTGAGAAAGGAGACTAAATTCATATCTTTCGTGTGGGAGCTAGTAGATAGTGCCAAAACTGAAAAAATAGGCAACAGCAGCATGTTAGTGACATGAAGGCACGTTAAAAAATAACCAGCCAAAAGAGTTCAAATTATTACTCGGGAGCACACGTGATGGGAAGAAAGGGGGAACAGGCATGGAGATATTGATAGTCCACATTAACACAAATAATTTTTGGAAAGTTTGTTTTGTTTATTGACCATAATTCTAAACATGACATGCAAAGTAGATCTTTAATATAAATCGTAAGTGCAGTGGAGTGCTAGTAAACCAGCTCACTGAGGGGTGGGAAGAGCCCTGATTTGTAATGTGTTGTAAAGTCTTCTACCATGGCTAATAGTTTAACAGCTGGCTCACAAAGTTCCTAAAATTTAATAATCAACTCATACAAGACAGTATAAATCAGCCTTTAATGACTTCAACTAAAGTACATGTTTTTGTTTTTCTTTTTAAAGGTTAAAAGTCCTCTCTGGCTTGCATAAAAGTATAGTGTTGATATGTAAAACATATTTTTCTTTGAAGTTATTTTTTCTTTAAATTTAAATCACTTTTTGAGATGTAATTCATAGGCAATAAAATGCACCGATTTTAAGTGGATTTTGATAAGTTCTGACAAAGGGAAATTACTACTCAATGCAAGGGATAAAACAATTTCATTTATAGTTATTGACTGGATGGAATCAGTAATTTTAATAATATTGGATATTGGGCCTTAATGGAAGGAATACAGAATCCAGGCTATAGTAATCCACTAAGGGATATCATTTATTTTTTTCCAGGCAAAAATTTAATAACTGGCAAAAATTGGGGGCTATTAAGTGGAGAAGCAGTGAGATGACCAACCCTTTATCACTTAGGTTTTATATAATAAGTTTCTGTCTTTGAAAGCTCTGTTTTAATGTACATTAGAGCAAATTAACTAATTTAACTGGGAATCCATGAGGTCTCCTCTATCAAGCCAGTTTATAAGTGCCAAAAACTTACTTTAATTTTCTTTCATTTTTAACTGTGATAGAGCATTCATGCCCAATATGGGCCATTTTAGGGAAATGGGTACTATGACTATAGGAAATTTAGGCAAGGCTACAGTTAAAGTGAGACATATATTTTTCCCTTATATTATATTTAGTTACCTTCTTAAGATTATAGGGAGCATGATGTTTACATTTGGTGGGATCTCCAGGTACAAATTTTGAGCCCTAGTATTAAACCTACAAACCCTTTTCAATTAGAGAATTTCACCAAATGCTGAAGTTAATTTAGAACCTAGGTTATAGGGATACAAAAGCCTATCGGTGCCCTATTAATATTTTTGTTATATAAATTGTTTAACATATAAATTTTGGATTTCCAATTAAGAAAAGGAAAAGTGTGCCAGATAGAAGACTGTCTAAAGCAGAGCTATGTTTGAGTTATGTTAGGAAACAAAAAAGGTTTCTTGTGTATACAAAAGTTGCAGTATTAAAATTACACAAGACAAGCTGAGAAGATCTATTTCGGCAGATGTGTAATTTGATCGTGTAGGAAAGGTAGTGAAGTCACGTCGTCATAAGTTGGCAATGCTCTAGTCATAATGTATGTTGCTTGAATATACTACAGATTATGCAAATCTTCTGGTTATACATCAAGAATAGGAATTGTTTCCTGGTGCATGTCAGGTAGAATGACATCATAATGATTGGTTTAAGGATTGATTCTAATAGCTAAACACAGACATAATAAATGAGTTCTGTAACACTGCCTTGAATCTTTTCGTTCAGAACATGAACAAAACACATAACCTTCTTTGAACAAAACTAGACAAATCATTCCTTTATTATGTACCATGATTCTTACGTATGACAATTTGAGAGGTGAAGAGAAGCCTTCAGATAGGTGCCTTAAGAAGCATGAAATACCTTGCATCTATAGGCTGCTAAGAACAGGAACATACATATATTCCCCCATTTTTAAGAAAAGTTAAATTAAGCTGTCTAAAACTTAATTTCCTCCTTCACTTAATGCTATTTATTCCTTTGACCCGAAACCTTATCTTGTGTTTTCTGCCTATTACTTTTGTATACATTTTAGTAATTATTTGTTGAGTGCTGAATTAGCTGGGACACTTCTACTTGTAAAAGATCAGATATCCAACCCAAAAAGCAAAGAAGGAGTGCACAGTCTTGTTTAAGTGGTTAAGTCCTGGAGTTCATATCGGCCTTTTGTACAGCTGATCCAAGGGCTTTAACAAAGTAATTAGGCCAGTCTCTTTCTCCACCGCTAGGTCCATTTTTCAGTCTTCCAACGTCATCTTCTGGTAAACTCTACCTACATGGTATAAGACATGGCTCCTAGCAGCTTAGGCTTTTGTCATCATGAAGCTATCACCCATGGAAAGAGGGCTTCTCTTCTGTTCTGTCAGGTCTCCGTACTGATTCTCACCGGCCTGAAAGGACAAGATCCCTTCTGCCTGAGCCGCTCTCTTTGATTTCTAATTGGCAGGGCCGGGCTGAGGGGTGGGGCAAGGAATGAGGTCCGTCGAATGCAAACCACTGGGAAAAGAGAGGCCTATTTCTCCAGAAGAAAGTGGGAATATTGTTACTGCTAGGAGGAAGAATGAATCCTGTCAGAGGATTCTGACAGGATTACCAGCAGATTACCATCCTGCATTACCAGTCAGAGTACTTTCTCTAGTCCAAGCACTCTGAATGTCCACTTATTCCTCAAGGTTTGGTTCAGGCATCATTTTATCTATAAAGCCTTTCTGAGCCCTTCCCAATATAGGCAACAATGACCAGTCCTTTAGCTCTCCTTCAACTCTTCCATATACCTACATATGAAACATAATTTTGGCTCAGTTATAACTGATCATTTTCTTTCTTTTTCCTCCAGGCTCTTTAAGGGCAGAGACTATATTTAATTTTTCCTTAAATTCCATCTATTCCTTTGGTTAGTCAGCAAATATTTATAGAGTACACCAGACACGACACTGAGACTAGCAGGATGGCAGAGTTCAGTATACACATTGTCCCTGCACTAAGAAAGCTTATTTTAATGGGGAAGAAAAAAATTACAAAGTGTGTGTTAAATTTTGTGATACAGGTGTAAAAAGCACCATGTTAATAGACATGGAGGGAATGAAGGCGTTAACATGATGAAGGGTGTTGTGGAGATGGCAGGTGACTATTTCAGAAATAAGGAAGGACCTGTGATAAGGCCTGGAGGTAAGACGATACTGTGAGTGTTCAAGGAATTGAATCTCATATAGTATAGAAACAGCATTGGCCAGATCTTGGAATGCATTATTAAGCTCTTTCAGCTGCTTGGATTTTACTTTAAGGACAACAGACGAAGAGTTTCAAGAAGGAGAAAAATATGACCTTATTTACATGGAGTCATTCTTTCCTACTACAGTATGGGGAAGAAATTGAAGAGGAACAAGACTGAAGGCAGGGAGACTGGAGAATGTTGTAGAAGGAAGAGGTAAAAATTGATAGCAGCTTAGACCAAAATCACTGTAGAGCAGAATGGGAGGAGGAGACAGATTTGGGGAAAGCTTAAGCCCTAGAATTTAAAGGACTTCATGACTGGTTGCATAGAACAAAGTAGAAAAAAATGGAAAAAGAGGACTCAGAAATGACTTCTAGGTTTCTAGCTTGAACATGAGGTTGCATGCGAGTGCTGTTTATTGAGATAGTGAGTTGTGGGGCAGAAGCACGCGGAAGGGAGGTTAAGGGTAAATGGGTTCCAGTTTGATGCCGATGAATATGAGGTATCTCTATGATATCTAAGGGGAGGAACCCAGGGACAATCAGATGTATCATCTGTTACTCAAGAGAGAGACCTGAGTTTGAAATAAAGATTTGTTGTCCATTTACAAACAATAAGTGAAATCTTGACGATGAATAAAACGACCCAGGGAGAGTGAGCAGACTCAGAAGAAGACCTATGGCAGACTCTGGAGGAACTACCAAAAGTTAATGGACAAGTAGAAGAGGAACCATCAAAGAAGAGTGAGGACTTCCCAGAGAAGCAGGAGCAGAAGCAGGTGACTGCGACATTGAGGAAGTGTAGGAACAGAGCTTCAAGGAAGGAAGGAATGCGTAACTGTTTCGAATGCTGTCAAGAAGGGTAGGGATTTAAACATGTCCATACTGCCTAGCACAGCACCTGGTTTCATTCATTAATTTATTTGTCAAATAAATGTTTATTAAACATCAATGGTTGGGGCACCTGGGTGGCTCAGTTGGTTAAGACTCTGCCTTTGGCTTAGGTCATAATCCCAGGGTCCTGGGATGGAGGCCCACATCAGGCTCCCTGCTCAGTGTGGGGTCCACTTCTCCATTTCCCTCTGACCTTTCCCCTGCTGTGCACTTGCTTTCTCTCACTCTCTCTCTCTCTCTAATGAATAAATAAAAAATCTTTTTAAAAATTTGATTATGCCAGACTCAGTGCTAGGTACTAAAACTTATGAGAGTGGGAAAACACTTTTATTTATTTATTTATTTATTTATTTATTTATAAGGTTTTATTTATTTATTTGAGAGAGAGACATTGAGAGAGAGCATGAGAGGGGAGAAGGTCAGAGGGAGCATTCTCCCCATGGAGCAGGGAGCCTGATACGGGACTCGATCCCAGGACTCTGGGATCATGACCTGAGCTGAAGGCAGTCGCTTAACCAACTGAACCACCCAGGCGCCTGGGAAAACGCTTTTAATAGGTGGTTATTAGATGTTTGTTGAATAAATGGGTCATCAAATGAACTGTTTTTGTTAAAAATTTAGATGAGGTTGCTTGAAGATGGGATAAAATATTTAATGACACACATCATTGTAAAGCTAATATTCAATCCAACTTTCTACTTTTCCTGGTGGATGAACGATCTCAGTGACAGAAAACTGGTTTGGGCTTAATTAATCTGGGCCAAAGGAAGATATCAATGTTAAGTAAAGGACTTCTTAGTAGAGTACAGCAGTAATTAGAGTCTCACTTGAAAAGCCTTATTTCCAAATGTAGTTAACTGTCAGTTCTCACACTCTCAATTTCCTCATGGAAACTACCACATTTTTCATCTAGGTTCACGTAGAGCCTCTGATTCTTTTTTAAAAGTGTCCATCTTATCTAATAACACCTGCAGAAATTGTTTGTATCACTGAAGCCTGTCCGATCAAGCTGAGCAAGATAGTCCACTAAAATCTTTTCCTGTGGCAGAAGGTGCACAGGGAATACAGAAAATTACATCAACATTTCTTCATTTCTTATCCAGGGTATGTTATTTCTCATCCAGGGAGCATGAGACCGAGACTACAAGGCTGACGACACCTGTCACACCTATGTTCCTCTGTCTGAGGACATTTTGTTCTCAAGGGTGAGTCATAAGAATTTAAATTATTTTCTGGTGCTTGTCATGCAAAATGGTATCAATGTTGCAGCGTGAGTTGGAGTATATTAATTAAAACTCAACTTCCTGTAGAAGTTTTAAATTTAGCTAGTTTGTTACAGAATGTGGGAATAGGAAAACAGTAGTTCTCCATGATTGTTCTGTGGGGGAGAAGTCTGATATAAGTCAGAAGTGTAGAGAAAATGAAGCATTTAGCTTCCTAATGGACTTTAGTAGCGCAGACAACAAGGTAGGCTCCTAGCATCAACCATTGACATGACAGCATTAATAACAATAGTTCTGTGCATTGGATGTCTGCTATTCCCTGTGCCAAACACTTTATAAACATTCATCTATTTCTGACGCTTATGAAACACCCAACACACACATGCACAGACACATGCACACAGAAAACTGGGAGAATGAATTTGCAACAGGTGATAAGTGGAGTGTTAACATGAATAATGCAGCGAGAACCTCAAAAAATTAATAAAAAGAGAAAAATGGGCAAAGGATATCAATAATTAATAGGAAAAGCTACAGAGTCCGCTATTCATACAAAAAGATGCTAAAACTCATTTATAAGTAAATGCGAACAAAAACAAGATAGATTTCTTTAGAAAGTTGGCAAAAATTAAACAAAAAGATGATGCCAGTATTGGTGAAATTAGGTGGAAAAAGCATACTCTTATTACAATGTTTTTGGAGACTCTATCAACATTTTAATTTCATGATTTACAACCTAGCAGGTTCTACTAGGTACCAGCATGGGTTGTGTGATGTTTGTAGACAAAAATACAATGTTGTTTGTAGTTTTGAAAAAGTTGGAAATGACAAATATGGAATTAAGGCATGCTATGCAACCATTAAAAATTGAGGAATATTTATATTATTACTTTTGGAAAATGTCAATAATATATTGTTAAGCAAAGAAAGCAATCTAGACAACACAGTACAATAACATTTTAAAAACCTGTAATGTGATACTTTGAAAGACAAGTAGAATTGATGCACCCCAGCAAATGTAATCCAGAAAGAGAGGAAACACAAATTACTGATATCTGGAATATAAAAGGGGACCCCACTACAGATTTTGTAGACATTATAAGGATAATGTGAATACTACAATCTTCTGTATGCCAATCAATTTTGCAACATAAAATAGACAAATTTGTTAAAATACATAAATTACCAAAACTTACATAATAATAGAGCATCCAAATAGCCCCATATATATTACATAAATTGAATTTGTAATTATAAATCTTCCTATAAAGAAAACTACACCCTAGATATCTTCATTAGCGAATTCTACCAAACATTGGAGGAAGAAATAAAACCAATCTACAAAAATTCTTTCATAAGGTGAAATAGAATAAATACTTCTTTTTTTTTTTAAGATTTTTATTTATTTATTTGACAGAGATCACAAGTAGAAAGAGAGGCAGGCAGAGAGAGGAAAGGAAGCAGGCTCCCTGCTGGGCAGAGAACCTGACGACACAGGACTCGATCCCAGGACGCTGGGATCATGACCTGAGCTAAAGGTAGAGCTTTTAACCCACTGAGCCACCCAGGCACTTCAGAATACAATACTTTTTATTTCATTTTATTTTTTTTGTAGGATTTTATTTATTTGGCAGAGAGAGAGACAGTCAGAGAGGGAACAAAAGCAGGGGAAGCAGGAGAGGGAGAAACAAGTATCCAGCTGAGCAGGGATCCCCATCCGGGGCTCGATCCCAGGATTATGGGATCATGACCCGAGCTGAAGGCAGACACTTAATGACTGAGCCATCCAGGTGCCCCTCTTATTTTCATTTTATGAGACTAGAATAACCCTGAGACCTAATGATGATATTACAAGAAAAGTAAATTATAGATTAATAACTCTTATGAACATAACACAGAAACTGTAACCTGATAATATATAAAAGGACAATTTATCATGATGAAGTGAGTTTTTTTCCACAAATACAAGGTTGATTTAACACTTCAAAACCAAGCCAATGGAATATACGACTTAACAGAATAAAGGAAAAAACCCACAATAGATGCAGAAAAAGCATTTGGCAAAGTTTGATACTCCATCATGATGAAACCTCTCATCAAACCAGGATGGCAGTCTCCTCAGTTTGATAAAGGGCATTTCAAAACTGTCTATAGCTCACATCATACTTAATGGAGAGATGTTAAATTCTTTCCTCTGAGACTGGACACAAGTCAAGGATGTTTGCTTTCACCGTTTGTATTCAACAGTGTAGTAGAGGTTCTTGCTGGTGCATTGAGGCAAGAAAAGGAAACAAAAGACACGTGAACTGGGAAAAAGTAAAATCCTCATTATTCATAGAAAACATCAGTGTGTATTTAAAAAATTCTATGAACTCATCCAAAAGTATAGTAGAGCTTACAAGTAAAATTAGCATAAACACAAGATACACAGGCAATATTCAATAATTTTATTCTGTATACAAGCAATGAGCAATTTAAAATTAAATTGCAAAAGACATTAAATATGAATGCATCAAAAACATCAAGTACTTTGAAAATACCTTATGGATATCTTACAAAAGATGTACAAGATTTCTACATTGAAAAGTATGAAATGTTACTTAGAGAAATTACACAATGCCTAAATAAGTGGAGAGATACACTCATGGATTGAAAGGTTCATTAACATCTGGATGTCAGTTCTCTCCAAATAAGTCCATACACTCAATGAAATTCCTACTAAAATACCAGGAGGATTTTGTGAAGAAATACACAACCTGATTCTAAAATTTACATAGAAATACAAAGGACCCAGAATACCCAAAACTATCTTTAAAAAAAAAAAAAAGCACAATTGGTAAAATTACACTGCTTGATTTCAAGACTTATTCCTTGAAGCTTAGATCAAGACAGTGTGGTATTGGTATAATGATAAATATACAGATCTAGAGAACAGAATAGAAAGGCTAGAAGTTGCCATTCGTATATATGATCATTGATTTTTTTTTTTTTTTTTTTTTTTTTTTTGGTCACTGTACCAAGGCAATCCACTGGGGCAAAGGAAAGCCTTTTGAAACAAATATTGCTGGAAAAACTAGATGTTCATATGGAAAAAAATACACTTAAACTCCTCTCTCACTACACACACAACTTAATTTGAAATGAATTATAGACTGAAATGTAAAACCCAGAATCTGGAACCTTGAAGAAAGAAAACATAGGTGAATATCTTAGCCACTTTGGGATAAGCAGAATATTTTGGATAGGCCACAAAAAGTGCTAACCATTTAAAAATATTTGGTTTTCATCAACATTAAAATTTAATTACTTAATTTATTATTTAATTAATCAAAATTTAATTATTTAAATATAAATATAATGTAATTTAAATAGAAATATAAATTTTAATTATTTAATTAAAATAAAAATTTCTGTCATTAAAAGGTATTATTATTTTTTTTTGAAAGGTATTATTTAAAAAGTAAAAAGGCAAGCTACAGATTGGGAAAGATACTTTTAGCTCATAACACTGACAGAACTTGTATCCAGAATATAAAAAGAATTCCTGTAAATTAATATTAGAAATGAACCAAGAAAAAAATTGATAAGCTAGACTTCATTAAAATTACAAACTGCTCTGTGCAAGACAATGTCCAGAGAATGAGAAGACAAGCCACAGACTGTGAGGAAATATTTTCAAAAGAAACATCTATTAAATACATAAAATATACAAAGAACTCTTAAACCTCAACAAATAAAAAAAATGGGCCTTTCTTCACCTTAAAAGAAGACGACCTAAAAGAACACATACAGGTGGCAAGTAAGCATATAAAAAGATGCTTCACTCCATAGAAGAGTCAGTGTTTAAAGATTTATTTATTGGAGAAGAGGAGAGAGCGAGTGGTGGGGAAGGGCAGAGGGAAAGAAAGTCTTAAGCAGACTCCACACCGAGCACGGAGCCTGACGCAGGGCTCCATGCAGGACTTGATCCCTGGACCCTGAGATCAGGGCCCTGAGATCACAGCCTGAGCGGAAACCAAGAGTTGGCTGCTCAGCTGACTGCAGCACCCAAGTACCCTTAGAGGAGTTAGGGTTTGGTGGGTACAGGGTTTTATTTGGGGGATATTGAGTTCTTTGGATGGTTGGGGGTGATGGATACACAACTGTGTGAATGTATTTAATGCCACCAAACTGTACTTGAAAATGATTAAAATGGTAAATTTGATGTTATTTACACTTCATCACAATAAGAAAAACTCATTGAATACCTAAGAGCTGTATATTTTATAGAATGTTAAATATACCTCATTTTATTTATTTTTTTATGATAGTTAATTTTACTTATTAAGGGCTCATATTGCCAACATTAAACCAAGTGTATCTTCGATTTTGTGAGTCCAGATTCACATATTTAGGGAGATAAAAGCAAACTGTGATCCACGTGTACGGATGAAAAACTGAAGGCTCGTGGTTAATCACGTTGTAGTTTTTTGTTTGTTTGTTTGTTTTTTAAAGATTTTATTTATTTGACAGAGAGAGAGAAATCACAAGTAGGCAGAGAGGCAGGCAGAGAGAGGGGAGAAAGCAGGTTCCCCGCGGAGCAGAGAGCCCAATGCGGGGGCTGATCCCAGGACCCTGGGATCATGACCCAAGCTGAAGGCAGAGGCCTCAACCCACTGAGCCACCCAGGCACCCCAATCACGTTGTAGTTTTAAATTTCTACAGCCTAGAAGCCAGAAGTCACAGGTGTTTTCGGTCTTTCTGGATGTCCCATTAGGTAACTCCTGAGCTGAGCAACCTCATTATCCTTCAGCTTCTGGTTGAGCACACACTGGTTAATCCCTGAGTGTTTGGGATATACAGAAGGCTTGGGAAGATTTCATTCTCGATGCCATGCAGTCCCTTCACCATCATTGACATTGGACGGATCCTGGGTAGATTTTTCAACAAGGAGTCCATGAGATCAGCCACACTCAATCCAGTAGCCCAGCTCTTGTATCCTTCTAGCTTGATGACTTTGTAGGCACTTTCAACCACCATCTTAGGCACTTCCTTCCAATTTTCACTGTCATTGTCTTCCCATTTCTGGATTCAGTTCTTGGAGAGAAATGTCTGCCACATTTGCTCCACTCTACAGCCACACTTGGGTTGCCATGTTCTCCCAAAATCCATCCGTGGCAGCTGCTGGGATGAATGCCTAGCTTGTCAGCCATAAGATAGCAAAATCTAACAGAATACATATTACACCCATTTCCAATCACATGAAACATGCCTCAATTTAAAATATTCTTAAAAGAGAGAAAAAGTGCTGAATAACAAAACAAATAAGCAAACCAAGTGATGCCAAGACTTTAAATCTCTTGGAATAATTCAGCTAAACTGAATAAGCAAGTAAGGCTGAGAAACACTTGAATGGTTCTGGTATCATTTACTTCTTTGGGGAAAACATTTTCTAGTTGGCTATTCCAGAGCTGTTGGCCCATAAGCACACTGTACTGTGTATTTCAAATTGGATTCTTCAATACCCATTGCAAAAAAACAACCCTGGGAACTCCACAGTTCTTTACAAAGACCGACTTGTTAAAAAAAAAAAAAAAATGACTTGTTAAAAAATGAAAGTTAGGAACAACAGGTAGAGCAGCCTTTAGGATTGTGTTGTGAATTCTCAGAGATCATTCGGAGACAGCTGAAGCCAGGTGGGGCACCATCCCCTTGTCCTCACTGGACAGGCTCTGATTTTTTTGTACGGAACACATGGTGTGAAACCCAGTGAGTCTTAATGGCAATCTTCCTCAGTGTGATAATCTTCGTTATCTACATCATTCTTTCCACCTGACCATTTGCTGGAGACAACCATGAGGGCAGTTCAAATAACCCCTTTGTTCACAGACTGCCTAATACTAACCAGCCAAACTGATTCATTCATTCAGACTCTGAGTCAGAAACTAACCCTATCTAGTGATCTGTCTATAGTTGCAAGTCACTATCATTGTGGCATCGAGGTCTGTTTTGTTGTTGGTGGCTCTGAGCCAAAGATAATTATTTTATTTTTTCTACCTTTGGAGCATCCTTCTCTATAGGCTTTCGTGCAAACTGAAGATTTGTGGTGGGTTATACTGACATATTTCTGTTAGCTGGGTTTTACCCCCTGTAAATCTCCAGTGCTCTGTTCTCATACAGCCTTCCTGGACTCCTTTCTATTTGGAAAAACAAGCAAAAAACCCCAAATCATTGGACACTCTTCCGGCCACTTAGGGACATATCCCAGAGCCTGGGGGTTCTCTTCTGGATACCTCCTCCTCTCCAGCAAGGCACTGACACCTGAAGCTGTGTGAATAAGGCTGAGATTCTCCTTGTGATTCCTGTCAGAAAGTTCAAGTCCTCTTTATCCAAACACCCATTTCCCACCCCCACCAGCCTTCTTCCTTGTAACCCAGAAAATAGCTTGTGATCCATGTAAATTATGTAGACATAATTGCAGACATAAATCTAGAACTTCTTGACTCTGAGATAGGATCAAGGGCTTCTTTTATTTGGAGGACATTGTCCCTTCAGAATGCTCATGCACTCCCTGAGCACCATCTGATTTCTTAATGTGAAGCCAAAGAAATTATGGTGTGTGTTTGTTATGTTCCGGCACAAATTCAGAACTCGGTGCCTGCTTGATATTCCAGAAAGCATCTCTGTGCTGGTGAATTTAATATCACGGAACAACATTTTTCTAGTGGGTTATAAAAATAATTCTGCAGTAATTCACATTTATTAAACAAAAATATGGTAAAAACTGAGTGCCTTGTAAGCACTACATATGGGTGCTTTGGTCCTTACTTGATGGATCATTGGCCTCTCAAAGTGTTCCTGTAGCTTTAGGTTTGAAACATCTTTGTAGGGACTTGAAATGGCCTACTGGGGTTGTCTCACTGTCTCCTTTTTTTCTTTAATTTAATTATATTTTGTTTATCCCTTTAAAACAAATGATACACATTTTAGGTTTTGGTTTTTGTTTTAGATTTTATTGATTTATTTGAGAGAGAGAAAAAGCATGCACCAGAGGGGAGAGGGGCAGAGGGAGACGGAGAAGCAGACCCCCTGCTGAGCAGAGAGCCTGATGCGGGACTCGATCCCAGGACCCTGAGATCATAACCTTTGGCTCCTTTGCTTAGAGGGAGGCAGGGTGAGCACCTGAGCCAAAGGCAGGTGCTTAGCCAACTGAGCCACCCAGACACTCCCATATTTTAGTTTTTAAGTGAATTGATGTATTATCTGTTTCCAGACAGAATTATATAGTTTCTTTCTATAAACTCCCAGATTATATTTTAGGAAATTGGTCAACAATTGAGACCATATTATCGGTTTACTGTGCCTGGATTTTTAATGGTGTGAATCACTTTTTTCCCAAGACATTTTTGTAAGCTGTTGCCCTATCTGGGGTGCTGTTGCCCTCTACTACACTGTGTCTAACTCTATCAGAAGCAGTGCTCATCAGTGCAACAGACCATGTGAGGATGTATTCACTGAGGATGTATTCACTGATGATCAACTCCCACGAACTACAATGGACATCACCAAGTCATGACCATTTCTAAAGGCTACTGCTCATGTTTCCCCGCCCCGAAGCCTAGGCCCCAGTGATGACTCTCTGAGTAAGAACCTCGAATAGCTGAGATCACATGAATATGCACATCCAGTTATAGAGACTTTATTATAACACTAGTAAGTCTTTATTAAGGTCAGGTTAACTTGAAGTTACACTTCCTGAGATGTATGCACTATGTCCTTGAATTTGTCAGAGAAAGCTTTAGATACTAGTCAAATCCAGATTTGGCTTATCTCCTTGCATTCTGACACATGTGTGCGGACACATGTATTTCCTGCATCTTGTTGACTCTGTGGGCAATAGCTTTCTACCTGGATAATATGGACAACATTGGTATCAGGTTATGTTTCTTTACTCACTGTGGTGTTTGTTCTGTGGTCTCACTGGCTGGGAACTTTAACTGGGCAATGTTCAGTCAGAAATTAACTTGGGAGGATTTTATTGGTGATTCTACATTAGATTTTTGTCTTATGTTGTCCAAGAAATAAAAATTGTTTAATGGTGAGGTAGATATACTGGTCTTTGCTATAAGCAGCCTAGTTCTTGATTCTTCTTTTGAAGGGATAATCTTTGAGCAGTGTTGGATGTTGTGGCTGTAATAACCAGCAGTATTACTCTAAGTGAAGCAGTAATGACAGCAGGCCTTATTCGAATACAGGAGCAGATTCCACAGACTGCCCAGGGACATCCATTTCTTTTATGCAAAGGCAAACCATCAAGGAAATCTTGGGGCCTATACTGATCAAAGTCAAACTCACCAGCGTGTCCCCAAGTGTTCATTTTAAAACGAAAGATCCATTTGAGTAACAGGAAGGAGACCAGGAATATTGAGAATGAGTTAGTTAATTATGCTTTTTCTTATCCTGTTTCTTTTCAATAGAATCTCACCTTTGTCTCTAGAAAATAGAAGGTAAGCCAATTTTTCCATGTAGTTCTTTACTGGGTGAAAAGCAATTCTAACCCTGCCTCATTCTGAAATATTGTCAAAAGCAACACAGGAATTCAAAAGGAACAAAAATCCTATCAATTGATTAAAATGGTCTTTGACATGAAAAACTTTTGTTAGTTTCTAATCCAATGGTATTTCTTTAATTCCTACTATCTTGTGATCAATCCTAAACCAACCTAACCTTTCAGATCTCAATAGATGAATGCAAATTTTTGAGTGGCTTTCACTAATGATTTTCTATATTTAAAATAATAACAATGACTACTCTTACTCTTTAGTGGGGCTTACCCTACAGTCCTAGCCAATGAGATATTGTCTATATTTGTCTTTTAAAGGGAGTTATGGCTGTGGCTACACATAGAATCTTAACCACTGACTTCCACCCACTCATCAATTCTTTCAGCATTCCTGCTAAACTCTTCCTGCATTTCTTGTATCGTGCATGGTAGGTGCTGGGGGTAAAAACATGAGTAAAATAGGGGTCTGTCTTTGAAGAACTCACACTGTAATGGGGAAGTTAAACTTGTGCACAACTTTGGCTTTTACCAAAGTTGTGAAGCTTACAACTGAGAGGTGGTCAGAACACATTATCTATTTTTTGAAAATTGGCTGGGCTTGGTTTAATTCCCTGCCTCCCTCTACTGCCCTTTTCCCCATATCATCCCCACAAGGGAAGAAAATGAGAGTAAAATCTCTTTTGAAAAAGTCCCTCAGTGGCAAGTGTGGAAAATGATATTATTTGCTAGAGTAATAGAGAAGGAGAAAGAATACTCCATTCAAGTCCACTTGATTTTGTACAGCCAAAGAGAGATAACCAGTGAGAGCAATTATAATTTATGTTAAAGCAACCAGATGTTTTCATCCTGTTCTTAATTGATGGAGGCACATTTGTCGGGAATTAGTATTTTATATTTACTCTCATATCTCATAAACAAATACGGACAGATTAACTGGATGATATGGACTAGAAACTCAAATTTTTCATTTGTGAGAATTGATTTTTCATTTGTGAGAATTGATGGTTTGAAATATAATGTGAATATTTAAAACAATTTAAAATCTAACCACTTCCATGGATCATTCTTTATTTAAAACAAAGACATGTCTGCGCAGATTTAGTTTTGTGTAGTTATGATAGCAGAAGTTAAGGTAAGATAAGGGGACCCCATAGGCTCTGTAACATAATATTCTTTTTCAAGAAAAAGAGAAAAGAATCTTAGCAACAGTAGCTATACAACACATTAAAGATGATTTTGAAGAAAAGAGACTTGTTCATTATTGTATGAAAGACTAAAAAATTTTAGGGTACTATTATTTAAGATCAGTATGTTATATATTGATAATACATTGCTGTTTTATTCATTTGATAGTTACTTTAACTGAAAGTCTAAGTTTATCCTCCAGGTTAATGAAAGAGAAAAGATTCCACTAGAATAAAATATCATTTTAAAAGCTGTTTAGAAAGATCCACATTTCTCTAGAGCATAGGATCCTAAAGGTGTAATTTTCATATTTTCTTGAGATTAGGCTGGCTAAGTTCTTTTATTTTTTTATATAATTAAGATGCAAATGTTGTCATTTTTCCTTTTCATGTATTAATAATTTGCAAACAGTTGAATACCAGATTCTCAGTTAAGAAAAAATATAGTATGAAGGTTTATTTTTATTTTAAGATGAGAAATTTCTTTACAATTATGGCCCCTTTAAAACAAATTTGCTTTGTTAAGCAGGCAGGATCACATTCGTCATAAACATTAATCATCATGAAAAATCCTAAAATCTTTACCAATAATGTGTTGAATTTTTTTAGGAATTTAGAAAAAAATCTATGTATCCCATATGTTACTCATTCATGTGGAACTTTCAAGAAAATGTATGGAGTTGGTTCCATATGTGATACTTGTCTCCATTTTATGTGTGAAAAAGATCAGTTCTTAGGCATGTGCCTGAGACCAATGACCTGTTGAGGATGTCTTGAATAGAACTGGGAGGTTTGTTCCCTGACCTGTAAGGTAGATTCCTCTATTCCCCTGAATACTTTGATTGGTTTCAATATGCAAGTTTGGGGATAGTAGTTGTAAAGAGAAACATTGGTCTGCATAATAGAAGGAGCAAGAGTTGGGGCTCCTGGGACAATTCAGGAGGGAGGGTATAAAGAGATGAGGAAAGGCCAAAGACGGGGGCCAGACAACTGGAAAAAGCAGTGACCTTCCTTGGGTTCCTTCAATCTTTAATAATTTCTAGTAAGTTTCCAGAAGGTTTAGTGTTACTGTTTTTTTGTGAAAACTGATTTTTTCCATAATCTTGATCTTCTTTAGTACTCATTTACCCACATTCAATATTTAGGGATATGTTGCTACTCGCGAGCACTGCCCCTGAGTGCTGGGGACACAATGATGATGAGGCCCCCTCCTTGCCCTTACGGACATTATGATCTACTCCAAGGTTAACAGGCCATAGCCTGCAGGCCAAATACGGCTCACAAGCTAAGAATGATTTTTAAGTGATTGAAAAAAATCAAATGAAGAGTAATGTTTCGTGACATGTGAAAATTATATGAAATTCACATTTCAGTGCCATTGATTAAGTTTTACTGTAACATAACTGGGCTTATTTGTTTACGGACTATTTATGGCTGATTTTTCTCAAAAAGACAGAGTTAAGTTACTAGTGACAGAGTACATCCGGCCCAAAATGTCTAAAATATTTACTATCTTCCTCTTCACAGATAAGGTTTTCCAAATCTAGCACATAAAATTGATGTTAAATAAGAGATTACAATTAAGTATAGTATATTATAATGGAGAATATTTAGGATTATATGGACCATATAGCTTGCCAAACAACTCAGACATAATGAATAATATTAGTTATCTGTACTAATCAGATGGAGTCGGGACTATTTGCTTGTTACAGAACCCATCCTGAACCAGCCTATGCCAAAAAAAAATATACTGGTTTATGTAACTAGAAAGACCAAGGAAAATCCTGGGTCTATTTGTCTCTTTTCTTCATGTTTTTGGCTGTGATATCTTTCTCCATGTTAGCATCATTTTGAGGTAGACTCTTTTTGGGTTATGGCAAAAGTGACCATAAATAATTCTAGACACCATGTACTTTCTGGTTCTGAGCCCCAAGAAGAGCGAGTAGGTCAACATTTAAATAAAAACCCAGAGAGGATTCTGACTGGACCGGTTGGGTCACAAGCCCATTCATAAACTCAGAACAGTGGCGAGGCTGCATCACACGACATCCTTTCGGTGACAGTGGATGACAGGGATACAGGTCCATGTGATCAACATCCCCACCAGCAGAAAGAACCTGCTGGGATAACGAAAATCAGAGATTCACACTATGAGTTGATATTTATAATTTTGTTTTTTAGAATGCTTGAGATGTTGGGAAATATATAGTGTTCCAATAATAGTGGTGGGTATAATCTCAGAAAAGTAAAATTTTATGAAAATATCTTAATACTTTATTACAGAAATTGCCTACTGATTGCCTATGGGACTGATTTGGCTTTCTGACCTCTTCTGTCTAGCCTGTTGACCTGTAATTTCCTTTCTTTTTTTTTTTTTTTTTAATTGAGCCGATCATTTTCAGCTTTTCTTTTTAAAAAAAAAAAATCGATCTTGACAATACTAGATCTGCATTCTTACATGAAGATAATGAATTACTTTTTTTACATAGAGTAGCAGCTACTATCCCCTTAGATGGAACATTTGGCCTTTAATTAGCCACAGTCACCCTCGCTCCCTATTGTTTCTCTAATGTTAAAGCTGATTTCAGTTTCCGCTTGTGTTTGTGTCTTCTAAAATAAAGAAGTGTCTCTCTATATGCCTATCTCCACTGAATGTAGGAAAAAGATGCTTGATTAAGACTCAATGGAAAAGATCCTCTTTCTTTGATGAAGTGAAGAATAGTCTTCCATATATAATGTGCAAATAAAAGATGTCCGTATTGAAAGAACCACAACTTAAGAGGTTGTGAAATATGAAATAAACCATCATGAAACAAATCATAACGTTTATGACTGGTATATGGAGAAGATGAGAAATGAAAAACTTCACCTGAGACTAGGATTGAAATGTCAATGACTGTTTTTGAATATGAATAACATATCCGATGCTCCTATAAGTGGGGTTATATATTAAGTAAAAGAATGACCCAGACAGCAAGAGCTTTTATAAAGGATGGCAAGTTTATAAAAGAGGATCATAGAGTACAGCAGAAATTATGTGTTCTGCACAGAAACAAGCATTTGTAAATGGGAATCTTACTGGAAGTACTGTTGACCAGAATATTGAAGTTATGTCTTAGCCCTTGCAGAAAAGTTGTATAAAAAAAGTTAAATTGGTTGCAGCATTTTGTTTTGTTTTGTTTTTTCCTGCAGATGAGGACAGCGCAGGTTTAAATAATATCACATCATCAGTGACACTGAATTGGTGATATTGACAAAAATGCTCATGGGTCAGAAGATGACAGGCTGTGATTGGACCTGGCAAATGACTGATCTTTGTCTCCAAGAAAATTTGCAAAACACAGGGCCGTTGGTCAAAATCAGTCAGTGTGATTCAACTCTTACAATGGACAGTGTTAGTGTGAAAACTTAAATTTAGGAAGGAAACATTTCCCAAGACATAGAATTTAGGTCACCTGATTACATCATTTTCTAGGAATTGCTTTGTGCCAAAGAATTTAAAATGCAACATACCATGAATGTGCTGTAATTAATATTGTGGACTGGATAACGTTGCATAGCATAAAATCCAGATATCCGAGGGCTTCTTTTTATAAATTAGATGGATCCTATTGTGGCCTGTTGCAGTACATAGACTTATGTGGCCAACTGCTAATATTTTTGGATGCTTTAAAGTTATTTGCCACTCAATCTCTAACAATGAAAAGTGGATCAAAGTCTTGGCCTTTTGATGCAAGAACCCATCGATTTTGAATAGTTCTCTGCAAAGACATTCACCACATTCATCAGTTACACAAATGTATGATTCAATTTGCTCACTTGAAGTGAAATTGTGTCTTTAAGAAACTAATTGGGCAAGGAATAATCCGGCCCATCCTCCTGCACTGAAATCACGTTCCTGAAACGAAAGTCATGGCTTGAGCGATATCACCAAATCTGTGGAATTGAAAAATGGAATTCCAAAGAAGTTTTCTGATTTTAAACTTTACGAAAATAAAGTAACATTGAAACATCAGAAAGTTTACCTTTGTAATTTGGGATTGATAATATGAGAACAAGAGCTACAAACTGAAGCCATTGAGCTGCAAAGCAATAACTGAAAGTCAAGGGCAATGGTATCGGGATGCCAGAACCGCACAAAGACATCACCAGACCCAAGCACCGTGTAAAGAGAGTCTGTATGTGTGAAAGAGCACCAGGGCTTCTCAGCTCCATTTTTGTATATGAAACTGAGTAAATCAAATTATTGTACCCAACTGAAGGATTTGTGGTTTAGGTTTACATGGTCTGATGGTGATACCTTATGTTTCCATGATAAGTCCAGATGTAACGAATTATGAAAGAGACTTAAAGAAGGAAATATTTCTATTTTCAAGGTTTTTTATTTTAAAATCTCAAATATCTCTAAAAATGTCATACACACCTGTTCAGACTATATTCAGGAAAAATAAAGTAAATTTGGTTCTTTTCCAACACTTCTCTCACTTGTCATCAACCTCACTTGTTTCTGTTACTAGCTGGCCCTTGGGGGCATTTGAATGAGCCTCCCCTCCCCCCACCCCCACCGGCCCGCCACCATTTGACCTAAGCCTCTCTATGATGCTCAATCATCCTTTGATGGAAAGCTATAGTAAAGAAAATAACATTTATGGTATCTATAAACAGAGATTCCAAATAGCAAGAATTTGTCAGAGAGTGTCCAGCACTATCTGGGGGGAACATGGGGGCCTCAAAGACATTGTTACTGTGGAGATAGACCTCCAGTCTTTTTCTAGATAGATAACAGGCACCATAAATATCATTCAGCTACCTATCCTTGATCAGATGTTGTGCTCACTAAGCAAGAGCCACATTATTGACCTGGCCTGCGGGAGAGAGCGAGGCACCAGAGTATCTTTTCTCTTCAAAAGTGCATTTTCCTCCAACACGTTAATAAATTTGCTCTCCAGTTTACATAGCAGCCTCTTGTCAGTTTGGGTAGCTCAATCAGTTGCTAGAGCCTTATCACCCTCGGGCATAAGAACAGAGTATGTGTATCTTGACCTATAAACAACACACCAGATCCTGCTACTTAATTATTTATAACTCAGTGCTCTAAAAATGGTTGGATCATATCCAGTACCATTCAACTGAATTTATGTATGAGGTTTTAGGAACGACAGTGAGAGTCTTCCCTACCACAACCATTTAGAAATCAAATTACTCTTTTACTAATGCTTTAAAAAAAAAAAAATTTTAATCTGATCCATATCCAGCACCTTTACATTTTGAAAAATTCACCAGTAGGCGAGTTGAATATGAATTTACTGTTAACAGAAGTCACATTAAGGAACAGTAGGCTGAGCCTGCACAGCTCATACCCACCCCTGCAGCGGCTCACGCTTCACTATGTGAAGCAAAGACAAAGTGGTTAATGGCCCTGATAGGCTTTTCCACAATAAATGAATTAACGTAGGTTTACATTCTTCTCAGAGGCAAATTGGCATTCTCTGACATGCAACCATTAATATAAGTTATGAGACAAAGTATTCTAATTATATATCATGCCACATAAGGCTTTATAACTTGTACCAAGTCTGTCAATATCGAAGTCAATAAAAGTTGAGTGACTGTGAAATAAGATTCTGAACAATTAATCTTAAAGCTAAAGTAGTATGAAGAGTGAATGGAAATTATAAATGTTTGTAAGATTATTATTTTAGCCCCATTTTTCTGGTTTGTATTATATAAAATAATTAAGTTTCCCTTTTAAAAAATCCATCATGATTATATTGGAAAAAATGTATTTGCCTTTTAGAAACAGTTTAAAAAAAATTTTTTTAAATTTAATTTTATTTTTTCAGTGTTCCAAGACTCATTGTTTATGCACCACACCCAGTGCTCCAGGTAATACGTGCCCTCCTTAATACCCACCACCAGGCTCACCTAACCCTCCACTCCCCTCCCCTCCAAAACCCTCAGGTCATTTCTCAGAGTCCACAGTCTCTCATGGTTCGTCTCCCCCTCCGATTTCCCCCAATTCACTTTTCCTTTCCTTCTCCTAATGTCCTCCATGTTATTCTTTATACTCCACAAGTAAGTGAAACCATGTGATAATTAGATAAAATGGAAATTAGTCTTAATTATTAGATAAAATAGAAATAGTTTTAAATATGCTCTATTGACTTTTTCAAACTAGTTGAATTGTCAGATATACTTAAAGTAAATTAATTAACAATGTTTGTTTTAATACTAATGTTGATAAAAGATACTATACAATAGAGATACCTACAAGAAAAACATCTGAGATGTGAGAAGAACAGAAAATTAGACAATCCTGTTTAAAAAAAAAAAAAAAAAAAAAACCTTACTATAGTGACAGTCTAATAAAACCACAAAGCATTTGTTGGAAAGGATCTTGAAGGTCATGTAGTTTAACTTCCTACCGGATGTATAAATCTCACTTACGTCACCCAAACAGTCATGCAGTCTCTCCTTGAACATTGCCACTGACATTGGATTTATTACCTTCCTACTCGGTTCATAAATTTTACCTTCTATCTAGTTTTAGGGTTTCTTATGTACATGTCAGATGATTTCTACTAGACTATAGTCTCCTTGAGGGCAGATTCAATATTTAAATCCCTAATACCCTGTTTATAACACGTGCTTTTCCTGCAATAAGGTTCTCAAATATATTATTGAAGTGACCAGTTAAGGAGTTCCTACTTGGGGACATTCTACTTATTAGAAAATTCCCACTTAAATTGAGCTCCTCTGTTCTGTTAGCTGGTTTCTTCTTTTGGAGACCCAGCACCAGAGTGGGGCTTCACCCTTCCTGTGGAGCTTACAAGTACTTGGCTCCGTGTTCTGGCTTCCCTTGTCCTTTTCCACAATGGAGGAAACACTGATTTCAGTTCCTGTTCTTTTAAAATCCAGTGGTGTTATTTTTCCTTATGCCACTGGCAAGGTCTCAGGTTTGACTGAACCTAAATCAATTGTTTTATTCATCAAGACATCCTGAGTCTTTGTTTTTTGTTTTTTTTTTTTTAATTGAAATCCAAGTCATTCATTCTTTATTCCTAAAATTACTTAATGATATCCTACTCCAAGAGAGGAGTTTCTTTCTGGGTGGTGCCAAAAGTCACACCACCTGACAATGATAAACACTGAGTCAGCGTAGACGGCAAGAAATAATCACACTTTAGGATGGTTTTTATGGTCAAAGCATTACTGTGAGAGAGGAAGACAAATTTGTCAAGTTTCCCCTCCCCCGACCTCCACAAGATGAGCTTACTCAAGGATCTATGAATGTTCTCCTTAAAATTCAGAGCTTAGACTGCTTTAGAGCTGCAGAGGACCTTAGATCACAAATTCCTCATTTTATAGACAAGGGGATTAAACTCAGAAGGTGTCTATTGGCCTAGATCATAGCTACCTAGTGGTCATATCAGAAGTAGAGAGCAAGACCCTTTGTTTCTATGTATCCCTCTGTGTCCAGAGAGCCTCCTCACACAACTTTCTTCAGATGTCAAATTGCGTTGTCTTTTCTGTATCACATACTGTCATGGAAAGCTTAAATATAAAGTCTTCCAGAGGGGAATAAGTGCTTTGGCTAAAATGTGTTCTGTGATTTATCACATAAGAAGCTTAAGGGTATGTATTCAATAAACTTCAGATAGCTACATGCCATTCTGTCTATAACAGCCCCAATACTGGATTTCTTGTGAAAAGAGAAAACTCAATTGTCTTCAAGTTAACCCCAAGTCACCTTTTCCTCAGAAAATTTAAATTCATTAAGATGGCAACTAGACATTGTGGAAATATGGAAGCATAAATAATATTGAGCAATTTAATGAAATAGTCAAGATTTAGCCCAATTAAAGATAAATGATTATCAGTACCAAAGTTGAATTCTTGGAACTATCTGCTGTGGGAATATATATACATTTGTTGTGTTAGGATACATCTACCTGTTTTAGTATATCAGAGAGAACAATACATAACAGAGATCCTTGGATTTTGGAGGATGGAAACCAGATCTGCAATTGATTTTTTTTTTAAGAGCCTACCTGTACTAGAAAACATGAAGAATGGAATGAATAAACTCATAGAGTTGCTTCCTTTCCAATAAGTTGTTGAAGGCTATAATAGAAATTTGGACCATGACAAGAATTCTATTTTTTTAGTATATATCACAAAATTAAGATGAGTCCATTCAATATTGATTTAGGTTACTTCTTTCCTTCCTTCCTTCCTTCATTCTTTCACTCATTTATTTACTCAAGTATCTGTTCTAGAAGTACTGACTGTTCAACAAGTGACAGGCCCCTTACCTGATACTGAGGAACACAAAGATAACTATGAGGCATTGATTTCCTTAATTTCAAGGAGGGATCAGGTGAGACAGTCCAACATGTCACTAATATAATGCAATAGCATAAGAATTAGAGATGTGTCTAAAGTATGGGGGAGTCCAGAATAAATAATAATTTCCAATTTAAAGGTTGAGGATGACTTCACAGAGTAAGTAATACCTAAGTTGGATCTGGATGAAAGATTATGATTTTACCCTGTAAAGGAGGGAAGGGAATAATGCTGCAGAAATAGCTCAGATGAAGGCACAGAGGCATAGGCACAATGAGCTTGAGTTTGTTCTAATGCTGTAAGTGGTTCTGTTTGATGGGCACTGAGTGAGGAGTGGTGGGACAAGCCCAAGGGGGTGATGTGAGGAAGGCCGTGCATCACATGCTGATGAGTTCAGACTTTATCTCATAGACAAAGCAGAAGAATAAAATGATCAGATTTGTGTTTTAGGAAAAAACTGCTCATCAGATACCATAACAAGCATACAAATATGTATCTTTGGCCTTGAATTAATACATTGCAATGTAGCTCATTACAATTTAATCATGGGGGGTGAAAAAATAAATGAGGTTTCGTAGGAGGGTAGGGTGTTGGGTGAGCCTGGTGGTTGGTATTATGGAGGGCATGTATTGCATGGAGTACTGGGTATGGTGCCTAAACAATGAATTTTGGAACACTGGAAAAAAATCAGATTAAATTAAATTTTAAAAAAGGTTATAAGAAGGATAAAAATGATAAAAATGTTTGTATTTTTTGCAGTAACCAAGATATGGAAACAACCTAATATCCATCACGGGATAAATGAATAGAGAAATCGTGTCATACACACCTGTGCGCACACACAAGGCATTACCGTTAAGCCAAAAAAAGAATGAAACCTTGCCATTTGCAGAACATGGACGGGCCATGGAGGCAATACGCTTAGTGAAATAAGTCAGAGAAAGAAATACTTTATGATCTCTTTTATATGGGGAATCAAGAAAAAAAAGAAAAAATCAAATTTGTGGATATAGAGAATAGACTGATGGTTGCCAGAAATGGAGGGTGGGGGATGGGAGAAATGGGTGAAGGGGGATCAAAAGTGAATAGACAAAAGAAAAAAAATTAAAAATGGAATAATAAAATTAAAAGTTATAAGAAGAATAAAAATAATACAAGTTAAGTGGGTATTCAGAAACAGGAAATCTTCAATGACTGAGGGGAATTGGGAGAAATATTCAGGAAAGAGACCCTCATACTTGAACTGGGCCTTGAATTATGAGGAGAGTTTAGCATGTAGAGAAGGGTGGGGAAGGGCCATTGAGGGGAAAGAACCAGAGGGAACCAAAAACCTCAGCAAGTCAACAAGAGCAATGGATATGAGGGTAAATTGAGGAAAGGACAAGGAGGTCCTTTATCCAAGTTAAATATTTGAGCTTCATTCAACAGAGACATTTGGGGAGAATGATCAGAGATATGGCTCAAGAGGGTCAGTCTATCAATAACGTCTAGGATACATGGCTGGAGAAAGAGGAGCAATATTTCAGGCAAGAGATGAAGTCCTGATCATGACAGTGACCATGGCAGTGAATCTCACAGGAAATGAACAAAGGAGACACCAAGGAATCAATATTCTTGAGGGCCCCTGAGAGCTGCAGAGATGCTGTGGGCGTTTCCACTCATGACTCAAAGAGTAGAAGCTCCTACAATAGGAGCATGGAAGGCGTGAGGAAAGGCTCCCTAGAGAGAAGAGTTTCTTAGAATTTGAATGAGACAACTTCATGATTTCCTTAAAACACCCAGCTAGAAAGGTCCAGAAGACAGCTGGTCTTGCCAAACGCTTCAGAAAGAGGACGGAAGGAAGTTTCTCACCTAGAGACAAAAGGTGAAGTCATAGGAGG
Organism: Mustela lutreola; assembly: GCF_030435805.1. NCBI lineage: Eukaryota > Metazoa > Chordata > Mammalia > Carnivora > Mustelidae > Mustela > Mustela lutreola. Next base: position 13,983,563 of record NC_081293.1, on the reverse strand, counting down.
GAAGGCTCTTGCCATAAGTGGAAATATCTAGGAATCTACGGTGTAAGGAAGGGAGAAGAATGTTGGGGAATGATTGTTTTTGAAGAATAAGAAAAAAAAAATTGAAAAAGCCACCAGACATTGAACCCAAGAATCCATAAAACAGGTTATTTCAGGGACCTAGAATATGGGATGTGTGTTTCCAGAGCCAGGAAGAAGGCAATACAGCAGAGGGCTCAGGGAGGACCCACCATTTAGGAGGCTACTGGGAGACGGTGCAAAGTTTAGAGGTTTTACTGCATTCAAATCTAGTTCAATTTTCATAATTATCTCGGGGTTTACTTTTTTAACCTCTAACTTTCTTAACCTGCATAGAAACTGGAATAAAATATCAACCTTGTAGGGTACTTGTGAGAACAAAATGAGCTTGTATTACTTACCTCATGCATTTCTGGGAAAGTGGGACAGGCACCCATGATGGTTTAAAAACGACCAGAGACAGGACGCTGGCTTGGGGGTTTTAGGGAGCTTAGGAGGCGGGGTTGAGGCGAGGGCTCCCCCACGCATGCGCAGGGGATTCCCTGTTTGAACACCCCCCCCCCCCCCCGCCAAAACGGAGGCCTCCAGCTTTCTTACCAGGTTAACAGATGCTGGGCGGAAAGGAAGGAGGTTAGGGCAAGCCTTGAAAGCTGTCAACAGTCAAGCATCAAACAGCAGAGTCAGGCCCTTACAAAGTATTTCCCTGAATCTCCCTTAGCTGGGCCCCAAAAGTGCCCACAGCCACTCCAGCACCACCCATGCCTGGGGAAGGTTGATGGAAGGGGAGCCAGAGTAGAAAGAGAGGTCGACACATGGGGTCTAAATACTTAGCAAGGCGAAACAGCTGTGACTCCCCCTGCCGGGACCCTGAGAGCACCTGTCCTACTCGCAGGGAGCCCAGAAACTCGGGGTAAATCCTTCACAGATGAGCCTTTGAGTTGTTTTAAAATGCGTTTGGCTGGATTAACACTAATCTACTTAAGCTCTGGTTTTCCTTGTGACGGGTGGAAGCATATGACAGAAGTGAGGAATGCTGTCGATCATGGAAAGAGATTGTCCCAGGAGCACATTCAGTCCCTGCTGAAGCAAATCATGTCTCTTCCCTCTGCTCTCTAACCTGCAAGTCACCTTCCTCATCCCTGTCCTTGGGCATACTTGTTCCTCTTCCTGCTTTCGTCACTCAACAGTCATTCCTCTCCTCACGGTATCTAGCTCCTTCATCACGCCTCCTAATGAGCCTGTTTTCCATGACTCTCTCTCTCCCTGAGGTTCATTGCTGTTGGGCCCACAGTTCCTTCACAATTACACAAGCTGTCCCCATACAGATTTCCCTGTTGTCACTAGGCACCCACGGAAGGAAGACTTACCCGTGGATGACCCTCCCTTCCAGTCCTGCCTTTCTCCTGGGCTAGTTTGGACAAGTAGCATTTGTTACATACCACCATACCCAAAACGGGAGACTGGGTTGGACCCAAGAAGATAGTAATTGTTGTTACAGCTGCCATCGGCTCTGTGTGGACGTGTCGTGTAGGCCAAGTTGTTTATGCGTGTGGGCTCACTCCGTCTTCCCAACAGCACTCCAACATCCCTTGAGTCGGTAGTCATGCCACAATGTATGTACAGCAAATCATCACGCTGTACACTTTAAACATATATGGTTTTATTTGTCAATGATACGTTCATAAAACTGGTGGGGGCAGGAAAGGAAAAAAATGAATAGTTGGATAAAGAAAAGGCAAACTTACTAATATTCAAAATAAAATTGGTGCAGGTAAGCTCATGGGACTGAATTATTTAACCAATGTGCACAGGCAATCTGAGGCTCAGAGAGGTTAAGTTGCCAGCAATTGCACAGCTAAACAGGTCCTGGCTGGCCATGAACCCAGATCCAGCTCTGAAATCCAGACTCCAATTCACCGTGCTGCTCTCTCCCTTTGGTGAGAGTCCATTTCTAGAATCCAGGCCTTTTCAAACTGTGCTGAAGTCTCAGACATGAACTGCTAATATAAATCCTCCTACTTCTCCTTCCCTTGCCTCTTTGACAGTGATTTTTTTTCTATATATTCCAGTTTCTTTCCTGAATGTGGAGAATTTTAATTTTAATTTTTCAAGTGTAATTTTAATACACATCCTAAGATAGTACATTACTATTATGAAAAGTGTACTACTTGGAGACTTCAAGTAGCTTTCCAGAATAACTTGTAATTATAGTGAATTGTGTTGATGCAATGTATATTTTTACTGTGTATAATTTAACAAGTATGTGATGACTATCTAATTACAGTCTATAGTTCACAAAGTAATAGTTTACAATATTTACTTGGTAGAGGTTATTCTTTCACATGAGTTTTTTTTTTTTTTTTTTAAGATTTTATTTATTTACTTGAGAGACAGAGATCACAACTAGGCAGAGAAGCCGGCAGAGAGAGAGGAGGAAGCAGGCTCCCTGCCGAGCAGAGAGCCCGATGTGGGGCTTGATCCCAGGACTCTGGAATCATGACCTGAGACAAAGGCAGAGGCTTTAACCCACTGAGCCACGAGGCACCCCATGAGGTGCTTGTTTTACGTCTGCCTGCAAGTGCTGTATTACTATAAAATGTACATACAAATAAAGTCTTACTACAGAGATAGACCCCAGAAGCATCATCTGTTTTAGAAGCACATTTCTAAAAATTTTCAGAAAAATTACATTCCTTAAACCAATCAAGCTAAACACATTCATTAAAATATTTTTTGTCCTTGCAAATATCATAAGAATTATTCTGATGATACTCATAAGAGAAAATCTGTTATTCAAGAATAGAGAAGGAGGGAGCACCTGGGTGGCTCTGTGGGTTAAGCTACTGCCTTCGGCTCAGGTCATGATCTCGGGGTCCCGGGATCGAGTCCTGCATCGGGCTCTCTGCTCGGCAGGGAGCCTGCTTCCTCCTCTCTCTCTCTCTCTGCCTGCCTCTCTGCCTACTTGTGATCTCTCTCTGACAAATTAAAAAAAAAAAAAAAAAAAAAAAAAAAGAATAGAGAAGGGGGAAAAAGGGAGTAGATCTGCAAAACACACTGAAGAACTTCCTTAACCATTGCATCCTTCCAGAACTAAGCCAAAGAATAGACATGGTAAGAAAGGGAACCCAATTGGCTCTACCTTCAGACTGGATCCTGAGTTGATCCATTGGCTCTACCTTCAGACTGGATCCTGAGTTGATCCACTTCCCACCACCTCCCTTGGCACCCTTTTGGTCCAAACCATCATCCTCCGTCACCTGGATTCCTGAAATAGCCTCCTAGCTGGGAGGCTGGCCCCACTCCCAAAGTGCAATATGGCCCCCAGCCTCTCCTGCCTACCCACACCCCCATGCTGCGACCTGTGTGTTTGTGCAGCTGTGTCTCCCTTTGTGCCAGCACCATTCCTGACCCACGCTCCACACAGACCCTCTAGGACAGGGAGCTCAGTGCAATAACCCCAGCCCCAGCCACCACGCAGGAGGACCCACCTCCCCCCAGTTCCCCCAAACCCCCACCAGCACCTCTAGAGAGTTTACTACAAAAATAAAAGAACAAGAACAGAAAGGACGGGGAAAAGGTGCTTCTACTTTTGCCCGACTTCAATCTCTTGGCAGGAGAGCAGCCAGAAAGACCCTGTTCTAAACATTGTCAGACCAGGTGTCCTCTGTTCAGAGCCCTCCAGTGGTTTCCATTTTCCTGAGAGGAAAATCTGAAGTTGTTACAATGACCAGTAAAGCCTTACCCACTCTGGCCCCTAAGTGTCTCTGTGACTTCATCCCCTACTCCTCTTCCTCTGCTCCTGCCATACTGACCTTTTTGCTCTTCCTCAAAGACAGGAGCGACCACCTGTCCCTCTCTCTGGAGAGTCACGTACTTACCTCCCTCACCTCTGCCAGTAGTCTTTGCCCAAACATCACCTTCTCAGTGAGACCTCCCTGGACCATTCAGACTTAATAGCAGCTCTCTCCTCTAACCAAATCCCAGATTGCCGGATCTGCTTTACTCTGCTTCCCCCCCCCCCCATAGTACTCAAACCACCTTTCCCCATACTCTACAATTTACTTATTTACTGTGCTTATTGGCTGCCTTCCCCAATGTCCTATTCAAGAGGGCAAGGTCTTTATTGTCTTTTATTCATGGATGTATCACTGGAAATTCTAATTGTGCCGGGCATGTAGTAGCCACTCAAGTATTTGGTTTGCTGAGATTACTTCGGTGTTTGTCTTTGTACTTCACTCTTGCTTTGCCTCACCAACGAAACGGCCATGACGAAATCCTTGGCCTCCTTGAGATCTTGGATAATTTAAAATGCCATGCATAAAAAAGAGCCTAAAAAGTGATTTTTTTAAATTACAGCCATATTCTTTAGGGTTCTGACATTAATACTGAAATATCCGTCATGACATCTTTAAAGGCTCTCTGCCGTACTAAATCCTAAAAATAATTTTTCATATCAGGGACAAAATTAATTAAATTATTCTCTATTCTTGAATCAAGAACTCAACAGATTTGCTGTTTTTCCTCATTTTGGTGTGCTGACATCTATAAGTGGAACTTTGATTTCTTGATGAACTTTTAAGAGCTATTGTTAACTGCTCTATGCAACATTTTTTCAGGCAGAACAGCTGTGATTTCAGCAAGCAGCTATGGCGTCACCAATATCTGATGGTTGTCAAATATAATTGTTAAAGTGTAATGAGTCTTCCACTCTTGGAATCATATTCTCTCTAGAGTAAGAATTTCCTCAAAGGATGTGAGGTCAACGACATTTAATGCTACTTTTTTTTTTCTATCAACAAATATCATATCATAATACAACAAGATTTGTATGGAAGGGCTGACTGCTTCATAAATACTTGAACATCTTAATGTTGTTTTGCTGAGAGGAAAAAAATTAAGAAAAAGCAAGAAATACTTTGAGCCATCATCTATGAGGATTTAAAAATGGAGAAACTGACTGAGGGTATCTGTGAACTCAATCACTTGAAGTGAATGTAGTCGCCAACAAGGCAGGTTTGCAGGACATTAAATGTCATTATGAAGCCTATGTACCATGACATCAGGGTGTATTTAGCTATATGTGGACATAAATTTGTTCTCATAACCATTAGCGTAGTGGAAAAATAACTAATAAAATTAACTCTTAATATAGTACTATCTACCAGGTGCTATTCATATAATAAGGAATTCGATCACCCCAGTGACCCATGATGATCTCCATTTTACAAGTATGGAAAGGTGCAGCTGAGGCTTACTAGCCCGAGGTCATCTCAAATAAGTAGCAGAGCCAGAATTTGGGCAACCCAGATGATTGGGCTCTAGATAACAATGCTACATTTTATTGCCCCATTATAATGGGCAGATTAGCCATTACTAGCTACGTTCATTGTTCAATTCATAATATTTTACGAGGGTCTATTTGTAGTAAGCCAATGTTTGCCCTCAGAAATGGGTTAGGGAAAGAATACTCAAAGTGCATAATCCTGACTTGGAAAAATTGTGCCTTTTAAATGTTATCCCAAAGCCTTAAAATAACTTTCAAGAGTGACTCAGTCTGTGCTTAATCAAAATATTGCTAATGATGAAACAGCAAAACCTCAGAAGTTTTAATTACCAATCACCTAATGGAAGGCACGCCCTGCTCATTAAATCTCTCAACGTGGAGCTAGGAGCGTAGGCTCTGGCACATTTCTCTGCAGGACACAGGGATTAAAGGTCGTGTGAGCTCCATGCGCTTCTGGACCTAGAACTTAAATGTTGAGAGGTATCACTTTGAAGAAAATTGCTTAATATTTTATAGTGAAGTGACTTTACCAGTAAAAACCTTCAAGAAGAGTTGATGTGATTCTTAAAATCAACTTAGATGCTCCCACTTTGGATTGCTGCCCTCTTACTCTTCGGCACATCCACAGGTAAGACTCCTCATTTATTAGTCCTTGAAAATGGGGATATCGTCACATCCCAAATGTGGCTGACATGGGCTTTGAAATACTGGCTTTCTTTATATTTTGATTTACTTATCATAAGGGAAATGCCTCAACTTAGTAATACTAAGTCTGATGAGTATGTAAGCATCTATTTCCAATAAGTTAAAAGTTGCTGGGTGGTCTCCTACTGGACTCCCAGCTCTGCACTTACCAGCCTTATGGACTTGGTCGAGTAACTTCTCTGTTAGTCTTAATTTCTTCACTTCTAAAATAGGTATAGAGCAGTAAATGAGAAAATACATTCATATTTTTAATTTCAGTACCTGATTCACTGTACATGCTGAATGAATGAATGAATGCATAATTAATGCTGATTAGAACTTCCAGGTTGATTTTTTTGTATTTGGATCATGTTTTTGGGAAGGGTTTTTGATCTGTGAACATTTCTTACACACTAATTCCACACTCATGTCTTGTGCTTTTTCTGTCCTTATGTATCTCCTATGTACTAGTTGGTTTTTCTCTGTTTTTACTTCCTTTTACTTTGTTTTGGATTTTTGTTTGTTTGTTTGTTTTAATTTTTTTAAAAAAGATTTTATTGTTTATTTGACAGACAGAGATCACAAGTAGGCAGAGAGAGAGGAGGAAGCAGGCTCTGCTCAGCAGGGAGCCTCACTCAGGGCTTGATCCCAGGACCCTGGGATCCTGACCTGAGCTGAAGGCAGAGGCTTTAACCCACTGAGCCACCCAAGCGCCTCCGTTTGTTTGTTTTTACCTCCTGAAGCAAAACAAAAGTTAGCTGATATGTTTTAACCAAAATAGAATCAAAGAATTTCAATGTCTTCAGTCCCTGCCCTCCAGCTCTTTACTACGGGATGAAAGTGGATGGAGCTGTTGTTTGTTGTAGGATGTCCCAAGAAGGGGCAGGAAACAGGCCTGATTTGAATGTTGGAAGCCGTTAGACTGATGAGCTCCAAAGCAGAACTGAGCGAGAGGAGTCGGCCCTGGTCTCTTTTCCCTTCTCTGCCACCTCCTTTTCTCAAGTGGTGTCTCCTCCTTCCAGAGTTCACAGCCTCTTTGCCATCTCTACACACAGCCCACTCCCCAAAACCCTCCCCCAACAAGGATGCTCTTCTGTTTTATTTCAACCAACAAATACAATCACCTGCTGTGTGCCGGGTACTGAGTTCAGCTCCGGGCACGCAGCGGTGATTGACAAGGCTTCCCTATGTCAGAAATGTTTGCTTCTCAGCAGGGAGTGATTTCTGTTTGAAGGCTTTATCGAATTAATCACAAATTGTAAAATGGCAGCTGCCAGAGAGCTGCCCCCAAATGGACCTTGTTACAAATTTAATAGATGCCAGTATAGGTAGTAATACAGATGCGATGGAAAGTCAAATTTTAAATTATAGCACCTCTGTAATGAATGTATAGGTGCCATGGAAATAAATAAATATATGTGTATATATACACATACAATGTTTATATTAAATAATCTGAATTTCATATAATTACCTATTTTTTTAAAAAAATTGTTTGGCAGCTAACTCTCTCCTCAGTTCCCTCCTTACTTTGTTTAAATCCCATGGTCCATCACGATCACTTCTTATCATGCACATTGGACTTCTCTCTGTTAACTTTTGCTTCACTTGGCTTAACCACAACCCTGGTTAAACCTGTTTTATTTTTGTTTTTTTTTAAAGATTTTTTTTTTTATTTGTCAGAGGGAGTGAGCATAGGCAGACAGAGAGGCAGGCAGAGGCAGAGGGAGAAGCAGGCTCCGGGCTGAGCAAGGAGCCCGATGTGGGACTTGATCCCAGGACCTGAGCCAAAGGCAGCCGCTCAACCAACTGAGCCACCCAGGCGTCCCCACAACCCTGGTTAAATCCAACACTTCATCTGCTTTGTGCAGCTGAATGTGCCGGGAGAAAAGCACATAGCCCGCTGCTTGTCTCGCTGCGAATTCGTGGGTACCACGGAAGACCCTAAAGCAGCCAGGCCATCTCACTCCTCTCTGTCGTCATTCATTTTGCTCCTGAGTGGTTTCATTCTTCCCCCCTCCACTCAAACCTCCAACACTTTCCTGCTCACCCCCACTCGGCTGATGGCCTGGATTCCTATTTCAGCAAGAAAATGGAAACAAAGAGGCCTTCCTGGAGCTCCCAGCACCAGCTACATGGGTACACCTGCCCATACTTTCTCCCCTTCTCTCTCTCACACAAGAGAGACGGTGTTTGGCCCCAACAAAGGCCAGCCCTTCCCCTATGTATGTTTTAGAGTCTGTGTCCTCTCATGTGCTCAAGGATCCTATTCCGCGGTCTTCTGTCTCTCCTGTCTCACCAATGTTCTTCCTCCCTTCCGGGACATTCCCAACAGGACACAAACGTGTTGTTTCACCCATCTTTAAAACTCCCACTTCTGAGGTGTGTACATAGGGTTTCTTATTTCTCCTCCCCTTATTTCTTGAACTCACTCCAGTCAGGCTCTCACCTCAGAAACTACAGCTTGTCATGGTCACCAGTCACTCCTGTGGTGACAAGCCCATGGTGAATTCTGCATCCTTATCTGTTTCGACCTGGCAGTATTTGGTATTTTTGATTGTCCCCTCCCCTGGTAACAGGGTTGCTTTTGTTTTGTGTGTGCGTGTGTGTGCATGTGTGCGTGTGTGTGTGTTTAAGTTTTTAAGTTGGCTTCTAGAATGCCATACTCTTCCCGATTTCCTCTATTTCTTCAATGACTTCTTGGCAGTCTTGTTTGCTCTTTGCCTCTCATCTTCCCGATGTTTTAATGATGGAGTGTCCTTGGATTCCATCCTGAGATCATCCCTCTCCTTTACCTGTCATCACTCCCTTGGGGATCTTATCCATATTCATGACGTCAAATACCAACTTTATGTTCAAGCCTTCCAAGTTCCTGTCTCCAGCTGAACTTCTCCCGGGAAGTCCCGTCTCACGTCCTCAGTCCTGCTGTTTCTGTGGCATCTCCACCATGTGTCTAATTCACATAAAAGCTACATATCCAGAGCGGAGCTCTTGATTCACTCTCAAAATCTGTCCCTTCTAGAGTTTTTCCTACGCAATTAATGACAACTCCAGTCTTCCAGGAACTTCATCTGAAAACCTCAACATCATCCTCCACTTTTCTATGACATGTCTCTGCTAATTAATCAGTGAGTTCCTTTGAATCCTCCTCACAATTTATCCAGAAGCTGACCCCTTCTCACCACCCACCCTGCTATCACCTTAACCTTCTGGACACCATTCTCTCTTGTCTAGTTGACTACAGTGGCCTCTCAGCTGGTCTCTCTGCCTCTCCCCTTCTGCTGCTTCAATCAGTTCTCAAAACAAGAGCCAGACTCAGTCAGTCTGCATCACTTTTCTGCTCAAGGCCCTCCAAAGGCTCTCCCCCTCACCTCGGAGGAAGCGCCAACATCCTTCCAATGATCTGCCAAGCACTGGATGCTGTAGTCCTCTGTAAGCTTTCTAAACACCCTCCCTGCTACTTCTCTACCATCCCTTATTCAACCCCCTGAGACTACATGTGTTCCGGCACTCCAATTATATTTTATTTTAGAAAGAGACTGTGGTAAGTACACTGTAAAATACAAAACCTCAAGAGGAATTCCAGGGCAGCAACCTGTAAACAGCCATGCAGATATTTTTGTAGTAAAATCTATGAATACTTCTATTAAGTGGGATAGTGAATACACACACACACACACACACACACACACACACAAGCACAGTTAGGTCAGTTTCTGTTGCCTAATGAATCTGCTGCAAATTGAAAAACAAATGAAAAAGTCAACACCCCACTTCTTTTCCCCAGAGATTTTTAGATTTTGAAACTGCAGAATCAGGGGTTGTAGACCTGTCTCTCTCTCCCCACTGACCCCTCATCTCTGGTCAGGGTGAACTCCTTGTAATTCCTCTGTCACACTGATCATGCTCCTTCCCCCAGAGGCTGGTATGTTCCCTTCCCTCTGCCTAGAATGCTGCCCTCCACCAGAAATCCCCACAGTGTGCTCCTCATCCCCTTCGACTATGGATTCAAATGCCTCCCATTTTAGGGGCACCTGGGTGGCTCAGTTGTTAAGCATCTGACTCTTGATCTCAGCTCAGATCTGGCACTCAGGGTCATGAGTTCAAGCCCCATGTTGAGCTCCACACTGGGCGTGGAGCTTACTTAAGAAAAGAAAAAAATGCCACCTACTTTAGTTAGATCTTCCCTGGCCACCCTATTTGAATAGAAACCCCTCCTCACCCTAATATACATACACTTTCAGTTAATTTATGTGTTCTTATTCATTGTCCCCACAACCCCTCTAGCCTCTACTCCATGAAGATTAGGATTATTTCTTCCACTGTTGAATCCCCAGTGCTGAGAATAGTGTCGGGTGCATAATAGACACTCAAATAAATATTTCTTGAATAGATTAATGAATCAATTTTCAAGATTTTTTCGTCATTGGAAAAGGCTGCTCACAGTAAGATAGAGAAATGACTCATTTAGAAAAGTGGAAATTAAGAAAATATGAACTGATATGCCAACTTTATATGATTTCTTAACCAATTAAACCTAGCTTCCTGTATTATGCTATATTTCAAGTGCTCTTTTAAAGAACTTTTAGGTCAAAAAGGAAATAAAGCACTTCAATTGCAGAATATATCAAAATGTAATGACTTAAGAATTGAAGAAATTAGAAAAAGAACAAGTAATATTGAAGGAAGAATTTCATTAATTAAAATAAATGTAGAGGTTAATGCATTAGAAAAACAGGAGAAAGGCGGCAATATAATTGATAGATACGTATGGTGGTTGCTTAATAAAACTTAAGAAATAGAAAACCATGCTGACAGATTTAAATAAACAAAGGGAAATAACCACAGGTGTGAAAGAAATTAAAATGATTATACTATGTATAAATTCAGGCCAAGAGAAATGAAATTTTATATGAAAATTTTACTTTTTAGACCAAAATAAATCTCAGATCGGTGAACATTTAGAGTGAAACTGAAATAAGAAACATATAAAAGAAAACAGAGTGGAATTGTGAATTAACTTGAAGGAAGGAATACTTTTCTAAGTAAGGTGAAACCCCAAAACCGTAAAGGAAAAGATTACTCATTTTTTTGAATAAAATGTGAAACTTCTGTAAAACAAAAATACAAACAGCAAACTAGAATATCTTTTCTCAATATCTGACTGGAAAGCAGCAAATCGTATTTGAAGAGTTTTTACAAATAGGAAAAAAGCGAACGTTAGAAAAAGTGCATAGGACACAAAGATCTCACCCACAGATGTGCAAAGGGGCAGAAATGCACAAGATATTCAGGTGTGTGGGTAATTCAAGAAATGCACAATTAAATGACAAAAGGCTTTTCCTTCCGGTGTACCCGGTACCCTTCCATGGCAGACTGTATTATTGTCCCCCATTATTTACTCCCTGTCCCCGGAAGCGGACTCTGCAACCTCAGCCCCACCTTTGGCCACAGGATGTGCAAAGACAGTCCAAGTCTCAATGCCTGTGTGAAGAGCCTTTACCCGCTTTCTCTCTGCCCCAAGAGCAGTATGTTCTGAACAAGTTGTCTCTTGAGCTTAGATCCTGGAGTGAAGAGGACCGTAATTCAGAGCCACAGCGAACCTAAAACTGTTGCAGCCAAAATGTAACATAAATGAGAAATAAACCCTAATTTTGGTAAGACAAGGAGTTTTGGAGGCTCTTGCTTACCACAGGCAAAAGCTAATTAATTAATATTCCTCTGGGTTCTACTTAGTGATCGAATGAGCTGCCTGATGGTCCCTATTTTACCACTTAACAGCAGGGACTCATTGGGCAAGAGTGATTGCTTTTTCTAAGTGTCCACTTCCTCACCCACGTGACACTTAGGGCTCAGTCTGTTTTTGCTGTTTTAATTATTATTAGTAAGATAAAGAAGTCACACTGAACATCATTTGGAGAAGTAGTGCGCTTTTTTTTCTGTTATAATTTATTTTATTATTAAAGTAATCATTATTAATCATTGAAAACTGAAGACCATAGATAAGGATAAAGAAAATAAAAACTATGCGTTCTCATCACTGTTAATATTTTGAAGCACTTCCTTTAAATTTTATTTTCCCCCATGCATTTTAAATAAAACCATACATAGTTCTGCTACCTGCCTGCCTTCCCCACCCCCACCCCTGTATTATTCTCACTTTCATTACTATCTGCATTACAGATTCTGTAAACATTTTCAATAGCTGCATATCTTCAAGGCTACCATTTTAAAACTATATTCCTTGTTTTATATTGGCCATTTAAGTTATTGGCCCAATACCAACTTACTGATTTTATAGAAAACATGTTATTTTTAAAGAACTATTAATCTTTCAATCTAAACGGCTTTAGTACCTTATGATGTTGACCAGTCTCCTTCATCACATGTAGTTTCTTCTAACTTTATGCTCTTTCAGTGGGCATTTCCTTATGAAAAAGGACATGGTGACCAATAACCCTGGTAAGTTACAAACATTGAAAATGGACAGTATTTATAACAACCTTCATTTCAAAATCCAGACTCACTTCCATAGATTGAATGATCTGGTAAAGAATTTGTGTGTGGGGGGGGGGCATGTAACCCAAAAAACAAGGCAGCTGGACATTCTAGGAAAAAAACAGAAGGTTCTATTAGAAAAGCATGATCTAGGGGCATCTGGGTGGCTAGGCCATCTGACTCTTGATTTCAGCTCAGGTCATGATCTCGGAGTCCTGAGATGGAGCCATGAGTCAGGTTTATGCTCAGCACAGAGACTGCTTGAGATTCTCTCTCTCCCTCTGCCCCTCCCCACCATGCGCTCTCTCTCAAATACATGTATCTTTAAAAAAAAAAATACAGGGGCGCCTGGGTGGCTCAGTGGGTTAAGCCGCTGCCTTCGGCTCAGGTCATGATCTCAGGGTCCTGGGATCGAGTCCCGCATCGGGCTCTCTGCTCAGCGAGGAGCCTGCTTCCTCCTCTCTCTCTCTCTGCCTGCCTCTCTGCCTGCTTGTGATTTCTCTCTGTCAAATAAATAAATAAAATCTTTAAAAAAAAAAATACACAATCCAAATGTAAACTCATTGGTCCAAATCAGAACTGGATGTATGTATGATTCAACGGAAAAAACCAAAGTAGATTCCAGGCAGGAGAAATGTTGATTGAGGAGCTGTACTGTACTAGGATATATGGAAGAGGGCACATGTTTACTCTTGCAACAAGAGAAAACAAAGGCAACCAGAGAATCCAGGAAAATGAGATGGCACAAGTAAAGCATAATCCAAATATGGAGGAAACTAAAATGACACTCATGTTGAGCAGTTCGTGTCTATGAAAAGATCATTCATTTGAATTTTCTCCTCTGAAGGGAATGGGTAACTGAATAATGAGGTGCAGACAAGGGAATGTAATTATAGCACACTAACTGGCTCTGAAAGGAAAAATATTTATCTAGTCATAATAATATGTTTCTGTTTATTGATATTCAATTTTTTGGAGCCAGCCTACAGATAAAACACGAAAGACTTAATTATGATTATAGAGCAAAGTCTGATTGTTATCAACTTTGACGGAATGAAAGTCAAAGTATGGCCGGCAGCCTTTGGAAGATGGAAGGGAAGAAGACAGGCAACATAGCTTAAACCTTGTCTTGCAAAGGTAGGGAGTCAGGTTATGAGGAGTAAGAGGTATGGATAAAAAAAAAAAAAGAAAGAAAAAGAATACTGGAGCATCTGGGGTGCCTCACTCGGTTAAGCATCTGACTCTTGATTTTGGCTCAGGTCATGATCTCAGGGTCATAAGATCGAGCCCAATGGTCTGCTTAAGATTCTCTCTCTCCCTCTCCCTCGGCCCCTCCAGCCCCCATGTTCTCTCTCTCTCTCTCTCAAAAAGAAAAAAAAAAAAGAAGAAGAAGAAGATGATGATGATGATGATTACTATTTAAGTTTATAGTGGAAACCGGGGCACCTGGTTGGCTCAGTGGGTTAAGCCTCTGCCTTTGGCTCAGGTCATGATCCCAGGGTCCTGGGATCGAGTCCCACATTGGGCTCTCTGCTCAGCGGGGAGCCTGTTTCTCCCCACCTCTCTCTCTCTGCTTACTTGTGATCTCTGTCTGTCAAATAAGTTTATAGTGGAAGCCATTAGATGGGCTAAAAACAATGTTACTGACTGTAGAGGAGGAGGACTTGAAACAATGTGGAGAGAATTGTCCTGTAGGAGCTCTTGCCCCCCAGCTTCATGTCAGCCCTTGCCCGGCCAGCACTGGGATGCTCAACCACAGTGCCCCTGTTCAGCCACTCCCAGAGAAGCACTGTCAGCAGGGACACTAGAGGGACGCTGAGGCTCCAGGATGAAAAAAGGAGGTGCTCCTTCCTATTGGCTCCTGGTTCCTGTCAGTGTTTTTCCAGCAATGTCTTGTCACCTCTGCATGAACAATTGTCCAGTAGCAGCCGAAGGCTCTGGTTTGCAGCTGTTCTAAAACCCCTGGTGCATGGGGTACCAGGGTCACCTGGTGCCCACTCAAAGATGCCAGCACTAGCCGGCTAGCACCCCTCTTCAGGGACTGAACCCCAGCTCTGGAGACAGCACCCTGGCCCGGGTCTAGCAGCCCTTCCTCTGAGTTTCCTCATTTGAATTAACAAACCTCTTCTGTGTCCCCCACCAGCCCCCTGCCAGTGGCTGCTCCCTGCAGTTGTCACCTGGGAGCTGCTATCTGGTCCCCTTTTTGCCTTTGGTTCGCCAATATCTGATTAATGACGATTCTTTGTATTAAACTCTCACAGTTAAAAATAAGGGGCGTGATTTGTTTCTTGCCCTGATCCTGACTGATCCCAAGAATAGGTGGGTTAAATTCTCATTTATTACTGCAGCGAGTTAATAGATCATGTGTGACTAAAGTTAATATATCAAAACTTAGCAGGGTAAGCGTGTTATATAGAGAGATGGGGGTGACCACCAGAATAACTGTCGCCTCTGGGGTCAGGGCTGGGTTTGGGGGTGAGGAGTGGATTGTTGCTCACCTGTATAATTTCTTTTAAAAATTTTAATTCTCTATCCTCTCTCTTTATATTTATTGTGGAAACTCATTGGTAGGGAATGGAGAAAATGCAGTATCTCCTAAAATTTTAAAGTAAAATCTGGTGGACTTGAAAGTCAAAGTCTGATTTGCCATATTTTGGTAAATGGAAAAAAGCCCTCAAATTCAAGTCTTCAAACAGCTCTAGTCACTAATAACAAATAATCCTAAAATGAACAAATGAAAACCAATGTAATACGTAATAATAAATTGAATACATAATTCATTAATAAGTTGAACAAATAATAACAATTATAATTGAATAAATTAAATTATTCCTCCATTAAACAACAGGAAATGAAGTTGTTTTGACTATTAAATGAAAAAGAAAAGCCTTGTTGAAAAGACAAAGGAAAGTCAGTGGATGGCAGAAATATTAAGACTCGGTTTCCCCAAAGCTTCTCATTGTAGAGATGAGTGAGGAGAGCTCCAGACAGAAGAGACTTGGTTACAACTGAATGAAATTTTGCTGTCCCCGTGCTCTCAGGAGACCTATGCCGTCAGGTATAGTGTTAGGCTCTGGAGACTCCAAGGTCCCTTTCAGCAAAAACTTTCACTCTCATCAGAAGAGGCAGGAATTCAGGGAACACTCAGCATCCCTCTTATGTCCAGTCCCATTCACAAGGACTGTCCTGGGTGATGGGTAATCTTCCTCTCAAGGCTGTAAGATAAGTGGGATTAACTCTACTTTGAAGAGGAGGAAACCGAGACTCATAAAAGAAAAAAGAATGGTCCAAAGCCAGGAATGCCTGATTCCGAAGCCCCTATGCTCTCCCTTGTGGCACTGTGATCTACAAAGTCATGGTCATAAGTAACAGGAGGAGGGTGCTGGCAGAAGGGGAGTGGAGAGCACTCTGTAAAGAGAGTCTCCCTGAGCTGAATTTGTTTGACTTGAAGCCCTATTTCAATGAACCATTGTGGTGGGAAACCCAGCCTCTCTCTGGGCCTGGCTCCTATAATACTAACACTCCATCTTTTTGCTGCAGGAAAAGAAGTTTGCTATGAAAGGGTGGGGTGCTTTAAAGACGGTTTACCATGGACTGGGACTTTGTCAAGACAGTTTGCAGGTTTGCCCTGGTCTCCAGAGGAGATAAACACTCGCTTTCTGCTCTACACTAGACGTAATCCCAAAGTCTATCAGGTAAGCTAATTTGCTGCCTTCACACATCACTTATTCTACATCAGAAGATGTAGCTATAGATACAGAAAGCCTAGGTTCAGTAACTGACTCTGGCACAAACTACTGATTTCAAGGCCAATATTTCTTTTTAGTATTGTGAGCCAGATTTTCTTGTCATATTATTTGTTCTAGGACTTAAATATAAAGATTGTTCTGCATCTCTTGTTTCATATGAAATGAATTTGATACTCCATTTGATTAATATACTAATTGAGAACTTTCCACAGGTAAGAGTAGGGACAAGCAACAGTATCTATCATGTCTCAAATTGATTAAATAAGACAGTATCCTGTTTATTGTATTAGGGAAAATGGGGTATGCAAACAATTAACTTCTGTTGCAGAACCAACTATAATCTGTTACGTAAGATACAAAAAAAGGAATCTGGGGGCGTGGTGAGGAAAGGCTTACCTTCCCCTTGGGGGTGGGACAGGAACCAGGAAAGGCTTTGAGGAAGACACCTGTTTGAGGTGTGTCCCGCAGAATGGGCAGGGTTTGTGTAAGCAGAGACACACAGGGAAGTGACAAATGAAGTGGTGTGGACAAAAGAGAGCCTGCAGAGTATGTCTGATGTCATGTCGAGTTGAACGGAGGACAGAGAGGAAGTGCTAGAGTATGGAGTTAGTTAGAAAAGTAGTTTAGAGATGAATTCTAGGGGACTAGAATCTTCCTGGGGACTCTGGGTTTTATTCTGTGAGCCATGAGGCCCCAGTGGGAGTTTTTAATGAGGCTATAGGTTTTTTACTCTGGCTGCAGTGAACCTTCGTAGACTGGAGCTGGGAGAGCCTGCAGGTGATTGCCAGAGCGTGTAGTTCTGAGCCGCCCAACACACTAATCATGAGCTACATGGGTATTAAAACTAAATAAAATATGAAAAATACCATTTTTCAGCTGCACCAGCCACATATCACGTGCTCAGTAGCCCTCTGTGTCTAGTGGCTACCATTTTGAACCATGCAAATGTAGGCTATTTCTACTATCTCAGAAAGTTCTATTTGAGAGTGCTAGAAAACCAGACTCAGGGAACTAGCCTGAGCCAGAGCAAGGGCACAAGTATGAGAACAGAAGACTGACATGATAAACATCCTAAACTGTCCTGAGATATCACATATGAGTCACAGGAAGAATAATGACCCTCTTGTCAAGAAAACTTGATTGGGGATGCTGGAGAATGAGTTACATTTTGGACCAGTGAGGTTTGGGCCAGCTGTCGGGTATTTGCATCTTAGAGCTCAGTGGGCAGTCTAGAGCTGGAAAAAGAGATGCCAAAGTCTTTTACCCCGAGGTAAGAGTTGAAACCCAAAGAGTGATGTGATCTTAGGGGCAGAGAAAAAAAGCATGATACTAGACCTAAGTGGAACGAAGGCCAGAGAACAAGCACTCCACGGTGCAAGATAACTTCCCGTCTCTACCCGCCCCTGTGTCTCCCTGAGCCTCCCTTTCCATCAGACCCAGCCAAGGCACCACACCAACAGAACCTGATGTGTAGCTCTCCACAGACCAGACGCACACTGAAATCCGCCCTTTGCTCTGTCAATGACAGCTCTATCCAAAACAAAGAGGAAAAGCCCTTATTTGGGTAGAGAGAAATTTACCAAGAAAGTGTACTCAAAAATGTGATTTCCATAACTATCAAAAAGCCAAGGGAGGGATGTTCCACAGCTTTAAAAAGAAATGGCATCACAGTAGATGCCACAACATGGATGAACCTTCAAGACATTTTACAAATTTAAATAAGCAAAGACGCAAAAGGACAAGCATTGTCCGTTCCATTAAATTCCCCTTATATGAAGCCCCTAGGATAGCCGAATTCATAGAGATGGAAAAGTAGGATAATAGTTACCAGGGCCTGGAGGAGGGGACATTGGGGAGTTACTATTTGAGGGTACAGGATTTCAGTTTGGGATGATTAAAAATTCCTTGAGAGGGACAGTACTGATAGTTACACAACAATGCTGATGACTTCGTGTTACTAAATTGTATACTTCAAAATGGTTAAGATGGTAATTTTTGTGTTCTATCTATTGTGAATCTGTTGAATATAAAAGTTTTGGAGCACCTTTGCTGTCTGGTTAGAACTTTAGGGTACATGTGTGTATTCAGGACTAACTGAACCCCTGATCTTGTCCCTCAGTCTTCATAGGACTCATTGGTCCTTAGTCCCTCTACATAGTGGCCATGTACTTGAACTTCCACAGAGCACAGGCACCAAAACAGGTGATAAAGGTCAGTCTTTGGGAGAATGTGGACCCTAAAGACAATGAAGAGGCTGTCAGACACTGAGTCCTCTCCTAATAAAGGGACCATAAAGGCAACATTCCTCATGTCTTTTCTACTCCCTTCCATTTGGAAAAAACCCTGTGACAAACTAGATCTGCACTTGAATTTCGCAGTGGATGGAAGCCTGAGGGTTTGGTGTTCAAGTGTTTTTACACCAACAGTCAGGATACAGGTTGGGTCAACGTCCAATACTAAAAACCTCAATGGCCCCAGGCTTGGCCCATATGCTACACTTGGTGTATGAGAAAGCAGAAGTTAACCGCGCAATGGTTTAATGTTCTCTTTTCCCAGAGGGAGGGCTTTTAAAGCTAACCGTGGTGCAATAACCTGGACTCTTCGGAGAGTCCCAGGTCTTCACAGCTACACTTCTGTAAGAATGAATCCAATCTGCCATCCCCCACAGTGGCTCATACAGTTAGTCACTGGTGGTGATGCACATTTTGCGCAATTACGGTGGTTTCTGGGCCTGCAGCTTTTCTCAAGGCTGGGACATGCCTAACTGGTGACTACTTTTGACTGACTGCAGATGAGATCACTGAGAGAGTAGCCATGCTCTGTGGAATGGGTCGATCTCATACCAGTCAGGCTCTGTGATTCTTCAACGATAAGAACGTTAAAAGTAAAGGTCTGAGCTCCCAGCTCACCACAGAAACTTTACCTCGCCCTTTCTTGGGATAACCCCTTCTGTCTTGACACCCTTTTATGGCTCTGCCCTCACGGCAGCAGAAGCTGAGGTGTTCTCTTTGAGTTGATTCCATGGTGTTGTTTCCTGTTTTCTAGGTTAGTATGTCATTTCACAGGGGTGTGCCAGATTGAATACGAAGAGAACAAACGTGTTTTTCCACCTTTCCTACTTTACTGAATTCTTGAAGGCTTTTGTGACAGTAGAGGATGCTGGGGTCCCATAAGACTTGCCGCATGGACACTTTGAAGCTTTCACAAGGCCCCACATCCAGCCTCCAGCTCTTCTCATGACGTAGAAAGATTAAACAAACTTTTTCTACCAAATCCCCTTTCTCAAATAGGATTGGGATGTTTTTTCTTTTCTTTTCTTTTTTGACACAGAAATAAAAATATGGTTGGTTGTTTAAGGAGCTCCAGTTGGAGTTGGAATTAACATCTGGATTCTTTTAAATATGTAGATGGACAAATGTTTTTGTGTTTGGATTCCATGATTCAGTACAGCAGCACTTCCAAAAAAAAAAAAAAAAAAAAAAAGCCCAGATATGTTTGATTTTCTTATCTGTCTCAACAAATCCCACATCTGCTCTGGGCCGTATCAGTGAAGAACAGTATGATCAGACCCCAACTTGAGAAACTTGAGAGCTCAGTGGTAGAACATGTGACTTCGGGGAACAACCATGTGGGTTTCAACCCCTACATCAGGTCTTGTTAGCTGAAGGGCCTTTGGACAAGTGACTTGACTTCTCATTGTGCCCTTTCCTAATCTGTAAAGTTAGTACCTACCCCACAGTGTCATGGAGGGTGAATGAGCTACACTACAAAGTGCTTAGAACAATTCCTGACACATACGAGTGTAGCTATATTATAATGACTACGTAAGTTAATTTAGGATTCTCCTAACTGCTTGCTTACCATCCTGGAGAGATTTTAACTAGCCCGCAAGTTGTATGATCAACCTGCATGTTATTGTTAAACACAGGGCTAGGAATAGGCCCTTCCTTTGAAGGATCTTTGCTGTGGGATTTGCCATGGTCCAACTTGCAACTCGCTGATTAGAGGGCTCATCTTTTTTTTTCTCAAAATAGTATTTTGAGCATTTCTTAGAGTGTGCCTTTTCACGTTTCTTTTAAGAACGAAATCACTTCAGTGCCTAGTATCACTTAAATTGAGTTTGGTTGGTTATAAAAACAATCCAACAAAATACAAGAAATACGAAAGAACATTTAAGGTAATTACATAAGATGATCATTAATACGCTATTGTGCTGCATGTGGCGAGATCCTAAACTTTATTCCCTCCCCCATAAAGTGGGGTGAACAGTCTCTTTTGCCGCCTTGTCAGCATTTCCTAAGCCTCAAGCAGCACACGGCTCATGGATTCCACGGGCAGCAGAGAAGTAAGTGCTAGAAAAAGTGAGGCTGACAGGAGCCCTGAGTATAAGGGACCCAGCATCGTCTTACAAACCTTGCCCTAAAACCAAACGTTTTTCTTTCCCTTCCTTGTGATTACTTTTATATATTGTATTTGATAATGCATTAATAATTTCTTGGTACTTTGCCGTGTGTAGCAGTAACTATTTCTTTGGTAAAAATGTATTAAAGAAGATTGTTAAAAATCAAATGTAGTGGAAGACTTTTGAGCAGACTTGGAATAATTCTACTAAGTGTCAAATAATTTTGAATTGTTATTTTACCTTAATCTCTTTTCACTTGAAACAGGAGATCAGTGCAATTAATTATCTAACTATCCAAACCTCACACTTCGGAACAGACAAGATGACCCGTATTAACATCCCTGGATGGAAATCAGATGGAAAATGGCAGCAAGACATGTGCAATGTATGATATGAATAGACTCTTCTTTATACTGGTATAAAAGCTGTATGTTTAATGGGAATGTACTTTGCATATATTAATGCATATTCATGAAAAATCCTCCATTCAGTTACTCACATTGTCCCTGTCCCAAGGCCCCAAATGAATTATCCATTTCCCATTTATACCCACTTATTATGAATTGCATAGATTATAATGGGAGCATATTTCTTTGTAATTATTCTTTGATAAAGTCTCACTTTTGACAAAAGATTGAACGAGATGATAAATTTCTCACTTAAGGGAAAAAATTTTCCAGGTTCACTCTAAGAAATTAATTTTCCTCCCTTACACTCAAGATTAATAGACTGCTAACATCGTAAGCAATTAATTATTTATAAGGCCATATAG
Organism: Mustela lutreola; assembly: GCF_030435805.1. NCBI lineage: Eukaryota > Metazoa > Chordata > Mammalia > Carnivora > Mustelidae > Mustela > Mustela lutreola. The sequence goes on along the minus strand of NC_081293.1, from coordinate 13,962,156 downwards.
TATAGTAGAGTCAGGCTGCCTGAATTCATACCGTGGTTCTATGTACCACGATCATGGCTAAGTTTAATTAACTTGTCTGCGCTTTGGATTCTTTATCTGTAAAAGGGTTTAAATAAGATGATATATGCAAAAGGTTTAGGGCAGAACCTAATGTGTACTCTGTTCTCGATACCTGGTAGTGTTATTTCTCCCTCCTCCCCAGTGTTATTTCTTATTCTGGAATCCATTGCTCAGTCACTTTGGCTTTCTTTAATTCCTCTTTCTTACATACATAATAAATCTTTGTGCCAGGTGTTACTGAAAGCGGAAGACGTGAATTGCATTAACATAGACTGGATTAACGGTTCGCTGGAATACATCGACGCCGTCAACAACCTGCGCGTTGTTGGGGCTGAGGTGGCGTATTTTATTGATGTTCTCACGGTAAGAAAAGTTGATTTTTTAAAATTGTGTTTAATTGGTTTTGCATCATAACACTGAGGATTTGCGTCGATTTTATGGCTTTTTTATTGCTTACACAACTTCTAAGCGCGTTGTGAGATACTAAGCATTCCGTATGGTGACCAGGAAAGGGAAGGGACTTCTTGGAAAAGAAGTGCCTGTGATTCTACAAAGCGCCACTTGGTGGCAGTGTCCCTTCACAGGCTCCTCATCCAAGGCTTCCCCACCCCTGACCCCACCCCCAAGGTCATGTCCTGGGTTGGCTTGTAAGACTGGCTCCTGCCAGTTAGTTTTTGTCCCATGGTAAACCTATCCTTAATGATTATAAACTATTCCCATCTTATGAATGCCATTTGTTGGGAATGTGAACTACATGGTCCCACAGAAACTGGGTTCTGTGGCAGTGAATTAGTCAGGTCTGTGGTCCAGCCCAGGCACAATAACACCTACATTTTCTAAAAGAATAAAATAGCCAAGTCTTTTGCTATATAGGAGGGTTACACCCTGAGACATTTATAAATCTCCATATGCCCTACCATTATAGGAAGTAATTTCCCAACATAAAATGCAGCTAAGTAAAATCTAAAGATTTATGACCCTTTCAGACTCTTAAGGTGGGTTCACTCATTCATTCAACAAATATTTTTCTCTGCGCCGCTGTGGGCTAGGCGCTGTTCTAGTCACTGAAGATACAGGGCGAGTGAGACAGTGTTTCTGGTCTCACAAAGCATGAGGACAGTACTATGAAGTCCAAGGCAGTGGGACGGAGAGATACTGGAGCAGAGGCTAACCTAGGTGGGCAGCCCAGGGAGGTGATGCTTGCACCTGAGCTCAATGAGGAACCCGCTGGAGGGGACTCATGGGGCCAAGTCCTCACCTCTGCCCCCACACGGCTTGTCCTCTCGTCTTGCCTTTGAGGGAGACCAGGGCACAAGGAGGTACTTAGAATGGGTCCTTGCATCCAAAAGATGAAATCCGGTTCATCTCTTCGGAGAAATACCTGTCCTAACCTTTTGTGAATTTCTTGTGGATCCTGGGACCTGCACTGTGGGCTCTTCTTGGTCCAGGAAATAAATGGCAGTGACTTGTCGGAGAGGAAATGTTTGCTGAGCAGAAGGGGAAAGCATTTGCTGTGGTCCATGTTCGGTGAATTGATGGGGACAGAGAAGGGGATGTCTGCAGGGGGAGGAGGGCTGATCCGATACCAGGCTGTAGAGGAAGACAGAGAGAAACCCGAGATTTGAAAGGGTGACCGCGGTGGAGGAATGGGCCCCCTAATGATCAGGAGACATCCTTGGATGCACGTTCACATGTGACGGACGGAGAAAATACTTTTATAAGGCAGCATGTAATATTGTCATTACTGGTGGGTAAAAAGTGGAACATTTGATCAAATGACAAATTTATCCACATGAAGGCGATTGCTTGATTTTCACTGTTACCGTGAAGAGAACTTGAAGCTCAGATGAAACTGAAAGGGCTTGCTCCTTTGTTCCCTGTTGAGTGTGCATGTGTGTGTGGGTGTGTGTGTGTGTGTGTGGACTCTTAGGCATACAGTCACTTTGGGAATAGTCGTTAAAACTCCTCGTTGAAGACCAAACTCAGCACACACATTTGCTAGAGTGTCCTTCAGCTGAGGAGACAGACTCAGGGAAGGTGTGTAACAGCCCCGGAATGACCGCGTTTGAGCCACGATGGGAGTGTGCTGGCAGGGTTGGGTCTCAGGGATGGGCCGGAAGCCATCACTGTGGCTGCTGGGCAGTTCTTTTCCCGAGGACCACGAGACCCCTTAGCACAGGGAGAAGAACCTGACCGAGGTCATTCCTGCAGGCCTGTCCTGTCCTTTCTTTTTCAGCCAGACAAGGAGGCAGGGGGTCACTTTGTCCTTTGACTAGTCGCCAGCCTGTGTGTGAGAGGGACAAATAAGATATGTCAGGCACAGGGAAGCCATTCTGCCTGGTCTCTTAAAAACCTGTGTTCTGTTTTCCTTTGAAAACCCAATCAGAAAAAATTTGGATACTCTCCTTCTAAAGTTCACTTGATTGGCCACAGCGTGGGAGCACATCTGGCTGGGGAAGCTGGGTCCAGGGTCCCAGGCCTGGGAAGGATAACAGGTAAGCCTGCCCTGGGGGTGGGCCTGGAATCTGCTTCCATGTTTGTCTACACACAAAATCAGTGTCTGAGACACCAGCGGGAGTAGAGGAAGCGGATATAAGATAGGAGGGAACGGGGCTCAACTCACATGACAGCACTTTCAAAGCAGGAGGGTGGAAGTCCACGTTCGAGAATGTTCCCTGGGGGTCACCTGCGGCGGCAAAGTATCGGGAGCTGCCTACCCAGCAGTCGAGGGTGGCTTATGAGCTACGACATGTGCCGTGCCACTCCGGAATGAGCCAGAGCCTCACTGACGGTTCTGGTAGGACGTCCGGGACACATCGGGGTCACAGCTCAGCGTGGACGCTGGCTGTGTGAACTGTGCCTACGCCGTTCCAGTTGCTAGAATGCTGACTCTTACCCCTGGACATACTGTCAAGTCTAAGAATAAGTTGCAGACTCGGGTATGCATACACGATGAATTAGCACGGTTTAGGATATACTGCGAATTAGATTTTCGAGGACGATCATCATCTCCCTTTCCGGCACTGCGACTTCCAAACTAATCGAGTCAGATGGAGGGAGATCAAAGTGTCAGCTCCAGTATCCACAAACTGGCCTGGCCTCTCTCTCCTCTGCATCCCCAAGCGACATTCAGGCAGCAGGTGCTGGTCTCCTCAGCTGCTTTGCGCGTCCTGGCCACTATCCCGGCTCAGGCCCTCTACATCGCTCGCCTGGATTTGGCCACTTGTGACAGGTCCCCCAGCCCAGTCCCCCACAAGTGCTGCCAAGGCATCATGTTTCCAAATACGAGCTGCTGCTCGCTGCCAGAACTTTCTGTCGCCCAAAGCCTCTTAGCTTGTCACATAATGGTTCATGTATCATCGTGGCTTTTCATATTTTTGTGCTATTATCCTTTGCCCTAAATGGCCACTATTCACCTTTCAAGATTCATTTCAAGTGCGCCGTCCTGCAGCAGAGTTAATTCTCTCTACTTCCCAACTCCTTTCAAATACTCCTCTATTAGATTCCAAAATGCAACTTCTGTGTTGCATGGTTCTATATATACACATATATAATTATTCATTCACCTGTTTATTTTGAGACACTCTTAACTACTAAGAAAGTCTCTCTTACCCCCGCCCCTCCCCAGGCCCAACATATAGTATGTGTACATTTCCTGTTGGTTAAAACAATAAACTATAGTTCTGTGTGTGTACATATATACACACACATACTTATGCTTTAAATTCAAACTTGAACTTTAAGTATCTTTTCCTAAAAATAGTTAAGAACTCCAGATTACGTGTATAGTGTATGGTTGCTGCAGCTTCCCGGTATAGCAGACTTTTCCTGCTGAAAACTTCCTCTTTCTTCCAGCTCCCAAATCCCAACACCAATGCCAACACCAGCCCATGGCCGCCTTTCTTCTTGGAGATAATAAAATTGTATTTTTATTCTGAAGTCGTCGTGTAGCAAAAATCCCCCTTTGCTCTAAGTTTTCAGGCCCGGGAGAGTGAAGAAGTGGGCAGAGTTTGTGAAGAGGGAACATCCTGGGGCCTACACAGCCTGTGGGCATTTCAGCCCTAAATCAGAGGGAGGAACTTCACTATTCACGTGTTTGCAATCACATGGGGTCACCATAGATTTGTGAAGATTTTGTTTTTCTCAATTTTGATTTCAAAAATCAGATACTATTTAACTCCTAATTCTTCCTGCCAAGTGAATTATCCCGTTGAGTAAGTAGAAAATAATACATTTTTAAAGGCTCTCTGAAAATCCGAAAATTGCTATAATTTAGATGTTGGAATCTATAGTCCTTGCAAGTGGTTAGTTTTGGAACAATCGTGTTCCTTGTGTAACAAAAGAACCAAAACGTCAAGAAAGATAGGAACTTTACCATAAAACCAGTTCAAAGCAGAATTAAGTGACAGATTTTAAGACATGTATAAGTTGAACCTTCTGCTGTCTTTCCCCGAGACCTCCTGGAACCCCCCAAATGCAGGTTCCTGGCTCCCCTGCTACTTGCCTGTTCTCTGATCCGCAGAGTCTGATGGGCGCCTCCTATTTTTGGAGGCATCTCTGCAGAGTTCTTGACTTCATCAGAAGTTTGCCGCTGGTCGGTGATCGCACACAAAATAATCAAACAAACTTCCTAGAGTTGAAGATCGATCCTGAGCCTGTTGTGTCTTACAGGCGTGGGGCCCAAACATTTACTGCTCACTCCTGCCGTATTTCCACGGGTCAGCTGCAGCTCCACTCCAAGTCCTCTCCACTCCGGGACCCAGTGTCCACTTTACCGCAGAGACTTTTGCTAAAATGTAAATCTCCCCTTTGGCAGACCTGTAAGAGCTTCCCATTGCCAACCAGATGGTGCCCCAACCCTTTTGCGTGGTTCAGACTACACCTGGCCCCTGCTTACAATGTTAGCTTTGTCTTTCACCCAGTTCAAAAATTTTGTACCCCAGCCCTCAAAAACCGGTTATAGTTTCCCAAATGTGTTAACCATTTCACCTGCAGGCCATGAAGAGTCTCTTTCTTACCCCTGGGGTGCGGCTGTCCTCTCTTGACCCTGGCCAAGTGTCCTGGTCCCTCAGATCTCTGCTTGTATTTCCATGTCCCGCAGAAGCATGTCCCAACTTCCCAAGTCTGGTTTGTGTGTCCCTTCCCTGTGCTCGCATAAAACCTAGGCTCCCCTCGGTCTCTGGACTGAGAGCTCTGGATGGAGGTGTCTTCCCCGTTCAACAGAAAGCTCCTTGAGGACAAAGCCAGGCCTCATTCCTTGTACTCAAGTGCTGAACCTAGCTCTTGGCCCATAGTAAGTGCTTGATAATAAGTGTCAAATGTGTAAATGAATAGATCGGTGAATGGTCATAACATCGTAGAGACCTCTACATAGCTTACCTTTATCCCTCCTAGATACTTGAACAGGACACAGTGGGCTGAGGGTCTAGACACTTGGGCTCTTCGTCCGTTTTGCCTCCAGTGTATGATGACTTTTTTGAATCACTTCATGTCACCGAATGTCAGGCTTTTCATTTGTAATATAATGAGGTGGAAATAATGAGCCACAGCTGAAAACTAAGCTGAAGCATGTTGCTTTATAGATTCATGTTTAGAGTGAAGAGCTCTTATCTTTTCTTTTTATCTGTATTTTTGCATACAGATGTTGCTTTTGAGGTCATCTGCGATCCATAACCTTAGTTACATAGATGGTAATCCCTGTACAGACCCTAGCATTTGATTCTTCCGACTTTGTTGCTTGGCATTGTCTGGACACAGCCTTGCTTGTGCATAGGAATCTGACATTGTATAGAGACCTGCATGTATGTACTCAATTTAGGGATCAGTACTTTGTCTTGGGGGGTGTTCGACCTGTGTAAATCTATCCCTCCAAAATAACAACAACACTATTAATGTGCTCTTGGAGAGAATGTGTGTTGGTCTAATGGCCTTTCGTGCTTTTCCACAGGGTTGGACCCAGCCGGGCCATATTTCCACAACACTCCAAACGAGGTTAGGCTGGACCCCTCGGATGCTGACTTTGTCGACGTCATCCATACAAATGGAGTTCGCTTGCTCTTTGAGTTTGGTAAGTTTTTGATACAAACAGAAACTACACTGAAGCATGGAAAAGAATCTTAGAAGCATTTATCCTGCTTTTATCGATCTCAGGTGCTGGAACTATTAATGCTTGTGGTCACCTTGACTTTTACCCAAATGGAGGGAAGCACATGCCAGGATGTGAAGACTTAATTACACCTTTATTTACCTTTGACTTCAACATTTACAAGGAAGGTAAATACTTCTTAAAATATGAAGCTAGCTATTATACATTCACTCAGCTCCCTCCTTGGACAGGATGAACACCCTTTTGCACATAACATAATATGAAAATATACTTTGGCCCAAAACACAGTCACATGTATGAAGCTCCTACTAGCTGTGAGATCCACAAGGTCAGGGTCCGTGTCTTAGTTATCTTTGTATCCCCAGGGCCTATCAGAATGTCTAGCATATTGTAGTCACTCCGTGTAAACAGGAGAATAAGTTTATTCATTCAGCAGGATGTACTGAGTGTCCCCTACGTGCCAGGCATTATTCTAGGAACAGCAGATGTAGGAAGGAATGCAAAAGACTAAAACCCCTCCGTGATGGAGCTAATATTCTAATTTGCTAGAAAAACAGTAATAGAGTAAGGAGACAAAATAAAGCATAGAATTAAATATGAGGTGTTGGTGTTGGTGGGGGCCGAGTGGGGAAAAGAGATTTTTGATAGGGTGGCCAGAGACGACCTAAAGGACTTAGCCATGAGGATATCTGGGAGAAAGAAAGGCAACCCAAGCCAGTGGGTGGGAGGCAGCCAGTGTAAAGGGCCTGGGGCAGGAACCTGCCTGGGAAGTTCATGGCAGTGAGGAGCCTACTGTGGTTAGAAGGAATTGAAAGATGAGAGTAGTGGACATGAAGTTAGAGAAGGGACAGAGGGAGAGAATACTGGGCTTCTGGACCATTGCAAAGATTTCAGCTCTTACTCCAGTGAATTGGGAGATATGGGAGGATTTGGAGCAGGAGATAGGATTGGGCTCACTTATTAACAGAATCACTATGGATCACACATCAATCACAAATTAAACAAATAGTTTATAGTAGTTTCCAATAAGAATAGTATCCATAGAGCGTCTGGTAATAAGGCACCAAAAGCTATTATTTGGGAATTTTATTATTCTCTGGATCTACCTATCATCATCATGTAAATAATGAAATGTATCATACATAATATATAAAATACATAATAATATAATGTATGATGATATGATAATAAATGATGACTAAATATCTCACCATCGGATTTCACATGGTCAGAATATCTCAATGATCTAATTTTTTTTCCCGATGATCTAATTATTTGATCTTCCAATTGGCTACTGGAGTGGAAAGATACACAGATCATGACATTGAGAGTAGCCGGAGTGTCCTCCTCTCTAGAGACAAATTGCAAAGTTTTAATATCTGTTCTGAAGAGTAAATGTGATTAGAAGTGTCTATTTGCAATGCCTACTGAAGAAAAGAAATAAAAACTGGTGAGTTACAGACACTCAGTGAGAAAGCCAATTCCAACAAGAAAAGATAAGCAAAATTCATTCAAATAAGGCCTATTATAAAACTTTTTTCTCTTCTTATTTTCCATATTATGACTTAAAATCCCTTCTATTAGGATAAAATAAAATATAGATCATAATATTTCTTTATACAACTGTATATATACACAGAACTTTTGAAATTCTGTAAAGAATTAATTCAAGTAAAACACATTTATTACAAGCGACCATTTTAAGATGTTATAAAATTCCCTACAACTTTATTTAAAGTTGTATCCTTCATGGTATGATTTAGAAAAGTTTGAAAACATGAAAATATTCGATTTTACATTATATTTATTACTTAAAAAATCACTTATTTTAAAATTTACATTTCCCAAATGCTAATGAACTGTCTTGTCTACATCACAATTAATTGTGAATATAAATCTGAATATAAAAGACCTGATGTAAGAGACATCCTTGTTTAAAAAAAAAAAAAAAGATGATGCCCATTATTGATCTCGGCTTTCTGAAGTTACCCTGTCTCAGCTAACTATTGCATGACAAACCAGAATGGCTTAAAAGAACAATGGTTTTGTTGCCCATTTTTCTGAGGGTCAAGATTCAGGCAGAGTTAGGCAGAGACTTTGATTTGCGGTGAGTCACATGATTGCATCTGGTTGGGGGCTGCACTGGGTTAAGCTAGGTGGGAAGGTTCAACATGGTCTTCCATGTCTGGGGTCTTGGTACTGGTTCTGCGCAGCAGAGAGCCTGATGTGGGACTCGATCCCAGGACCCTGAGATCATGACCTGAGCTGAAGGCAGAGGCTTAACCCACTGAGCCACCCAGGTGCCCCTGGTCTGTTCCTCTTAAGGGCCTTTCTTCCCAGCCAGTTAACGAGGATTTCTTAACAGAAAAGCTGGGTTCTAAGAAAGCAAGAGTAGGTACTAGAACTTTTTTAAGACTGAGGACCTGAATTTGTACGGGGTCAATTCCTCCACGTTCTGCTGGTCAAAGCAAGTCAGAGGACTAGCTTACAATCCAGGGTGGGGTGGGGAAAGTGGGGGGAAAAAAGATAAACTCCTTGCTCTTGGAGGGAAGAATGGTAATCTATTGTTCCAAAGAGGTGAGGATCTAAAAAATAGTGACTCACTGGAGGCCACTATTGAAGTATAACGATCTACCACATATACTATAACTAAATCTAGTTTCTCAGAGATCAACCAAGTTGTGCAGATCATTGGAAGAATAGTCCACGGCAGATGCTAGAGATCTTGCTGTAAGTTAGAGAGCATAAAGGACTAGAATGCTAACTTCAGAATGCACGAATGTATTTAGATCTATCTTACTTATTATTGCAATAATAATAAATATTAGTGGCCATAATGTCATGCCTGACAATGACAAAACTAAGTTGTCTTTAGCATTCATTATAACACCTCTCACTTATCATATCTCGATGTTCAGTTGAAGGTGTGCACTGATTCACATTGCTGGCTGTTTTGTGATTGAGTAAGAGGGAGTTGAGCCTTCCTGCAAACAGGCAGGCAGAGAAGGAATTGATCTAACGTGGGGAATGCTGTACGCACAAGTTTACTGAAAGCTCTAGGTGCTTTAAAGCTCTAAGTCCAAGATTCAGAAAGTATTGAAGATAACAGAACACAGAGTCATTTGCATTTGCATTTGCATTTGCATTGTTTATTTACCCTGCTTGAAAGTCCCTTGAGGGTCACACAAAGAATTCTTTGATACAAAGAAAATGGTATGTGCTATTGAGATAAAGCTTGTGCTGTATCCAGCCTACATACAAGGTCTGGCTGTCTGGATCTCCCACATCAAGCACATGTTTTTTAAAGTTACTTTTCTAAGAAATGGTTCGTACTATTAGTTCTCAGTTAATCCATTTATTGCTATCTATTAATTAGAAATTGTCTTCGCAGAAGTGGCTTCCTTCTTTGAATGCAACCACGCCCGCAGTCATCGCTTCTACATGGAGAGCGTTCTCAATCCGGATGCATTTATTGCTTATCCCTGTAGATCCTACAACTCTTTTAAAGCGGTAAGTTAAGTATTTTGCAGTGGAGTTGAATTAGCAAGTCATTTTTTGAACCGTGATCAGCCAACGAAAAATTAGTGCTTTGAGTATGAGGCAAACAATGCATCTGCCATTTTGGGAAGTAATAGATTTCTTTCTCTGGGCAGAGTACTGAACGGTAGCAGGATTGCTGAAGGGCTTAAATAACTAAACCAACTATTTGTATTCTGGTTGTTTCAGCTCTTTTGAAGATTATATCCAATTTTGCGTTTGGGGCCATTTGTTATGCAGTAATTAGATGCTACTGTGTAACGGGCTTAAGTCCAGGGCAAACGTTTTTCTGTGTATATATTTTAAATGTCATCTTCAAAGATGCCCCGAGAAGGCTGAACCAATCAATAGCTACAACCGAACATATTACTATTTACTTGGAACATGAAAATTATTTTATTAAAATTTAATTATTTATACAGAGCTGAACTAAGGCACAGATATCTCACAGGAGCTCCACACAGATCAATAAGGGACAAAATACTAAATCTGATTTTGCTTGAGTCATAAAGCGCATGGTGCCAGATCTGAACTAAATGTATTTTTCATTTGGTTATCACTATGAAAAGGAGAAAGAAAATCTATTTTGTAGTGGGAAGTGGAAAGATTTTCCTTCTTATGCTTCAGAGACCGAATTCCCTGTTTGATCAGGGTAGAAAATGTGGGGTTTCCAGCTGGAGTTTATTGTAAGTAATAGCACTTTGAGACTAAGTGCTGTTGGGATAGGAATAAGCCGTTTCTGTCTTTTTAACCAGAGCAAGGTGACTGGATACCCTGCGGCCACCTTCCTCATCTCCGGAGCCAACTGCTCTTACCCATGGCACGCCCTGGTGAACTGCTCAGGAAGCTTGCCAGCCAAACCTGGCATTTCCCCAGTAACCTTCTTCTGCTCTGCCTCCTCTTTCTTCTGGCCCCAGATGCTGCTCTGAGTAGCTAAAGGGATCTTGGCACTTACTATACTGAAGGCAGGTAGAAGCCCTCAGAGTCACAGGATGGTCAGATAGAATGGACTACAATTTGCAAGATGGGAGAAACTTAGATTCCTGGGCCACATGGATGCTAATTATGGCTATAAACTGGAGGACACGGAGTCAATTTCCTTGACATGTTTTATTGTGCTTCTACCCAAACAGTCGTAAAAAGGAAGTGAAATGAAACAAATAGAACAGAACAGAATGAAATAGAATAAAATGAGATGAAATGAAATAAAATAAAATAAAATGAAGGAGGAGTTCAAGTACTGGGCTGTCGGGTTCACACCCTTGCTCCCTCACTTACTAGACATGCATCATTGGACACATTCTCTGCACTTTGGTTTCTGCATCTATTCGATAGGGAGGCTGAAAACACTGTAATAATAAAGAGGCTTATCAGTACTAATTAGTTAAACACATACAACATGCTTAAAAAGTGCCTGGGACATGGTAAGCACCTAATAAATATGAGCCCTTTTATTATTGTGATACGTTTTATTTATTAAAAATAGAGTTTTACATGGGATGTTTACTATAATCCTAGCCTAAATGTCCATGGTTTATATATCCGTAAGTTCAAGACCTCAAATAACAAATATTAAAACACTGCTACCCAGATTTTTTTTTTAAGTTAACATTTTGTTGTTGTTGTTGTTTTAAGATTTATTTATTTATTTGAGAGAGAGAGAATGAGAGAGAGAGAGAGCGCATGAGAAAGTGGGAGGGTCAGAGGGAGCAGCAGACTCGTTGCCAAGCAGGGAGCCTGATGCGGGACTCGATCCCGGGACTCCAGGATCATGACCTGTGCTAAAGGCAGTTGCTTAATCAACTGAGCCACCTAGGCATCCCCATTTTGTTAGTTTTGCTTTAGATCTTAAAATGCACAGACAAAATTTAATTCCCTTTCATTCCCTTAACGCCCTCCCCTGAAGCAGGGTTTGAGGTGAATCCCATATGTATGAGATTAATAGCATCACACTGTATCTTTCTCGATTTGCTTTTTTGTTGTTGTTAAATTTTAGAATTGAGATCTACATTGATATAGAGAGATCTGATGTATTTATTTTCTAGGAATCAGTCACAATTTATTTCTTCACTCCCCTACCAGCAGGCATGTTGGTGGCTTCCAGGGTTCGCTATTAAAAGCAGTTCTGAAGTAAACACTTCCGTAGGTATGCTAGTGTGCTTGTGTGGAAGCTTCCTTATGGGGTGTAATACAAGTGAAATTGTCAAAGCATATGTACATTTCTGTCTTGTTTAAAAGATCTTATTTATCTATTTGAGAGAGAGAGAGCAAGCAGGGGAAGGAGCAGAAGGAGAAGGACAAGCAGAGCCCCACAAGGGGCTTGATTCCCCCCACCCCAGATCATGACCTGAGCTGAAATCAGGAGGCAGACACTTACCCAACGGAGCCACCCAGGCACCCCACATTTCTGTCTCTATTAGACATGTCCAAATTGCTGTTCTGCAACGTCTGTCCATTTACATTCTCATCAGGACCAAGCGAGAGTTCCACACATGTCTTCACCACTACTTGGTGTTGCACATTGTTTTAATTTCTGCAGTTCTGCTGAGTAGGAAATTGTATATTGTTTTCATTAGTGCATCACTGACAACCAGCAAGATTGAGCAGCTTTTTACATAGTTATCCTCTTCTGGGGGTTATCTATTCATAGCATTTACTCATTTTTCTAAGAGGCCATTTTTCCTCCCCTTGGTTGTTTTTGTTTTATTTTGTTTTGTTTTTGGAAGACAGGGTAGCCTTTTGGGCAACTTAGTCATTTTTAAATGCATATGCTTTATTTAAATTTCAAAGATTTATTATAGTTTAATAACGTATATAGAGTTTATGGAAGGCCAACATTTCTAATTACATTTCTAACCTACCTCTTCTTTTCTGTCCCCAGGGAGATTGCTTCCATTGTCCCAAAGAAGGTTGCCCCACAATGGGTCATTTTGCTGATAGATTTCACCTCAAAAATATGCAGCCTAATAGATCATATTATTTTTTAAACACTGGGTCTCTTTCCCCATTTGCCCGTAAGTATCGTAGCTCAGGTTTTTTTTATTGTAATGCTTTAAGGTACTTATCGTTAAAAATTCAACAGTTTTTACTGAGTGTCTACTAAATCACTGGGCACCAGGCCAGAAGCTGAGGCTGCGTGAGGCAGCAAAACAGTGAGGACAGACTAGTGCGGAGTTTTAATCCTGGGTAATAAGCGTTCTAATAAAAGACGTGCAAAGGAGGGACGTCCATAACCAAATCAACAGAGCTTTCTGAGGGAAGGTGATTTCCAAGCGGATTCCCGAGAGAGGAGTCAGAGGGAGTAGGAAGTGGGAACATCCAAGCAGAAGGAACAGCATGGGTCAATGTTTGGAGGTGAAAGAGAGTGAGAGAAAGAAGAAGCCCCATGGAGACCCCGAGGAGAGTAATACGAGATGAGGCAGGAGACGTAAATTAAGTCAAATGATGAAACATGTGCCATATAGGGAGATTGGACTTGATCCATAGCTCCTGGAAGGCCACCAAAGGGTGTTAAGATGATCAGACTGGTTTCTTAAAAAGTCATTCTAGTTGCTGCATGGATTAGAGGGAGATAAGACGGAGGCAGAATAACCGGTTAGGACACGTGTTGCCTCACCGCCATGGAAGGTGATGGATGGAAACTAACTTCGTGTGCTAATCATTTCACAATACATCATTAAGTGTGTATCGCGGTCGCGGTGTGCATATCCGCAATGTTTATATCTCAGTAAAGCTGGACAGAAAGGTAGGAGATGGGGAAAGAGTATGGAGACGGGAGGTAGAAACCAAAGGAAGCTGTGAGTGGATGTGAGGGATACAGAGAGTCGAGAGGTCAAGGACGCTTCTGGCTCGCTGGATGTTCTATTCGCTGAGCTTGATGGCACATGAAGAAAAACTGGCTTAAAGGAGTTAATGGGCCCAGTTTCTAACTCACCAGGTTTTGAGATGTCTTGGGATGGCGGGGGAGGATGTGCCCACAAGGCAGCCAGAGATACGGGCGACTGATGTGATCTCCAGAGACTTGAGAGGTACCCCTGGGTGTAGACAGCCATCAGAGCTGTGGAGGCGGGTGATAGAATTACCCAAGGAAAGTGTGTCAGATGAGAGAAAGAGAGCAGGGAAAGAGACTGAGAAAGGTCTCAGGCTCTTTCAGAGAGGGAAGGTAAACCGATGCGGAGAGCAGTACAAGGAGCCAGAGAAAGACGGACAATGAGGAAGGGAGCATGGATCCACGGCACAAAACATGCTAACAGGCCGGATGAGACGGTCCCAAGGGCTCATGGGTTGAAGTGCCGATGCCGTCCCTGGGAGCCTGGGGAGGGGGGTTTCCATGTGGAGGTGGCAGGGGGGTGGGCTGAGGAGGGAAGAAATCTGGCAACAATTAACTCAGGAATTGAA